>NC_047664.1:56124506-56452006 GCF_011762505.2 Arvicanthis niloticus | reverse complement strand
GCCTGACCTAAGAGCCCTGTGGCTATCATGTAAAATCTTCCAAAAGTATTACCCGACTACTAACTTTCACCAATTCAACAGCCAAGAATGTCACCAGGCAGCAGTATAACCCTTTGCTGTAACCAACCTTAACCAAGAAAGGTTTCTTGATTTACAACTTTTTGTTTAATTTACTTTACTTTGTTTAACTAATTGTAAAAATCATATTCACATTACAACATAGCATTTGAAGTGACCTAAATCTGTGTTCCTGAGCCATGACTATTTACACTTAGCTCTAGAATTAAGAACTGTTTTATGTTAATACATTACACATACATGCTACATTTTATTATTTAAAAATCAAAACATAGAAATTCATCTAGGACCAAGTTAGTTAACAAAAAGAGTTAGTTATTCACATCAATTTTCTATGTTTCACTAGAAATCAGTAATCAAGTTTCACATGTCAAGTAAAACAAAACAGGACTGGGGTTGGAGCTCATTAAAGAATCTTTCAATATGACAAAGGCCTAGGATTCCACCCCTACCGATCACGCCAGCCCATGCCTGAACAGAAAAATTTTAAAGAGCTGAATACCAAGACTACGCTGTGAGGATGCTAAATATTATTTCCATTTCATTTCAATATTCATCCTCTTTTGAGAATAATCAATCAATTACTTTCTTTTCAGCTCAGAGATCAAAGAAGAGACTTCCTAATTACCTTGTATCATGTAAAGTGATTTAATTATACATTTATATTTTCCTACTTTTGCTCATATGCCATTTCCTTTGTCACAAATTCTAAGATTCCTTTCATTCTTCTAACCTAGTCTTCAAAGTCACACTTTCCTTCCTTCTGGCCAATTCCCAAAACTTTGATTCCTTCACCACCACCTCTCCCCCCCCCCCCCCCCCCCACACACACACACAAGCAGGATCTCTTTACCCAATAATACTTAACCAAAAACTGCTGTTTGAAACCAGTAATACTTAACCAAAAAACGCTATTTGAAAGACAATGCTTACAGTACCTGGAATCAAGTGACAACAGCGAAGATGAGATTCTGAGCCAACAATGACCTGGTCCAGCAGGCCAGGTTCAGCTCACTGCCTACCATGAGGTGACTGCAGCTGGTGTGTGGAGTGTGACCACGTGGTAGACCATGCACACTGTGTTCAGGGAACTCTGGGTTTGAGCTCTAACACCAATTCTGAAGCAAAACCCTGACCACCAAGAAGCCCATAATCAAGCCAAACATAATGAGATACAAGTTTCATGAAAAAGACTACGCAGAAACAACATTCATTCACTAATTATCTTTATAGGTAATTTCTGTAGTGCCCAATTAGGTTTGAGTATACGAAGACTTCTTTGTGTTTTTTTCCTTAGAGGGAACTTGCAATGTGACCCAGGAATTCTTGGGCACAAGGAATCCTCGACTTGGCCTCCACAGCAGGTAGGACTACAGGTGCACAATGCTACCATGCTTAATGTATGGGGCAGATGAACTTTCTTAACTACCAGGTATAGGTTCAAGCAGTTGGGAGCTCAGAATTTTTAGGCCTTACTTATGTGCAACTATGTGTCTTCATGCCTGCCTGCCTGCCTATCTACTGAACCCAGAGCCCTGTTTGCATGGGCATATACTCTTATCACTGAGCTGCATGCCCAGACTTCTTGAAGAAGATTTAATTTTATTTGTGTGTGTAGATGCTTATGTGCCACATGTGTATGGGTGGTCATGGGGGTCAGAAGAGGATGCCAGTTCCTCTGGAGCTGGAGTTATAACAGTACAGACATGAACACTGGAAACTGGACCTAAGAGGTTTCTTGGGAGATCAGCAAGTACTCTTAATCACCGAGCCATCTCTTCAGCCCCGTTCCCCGACTTTTTTGAATCAGAGTCACAGTTGATCACACTGGCCTTCTCTATAACCCAGAGAAGCCTTGAACTTGCCATCCTCCTGCCTCAGCCTCTCCTACAGCCAGGATTACATAACTGTCAACAATTGCCTCATCCTTTTTAAAGTGGCACGGGGGTGGGATTCGAGGGTGCAGCTGTTTATCAAATTACACTTTACCCCCAAAAGAAAGAATGCTTTGCAAAAGTTATGTCACTAAGATGCTTGGAACACAGTTCCAAAACAAACAGACTTAATTGTATAAATTTGGGCTGTGGCCGGATGGTGCTCACTAAGTTTTCTGATTTGAACATGCCACAATTCACTGCTTCTCCCTTTAAGAGGTAAGTCCCCTTACCTACTTTTTTTTTTTTTACTATGCAAATAAACCCAGGAATAGAAACAAGTCTCAGACATAAATATAAATCATATGCAAATTATAAAATAAGCACTATTTGCCCCAAATACCCAACAACCTTACCGTTTTTCATTTCCGTATGACTTCTGTGCAACTTTTGCATGAAGGATGAGTACTGTTTGATCGCCTCGTTCTTTTAAATAATTTCGCATAGCTTCCCTGCAATCAAAATATAACCATTACTACTGTAGGGATGGTGCTTTTGTCAAAATCTTCCACTATGGCTGATGAGAAGAATGCTTATGAACATTATTAAACAACAAACTTAAACACAAAGCCAGAAACAATTACGTGAGCTACCTTAAAAAATCCTGTGCAAAGGACAATACACACCCGCTTTCACCCTGCGTCTTGGTTGTTAAAATACAACGAATGTTTACACTGGCTGTGTAATTCACTGACTTTCTCTATAGCTTATCTGCTCCTCTATCCTCTCATTTAACAAAACATCAAGTCACCGGAACTTCTACTGCCTGACCCCAAACTAAGTCTCCTAAAGAATTTTGTTGAATATATTAAAAAGCCGCTAATTGAAATTTTTGAAAATTATATTAAACTTTCAAAAAAATTCAACATGACATCAAATGAAAACTGCCACATGCTTATTAAGTAAATGTTTTATGAAAATTTCAAGGTGTATTTATTTACCTGAGTTAAGTGCCACACAGGAGGGAAAACTCTACAGCTTTAAGTAGAATCTCAAGTCTTGAGATGTTTTACATTTTACACATCACAAAATCAAAGTCAGGATAATCAAGGAATACTTTTAATAAATTTAAATTATATTCAACTTACATTATAAATAAAGACAATCCAAATGACAGTAATAAGCGGTCAAAACTGTCAACTGTCATAAAGTCATTAAATATAAAGAATTATAAATCTGTGTCACTTGCGCACTAAATCCCTGGATAAAGCACTGAGCCTCACCTAGCTTTCACTCTCAGAATCTGAACACTGGCGGTAACACAACTGCCTGGGTCAGGGTGGTTAAAGGGGTCTAATGAGAAAACCTAATGATATTTATTCTTACTGAGAAAAATGTTTTAGCTGCAAGGCATGGAAAGCGGTACACAGTGTGGGCAGAGAGACTGGACCTCCCCCACTGAAGGGAACAGAATGGAGGAGCGCACTACTAGCAAAGGCGTATACAGTCAAGCGCTGAAACATAGTGTCTATCTAGGTCAAGGAGTAAGGGGGAAGGACCAGGACCATGCACACAATCTCTATATTGAACAGACAGCAATGGCAAGGCTGCTGAGGTATAACTATGGGAGATGAGTGACAGCTCAGAGAATAAAATGGGGGAGGAGATTATAAAATAAAAAACAACAGCAGCCTAGGGATAGCTCGGTGGCTAAAACCTTTACAAGAGGGCCAGATTCCCAGAACTCATCTAAATACCAGGGAAGCATGGTGACCCACCTGTAATTCCAGCCTTGAAGGCAGAGCCAGGAGATCCCTGGAGCAAGACCAGCTATACTGTCAAGTTCTGGGTTTGATTAAAAGATCCTGGCTTAAAAGAATGAAGTGGAAGAGAAGTGAGAAAGATTCCATGATATACATGGAAAAAAAAAAAAAAACAAGATTAAAAAAAACGAAAGTCGAGAGAAAGCCAACACTGCCAAAATTTGTGTAAAAGTCCCAGGCATGGAACTTGAAAAGCAGCTATATACTTTAAAAGTTTTGTCTGCAAGCACATTTTCTAAATTAAATTCTGCTAACAGTATGACCTCTGCCATGTCACTTGGTAATTATTTGCTTATATGTTTACCAGGTTATGTGGTGGCTTTTCTTTACCTCCCCAGACATACAGCACAGGCTTCAAGGAAAAGAGCTCTGCCTCAAGTTCTTTTACTTGATACACAGGCTGGACTGAGGCCCCAGGCACACAGGGCTGTCTTTTCTGGCTGCAATGGGAGAAGACACAGCTAATCTTGTAGAGAATTAGTGTGCCACCAGGAAGGGGAGGGAGGAAAAGGACTCTGTGAGGTGGGGGTAAGGGGGTGGGAGAGACAACATTTGGGATGTTAAAAAAAAATGAGATTGTGCCGGGCAGTGGTGGTGCACGCCTTTAATGCCAGCACTTGGGAGGCAGAGGCAAGTGGATTTCTGAGTTCGAGGCTAGCCTGGTCTACAGAGTGAGTGTCAGGACAGCCAGGACTACACAGAGAAGAGAGAGAGAGAGAGAGAGAGAGAGAGAGAGAGAGAGAGAGAGAGAGAGAGAGAGAGAGAGAGAGAGAGAGAGAGAGAGAGAGAGACACACACACACACAAAGAAGTGAAGCTGTGCTAGTTAATTTTTCTAAGCAAGTATATTAATATAACCAACAGCCTTGACACCTCATGACCAGACACTGTTAAGTTACTTTCCTGAAATGATACAGAAGAGGCAGGAATCAAAGCTAGGTAGTTTAGCAATCTCAAAGACAAAGTTGTACTACTGGTAGTACAATGGCTAAGCTAGGAAACAGGGTCTGAATCTTAACTCTGTTCCTTTTGAACCTGAGGTTTGTCTCTTCTGTGAAGCTACTGGGAAAGAGGAAAAACATAACAAACCTAAAAGTGAGTTAGGCCCCACCCCCGACAAGTAGTTCCTGTCAGCAAGTTATAGGTATCATCATTATTTTCCTTTTAAAGAACCATCCCAAGCTCTTAACTATATACACATGCTGCAGGAGAGAACAGGCATGGGAACTTCCGTGAAAGCTTTGCAAGCATGCTGGTAAAAGACTTGGGGATGCACACCGCCTTATGCTTTTGACTTAAGCCTCAATGCATTGTGAGAAGAATTTTTGGGAAGAAGTTGTCTGCACAGGCTGACTGACCAAAGATGTGGGGAGGTTAAAATTTTGCTATTTCAGAGTCTAATTACAGTCTATTTGGGGCTATCATTAGTATACTAAATGGTCATATCCCCACCCCCACCTCTGTGTCAGCTCTTGCTACTAGCCAGATTTAGAATGTACTAATTTAACAAAACCTCAATTTTCCACCAATAAAAAGACTACACGTGTTGTCAGATGGCATACCAGGCAGTCTTCTATCTCCCATCTTGCTCTAACCTGCTTCTCTGATATAACTGTATTTTCTAAATCTCTTAGTTTATAACTTTGTTTTATCGCCATAAAAATTCCATGAGATTGCTTCCATGTTAGCACATTGTATTTGGAGACTTTGATGAATGTTTCTGGGCCATGGTCACCTATATTTTGCTACAGATTAAACCTATCTCCCATTCCTTTGAGGTGAGAGCTTGTCATTCACCTCTGTACAGCAGTATCTACCAAATCTACAAGCACATTTATATGTTTGTCTTATTTAATGAGAATGAATACATTAAAATGTAAGAACAGCATCCTGCTACAGAGAAGGGGGACAGGCAGGTGGCTCAGCTAGTAGGGGTGCTTGTCCTGCAAGCCTGACAGCTGTGGAAGAGATGACCTACTCCTGAAAGTTGTCCTCTCATCTCCAGACATAGCCACTGATGTGCCCCACCAACAATAACAAATGAGAGCGAGAGAAGTGTAAGTACTAAACACTGTTCAAACATCAACCTCACTCAAGTCAAGAACAATACATGATTCATGGGTCTTGCACACGGGATTTTAAGAGCAGAGAGATGTCTCCATGAAAGAGATAGGCTCTGTGAAAAGTATTGCTCCCAGTAACAGAAAATAGATATTTTGAGCAAAAGAATATATAATCATTCTAGCAATTATGCAAACTAAAATAATGGTAAACCTCACAAAGAAAATCCTGTTACTCAACAAATTTTAGCAAGAGCATTAGTTAGCAGCTCCTAGTTTGCAGTTATGGGAGGAGAAAAATAACAAAACTATCTCTGAAAGAATGTGTAGGCTTCTATCCCTGGGATCCATCCATGGAAGGTGAGAAGATTCCCTTTTCTCAAATGGTCTTCTGACTTCCACAATTACTGTGTACCGTGCACTTACTCATGTACACAGGTGTGCGCACGTGTATACACACACACACACACAAATGTAATACTTAAAAAGCAAATTCAGTCATGTTGAATAGTGTAGTCTTTAACTCCATTTATTTATACTTTTAACTAAAAATTTAAATCATATATAAAGAATTCCCCTGGCCTCATTAGAAACTTTCCCACCAATACTGTTTGCTTTGGGAAATAGTTAAGATAGAACAAGGCAGGGTAGGCTTTGAAAGTTCCTTAAAAGAGAAGACATGCGCCCCACATTATACTCCCTATAACACAGTGAAGACAAACCTCTTAAAATATTTTTTTGCCAAATAAGACATTGTTTTCCTAAAGTAGAGTCACTTCAGAGGAGAATAAGATTCCAAAGTTGGTATTAAATGGTACTAATTTTGGTATAGAAATTATTAAGAAAATATCCTGATTTCAAGTTTGTATTTAATAAAACTAATTTTACCACAGAATTAGTTATTGGTTTTCAATTTGCATTTGCCCTTAGACACATCTGCTAAGTTTGCATAGACAATGAAGACATCTGCAGTTTGCTTTAAGAAAAACAAAGCTTAATCGAATTCTCCCAAAGCAGATAGGCTACTCTCCCATGTTATCTCCTATGTAAAAAAGTTACTAAAATGTTAAGAGTTTTAATGAGATCTAGTTGGCCTACCATATGGTGGCGTTAGTACCAGCACACTGCACCACACTGGAACAACAGGATAGTCTCGGCTCCCCAAAGCTGTTCTTCTGGGTCTCTGAAATCCCTTCTGCTCTGTCCCATTCCAGGAAACAACAATAACCATCTGCATCCTGTCAGTAAGAGCAGCTATTTTCTAGAACTTGTGTATGCAGAGCTCATTCTTTTTTTGTACTTCTGAACAGAAATCTTTGTTCACATGGAGTGTTAGTCTATAGTTGTGTTTCTGTGTTTTAGTAGCATATGAGCATTGCCTACCTTAGGTAACAGCATTCTGTCCTCA
Organism: Arvicanthis niloticus; assembly: GCF_011762505.2. Lineage (NCBI taxonomy): Eukaryota > Metazoa > Chordata > Mammalia > Rodentia > Muridae > Arvicanthis > Arvicanthis niloticus. The sequence continues at coordinate 56,444,764 of NC_047664.1, read as the reverse complement.
GAATGCACTAGAACTAGACCCTTTTCCCCAGCTTTGAGGAAGGTATCTAAAGGCTTCGTCCTGAAGTACTCTGTAGAGCCAGGCACTGAAGCCAGCTGAGTCTTAGCTCCTGCAATAGATACTTCTGGGTTGGTCTGGATTGGTTTTCTTCTCACTGAAGAGTCTATGTGCAGCTTGTCTGTGTGGCTGACTGAGCTCTGCTGCTTCCAGCATCCTACACAGTTCTTGCTCCTCTACTGAGCTGTGTGGAGCAAGCTGAGCTGATGGAGCTCAGAGGGCCTCACTGTCCTTACTCCTCTGCTCTTGCGCTCTGTTTTGTAAAAAACTGAATTTCTTGGAAGTTTCAGTCTTTAACTCTATTCCACGACGGTTAGATAAAACCAAAGCACAATTTATTCTGGGCATAATTCTACAAAATATTAGTGTCTAAAATGATAGGATCTATGTTTAAATGACTAGTATGCTTACCTAGTGAGTCGTTTAGGTGGAGGCCGCTCACCAAACTTCCTGAAAAAAAAAAAAAAAGAAAGTAAGCCATCAGATAAATGTCACAGTAAACTATAAGGCATTAGAAAGTGTTCCTTATGACTTGTCAATCTTAATTATCAACAGTGAAAGACAAATCCCCCAGCAATCATCTGTGACCAGAAATAACAAATATACAATACAAAGAGTTCTTAGAAACAAAGGACAGAGAGATGGCTCAGCAGTAAGAACACTTGCTGCTGTCTCCCAAAGACATGAATTCAATACCTAGCACCTACCAATCAACTGTAACTGCATGTCACTTAAAAAACTACAACAACCACTTCAAATACCCAAAGAAGAAAGGGGGCCAGAACAAGTGCTGTGAGTACAGAGCAACGTAGCACCCACACCTAAGCCAGAGGATCAGAGCCACTCTGCCTCTGCTGTTGCACAGCAGCACTTGGGTTTTGGAAGCACAGTAATGAACTGAAAAACAGGCACAAAACATGGAAGAAACCTCTTGTCAATGGGATCGCAGAGCTTAAAGCAATTCTATTTTTTTTAATTTTACAAATTTTCTCCATCATCTTGAAATGGGATTAAAAAGAATTGAAGGCAAGCAACATCACTGAGCTACTTGAAGGGAAAGTGGAAAAGAAAAACACTAACAACCCAAACTTCTATAAACAGTATTTAATTATAATAAAGTACTGGGAGTTCTGAGCAATCACTTCAGAAGAAAGTGCTAGACAGAGCAGACTCACTCATACTTTCAAAGCATTTGTACCAATAAGAGAAACGGACTACATGCTGTTCATCAGCATTCAACCCTTGATAACAAATGGTTATCATGAAATAACTAGGAATTAAGTACAGGTATGTTCAAACATCAGTGAGCAAGAGGCACAAACCCATGCCCTTATGGAACTTATGCACAACCAGGGCAAACAGACAGGGAGATAAGTTAATCATATTCATAATTTATGACAGCAAAAATTTTAGAAAAATTTATCTATCTGAAAATTTTTTGTTATTGATATTTGTTATGAGACAGGGTCTCATGAATCCCAGGCTGGTCTCCAACTTACCAAGTAGTTAACAACCTTGAACTTTTGATCCATATGCTTCTATCTCCACAATCAGTTTTATTCAATACTTAGGAATCAAACCCAGGGCCTGTGTGTACTAAGCAAATACTCCACGAACTAGGCAATATTCTCAACCTTTAATATACATTTTAAGAAAACATGTAATTTATTTTTAAAGAGTTTACTCATTTTCTATCTATGAGTGCAGAAAACAGACCTTTGAAAAAGACACTATCATGAAGGAGCTAGGGAACAGCTCAGTGGAGAACGCTTGCCAAGGACTCACTCAGTATCCTGGGTCTCTGATCCTCGACCCCAACAAAAGGACATGTACTGCCTTTTTAAAGCTTATTTTGAACCAGGTCTTATCTTAATGGTTACTTTTAAAAGCAACTGTGCTAGAATTCAGCTCAGTATGACCACGGTTCTGATGAATGCAACAAATAAGAGGAAGGCAGTATGCTGTATCCTCCTAGACCACCGTGTTCAGTTAGCACATTCCTATCAGAGCAAACATCCCCCAGAGCTGACCTCAAAGAAAGGTAGTAGACGCCGAAAGATGGAAACACACCCCTTGCCCCCACCCCACCCCCTTTATTATACATACTGTGTAGAAACACTTCACAAGTACCCTTTTTCTTAATTTTTAAAGCCCCTTCTATATTTTTTCTCTTTAAATTTAAAAAAACAAAAACAAAACAAACAAAAAAACCTTCTAACTATCCGCCAGTAATCTGTGTCAATGAATAGGAACAGAAAAGACATGACCTGAGATCGTCATCCTCAATTGCACTCTGCACCTGGCTTTTCAAGTATGTCTATAGAAGGTTAGTGGAAGTTTGGGGGGGGGGGGGAACTATGGCCTCACAATGAAATTCTCTAAATTTGTAAACTCAAAAAATATATATATAATTAGACTGTGGACGAACTATTTCAGTTGTGTGTGTCACTGAGTAGGGCAGAATATAGCTGAGTGGTAGAATGTATATACTTAGCTAGCATGCATGAAAGCCCTGGGTTCATGTGCAGGATCCCACTCCCCATAAAATAAGGCAACAGGGAGATGGAATGAGTCTGAGTGAAATCATATTTACTGAATGCCACTTATGCAATGCAATAAGACACAGTGTCTCTTTTATTACATTATGGTGAAACTGTAGACCTTGAATTTAAACATGAGGAACAAATTCAAACTGTGAAACAAACAAAATAAGAAACTAACCCAGTTAAAAAGACAAAAATAAACAACAACAAAAAAACATGCAACATGTGGTTTAGGATGTTTTTCCATTGTAGAAGACATTAGAAAATTAACAGTATCTGAATAAAACAGATCAGATTAATTTTAATTTCCTAATTTCAGTTACTGGTCTTACTTCTAGAAATACGGTAGTGTTTAGAGAAAAATCTTATGCTGGCATTTTATCTTCAAATGGTTCAAAAATAATCATCTGTGTGTTCATCGTATGTATGTGCAGACAGATATATACAGGAATAATATAAATGTGGCCAATGTTCTCACTTGAGGTATCTGGGTGACTATTCCAGAAACAATACAATTCCTCTTCCAGGCACATACTGAAAACAGGTGAAAAGCAAACACTCAGAGTGGTACATTGGCTGCCTAGCAGCATATTCACAATAGCTTAAAAAGTGAAAAGAATCCACAGCACCCACTGACAATTAGGAGAACAAACAAAATGCTATATACAAAGAGGGATTATTCAGCGTAAAGGAAGATAATACTGGCATATACTACATACATGAACCTTGAAGAAATGCCACACATAAAAGTTGACAAGTAGTATTGAGATCCCTAGAATAATAAAATTCATAGAAGAGAGAAAACAAAATTGTGAGTATAAGGAATACATGTGCCTGTGGTCAGAAAACACTTTATAAATGTTTGATGAATATTTCTTGAATACAACAGCTTCTATAAAATATATCTTATGACAATTAAGACACTAAATTCTTTCCAACCCTATTATCATGCTGTAAATGCTACCAAGGAATGCAAAACCAGGTGTCAAATGAAAGACAAGGACCATGTTGTCTCATCTGCACAATGGATAATTCATCATTGCAAATAAAATATAGAGGTGGCTGTTTACTGGGCACCTTAGCTTTCTGTGGTGGTCTGAATAAGAATATTCCCCATAGGTTCATATATTTGAATGCTTTGTCAGCAGAGACTGGCACTGTTTGAAACGATTAGAAGGATTAGGGGAGACCTTGTTGGAGTAGGTGTGACCTTCTTGGAGGAAGTGTGTCACTGGGGGTGGGCTGTGAGGTTTCAAAAGCCCATGGATCAGGATGTAGCTCTCATCTACTACATCAGTGACGTGTGTGCTGCCATGCTCCCCACCTGGATGTTAAGGACCCACCCTCTGAAACTGTAAGCCAGTCCCCAACTGTTTCCTTTTATAATGTTGCTTTGGTCATAGTATCTTTTCACAGCATTAAAACACTGACTAAAACACTTTAAAAAGCCAGAATTTCATTCCAAAGAAAAGAGAAAACAGAGCAATTGGAAACCTGGCCTAACTCCACAGAGCTAAGAAGTTGTAGGTAGGGGCCACGGTTCAAGTTTGACTCCCAAACCAAGTGATTTCTTTCTCCAGTTTCATCAATGGTCCTCAAAGTTGGTGGTATTTCTGACTCACAAGGCAGAGCTTTCTCCTACATTTTTCCTAAAGACTTTAATTTAGGTGTATGAGTGTTTGTATGTGTGCATGTATGTGCACCATGTGTACCAAAGAGGCCAAGAGGGCAGCAAATCCCCTGAAGTTGGAGTTATAGGCAGCTGTGAGCCACCCAATGTGAGTGGCTGGGAACCAAGTGTGTTCTGTAAGAGCAATAAGTATTCCTAACCACTGAGCCATCTCTCCAGCCCAGCCATCCCCTAACCTCTAATTACATATCGATCATGCAAAGACAAGGACAAAACACCATAAAAAAATCTATAAAAACACCATACTTTTAATATCTCCTTGCTTTCCTGCCCTAAAATGCCCTATTCAATTTCTTTGTGATAATACTCATTTGCTTATCCCATTATACCATATTTAATCTTTCTGGGGGAAAACTCTTCAATAAAGTATTTATCAGTAAATGATCAAATATTATAGAATCTCAACCAAAAAATATAAAGACTGGCATATAGTTAAATAAGCCAGAAAAAAAAATATGACTGTGGTAATGGCTCTAAGAGTTAGTTAAATACAGATTATAAACAAGTGTAAGTAACCTAGAAACAGCTTTCACAATGAGCCAGACTTATACAATGGCATTTTAGGCTATCCTTTTATGCTGGCCAAATTTTAAGTCAGACATGCACAGGGACAGCATTATAAGGTTATTCTTGACACATTAAACATTGACTGAAATACATATAATGTCAAGACTTCTAAATGGATAAAGACATTCCCTTGGTTTGGTTCTGTTATAGCTGAAGAAGCCTCAGCCCATTTGTGTTTTCCCTATTGAAACACAGACCAGACATAAGAGCTCGGAGGAGGTGAGTTTCTCAGTTTCCTCTTTCTGTACAACGTGTGTGTGTCTGTGTGTGTGTGTGTGTGTGTGTGTGTGTGTGTGTGTGGCGCAAATGACAGACCAAGACAGCCTGTGGTAAAAGAAGTACCAAGAGGTCAACAAGCTCCTTACTCTGAAGGAGGTGTTTTGTCCTGGGTCAGTCTTCTAGGATTTAAGATTTATGGTATTTTCCTAGCATCCTTGTGACTGACCCTTGTTGGTCTACTCACTTCTTGTTGGACCTGCCTTGTTCTGAGACACAGACACAAAGGTTGATCTCAGTCAATGTTCACAGTATTAATCTACAGGAAGAATACAAAGTAGTCTTTTGTTTGTTTAAAGCACAAGTAATGGGGACGTGGGGGTGGGACTGGAGAGTACAAAAAGATAAGGAAAAAGAGTCAGAGACACTGGAGCCAAGAGAGCAGCAACAAAAGAGAGGAGAGAAAAAGACTGTTTTAGGGAGTGTCAAAGCCACTGAGTCAAAGAAAGCAAAGAGTGATGGAGAATCCAGTAGCTATAAAAGGGGTGATTGTCCATCTCCTAACAAACTAAATCTGGTCAATCCCAAATATGGAAATATTTTAGTTGGATACAGCTTTTCTTCTGTGGGATGTGAAAAAGATCACAATCAGTTTCCCTATAAATAATCTGTTTTCACTTCAAGAAAATGCTCCAATTATTAAGTGAGCTACTTTCAAGTTCTGCTCCAGTAAAGTCCTTGTTTTCCCAGTGCTTTTTAATTATTCTCTAACTTCAGCCTCCAACTCTGTGAAATGGGAATGCTGAGCCTGGGTATGGCTAATGAGTGCAAAGCACTTAGCAGGGAGTATACCGCTTTCTGTCAGTACAGGAACACACTGAAGCCTTTCTAGTCTTTAGAGCAGTGGATCTCAACCTTCCTAATACTGTGACCCTTTAATACAGTTTCATGTGGTGGTGACCCTAACCATACAATTATTTTCACTGCTACTTCACAGCTGTAATTGTGTTACTGTTATAAATCATAATTGTAAATATCTGTGTCTTCTGATGGTCTTAGGCAACTCCTTCGAAAGGGTTGTTCAAGCCCCAGATTGAGAACTGCTCCTTTAGACCCACTAGTATCCAACTCACAAGAATAATGTGTTTATAGAGAAAAAGATTGTTTCAAAACTAAAACAAAACAAAAAATCCTTTTGAATATTTTGCCATTCTATTTGTAAATCAAACATCAAGCAAATAAGAGTATGGATTCATCCCATGACAAGATACGTATTTATCTTAAAAACTTAAGCTTCATTTAAAAAAAAAAAAAAAGTATTCATTTTGTAAACACTCACTAGAAACAGGACTATAGGAACGAACAGAATAAGATCTGTTAGTGGGTATATGGAATCCATTTGGAAAACCAGACTACTACAATTTAAAACTTGCTTCTTGAAGAGGGAGCTAGTGAAAATTTGAAAGATTAATGCTTTCTATGGATCTACTTGCTCCATCCCACCTTGTTATGGATGTGCATGGATGCTGTCTGCTTCTAGCCTGTCAACTAACCCCAGCTAAAATTCTCACAGGTTTTTCCACAGGAATTTCAACATAGGAGTCTTAATAAAACTAAATTAATACTGAGTTAGTTCAGTTGCTCAACTGCTGTCATCACCTTCATCACAATTACTGTAATAGGCAAAACACAAAAGCCCTCAAAGTAGATACTTGTTCAAAAAGTCTATCTTGTCTTTCTATCCCAGGATTCCCAGCTGTGCTCTTCCTAACCAGTTTTTCAATGTTGCATGCTTACAGTCACAACTCTTAAAGATTCCATATTAACACAAGAGATGTTACGGCACCTGACACTGCACAGCTTCCCCACAATGGGCTACAGAAAGACTCATGGCACTCCAAGTAAGAATTTGACTTCATTACTAATGGAAATGGGACTTCCTCGTTTTAACTGTAAGTTTGGGCATTGTGAAGACCTCAAGCCCATCTTCCTGTTCATCTAGCCTATCTTCATGTCCTAGCAGTTCTGTGGTGCACAGAAAGGTGGCTTCAATTAATTTTTCAAAAAGGTCAATTTTCTTCATACCCCCATTTTCCTCCCAGGAACTGACCTGACTCAACAAACTGCATTTTCTCAGCTAGGTTCATACTTCAGATGAGTTATGAAGTACTTTTTCTGGAGCTATCCCACATCCCACAAACATCCAAAATAGTAGTATTTTTCAAAGTAATGAAATACAGCACAAAGTCAAAACTGTGTTAATGACACTATCATCACTTGCTCAGGATACAAGTTTTGTTGCCTTAAAAAATTATTTTAGGTACTTTTAAACGGTTTATAAAAACTCTTGCAACAGTTAATTCTCATTTTACAGGATGACTCTAACGTTTTTTTTTTTTAAGTGTTTGTTTTATTTTATGAGTGTTTTGCCTGCATGCATGCCTGGTACCCACAGAAGCCAGAACGGGGCATTTGATCGCATGAATCTGGAATTACAGTCAGTTGTGAACCGTCATGTAAGTGCTGGAGATCTAATGCAGAAAGAGCAGCCAGTGCTGTTAATCACTGAGCCATCTCTCCAGCCCCCTCTGACATGTTTTTTTTTTTTTTTAAATAAACAAAAGCATACTGAAATCATATCTAGTGGGGGCTGAAGAGATGGCTCAGTAGTTAAGAGCACTGACTGCTCTTCCAGAGGTCCTGAGTTCAGAAACCACATGGTGGGTCATAACCATCTGTAATGGGATCTGATGCCCTCTTCTGGTGTGTCTGAGGACAGCTACAGTGTACTCGTATACATAAAGTAAATAAATCTTTAAAAAAAGATCATGTCTAGTAATGAGTGCCTTAACTTACAATATGCTCTTTTTAGAGATAAGGGAACTCTAGTCACAGAATCCACCACTAAGCCAGACTATACTGTCCTTAGCTGTGAGCTAGGAAGAAAAACTCAAATAGACGAGATGTCAGGGTGCATTTATGACACCAAAGAAAAGGGACATAGCTCTGAAGAGTAAATGCCACAGCTCCCAGCAGCATGAAGCAGAACATTGGATGTTGAAAGTGGGTAAACCTGGTAAAGTGGGAGAAATCAACCCTCTTCACGATGAAAAGCTAAGCAATGCTACTGAAAACAGAAAGACAGCATTGTCTGAAGACAAGAGGAAAGTAATAAAGAAATTGAACTCTTCCAAACCCCAAATCCACACACTCTCACCATGCAACACTTCCTACTAACAACATGTCTGCACACATCTATAGATAACAGCTGTGAAGGTAATTAACAAACATCTATTCCTACCAGAACAGATATTTTGGCAGTTCAAAACTTGATTCTACCAAAGTCCAACTTGGCAAGCCAGTGAGTTTCTTGAGCTTACTTATAAAGCGTGGACAAGAGGTGACTTACGGGAGTGAGGATAACCCCCAAACAGCTGTAGCTGATAAGACAGACTTGGCTAACACCATCAAGACCCACTGCTGCACTGGTTTCCCATTCTCTTCTACTCCCTACAGACTCCTGTATCTTACTTACACAACATATGTATGTAAGGGGATCCCTACAGGCAGTGTGGAGGGTATGGCATACATACCACTAAAAGAGGGGGGGAAAGTCGGTCATAAAGCAATTATATTTAAAGAAGTCAGAAACTTGGTGCCTACAAATGAAATCCCATTTTCTCATGAAGTGATAAACTTGATCTTTTATTGTTGCTTTAAACAATGTGGTTTGGGCTAAAAAGCTAGTTCAATGGTTAAGAACACTTGTTGCTTTTCCAACAAGAGGATCTGGGCTTGACTCCCAGCACCCAAATGGCAGTTCACAATCATAACTCCAGTCCCAGGAGAACTAATGCCTGCTTCTGACCTCCACAGGCACCAGGCATACACAAAGTGCATATCTATAAATATGGGCAATAAAAATGAATGTGAAAAAGTTTAAATCATGCAGATTTTGCTAAATTTTAGCTGTCAAATCAAAAGTGGCCATGAACCTCCTCCTCCCAAAAAGTGACCTTGAACGGTAGGTAGATGCAGAGACATTTCCTTGGCTTGTCTAATGGCCAAATCCTATCCTTGCAAGGAAAATCAATGTGAAAGGTTAAGCCATGCTCGCTCTTAGGTTACAGAGATGACAAAGTGGGGACAAACAGAGCCTCAGATAATGAGGGCACTAAAATAAGAGGACATGCATCAACAAAAACCTCACAAATTCAGTCCAGGAAACACCTAGGCAATTCAAGATCTGAGCAGAAATTCTACTTATTCCAAAACCACTGGCAGGATAAAAATAAATAAATAAAAACTGAACTATGGCAATGTTTGGTAACAAACTGGACAACACAAACAAGAAACTAAGACACTACCTATGCTGTCTTTATAACAGGTGAAAAAGTCTTGCAGAATTATTGCAATCAAGGTTTTAAAAATCTACTAAAACAAGAAAATGAAAAGATCATTTTAAAATGCAGGCCTAGTGTAAGTAGGCATAGGCAGAAGCAGGTAGATCTCTAAATTCCAGGCCAACCAGAGCTACATAGTTAGACTGTCTCAGAAAACAAAATACTTAACAAAAAAACAGTGTATCTTAGGCAAAACTCACTATAAAAGGCAAGTCCAAAGTAGCAGACAGTAACAAGAATATTGATAAAAAATTCTCACCCTTAGTTGTAACAACTTTAGTTGTAACATTAATAAATATGAAAGAGCCTATGCAAATGTCTATGTGATGTCTCACTTCATCTTCTTTAGATACAGAAATACATTTTCATGCCAGTTTTTACATCCTACTTTTGGTTTTACTCCCATAAACCAAAGTCAAAATACAGTAAGCACTAATAAATACCAAGTGATAATGTAGCATAGCACGTTTATTCTGAACGCATGAATGTCAGCTAAATGATGATGAGCAGGTGTGCTGTGCTCTAAAACACAGTAGGCATACACATATCTACACATATCTGTTGAACATGAATGGAAATACTTATCAATGACTCTGCTAGGTGGGATGGGGAAAACACATTGCCAAAAGATATTAGGACTCTAAAATATAGCTGTCATATCCACTTTCACATTCTTAAAAATTAACTCAGGGGCTGGAGAAATGGCTTAGTAGTTAAGAGCACTGACTGCTCTTCCAGAGGTCCTAAGTTCAATTCCCAGCAACCACATGGTGGCTTACAACCATCTGTAATGGAATCTGATACCCTCTTCTGGTGTGTCTGAAGACAGCTGCAATGTACTCATATACATAAATAATTCCTTTAAAAAATTAACTCAGAATATTGGAAATCTTGGAGGTTATGTTTAATTGTACTGATACATTGACTGGAGGTTATGTTTAACTGTACTGATACATATTTAGAACGTACAACTTTGTATACATGAAGACATGCTGTGGTTAAAGAATCAGGACAGCCACAATTTAAAAAGAAAATTAGATCAATAAATAAGGCATCCTTCTTGACAACTGAATTTTTGAGGGTTCCAAGTCAGTACATGAGAACTAACCTATCAGGATAAAAAATATTTTAGAATAGGACTGGAAAAGTGGCTCAGGGGTTAAAATCCAAGTTTTACTTCCAGTACACACAGGGCATCCAGTTCCATGGGATTCAGCACTCTGGCCTCTAAAGGTACCTACACTCATGTGCACATGCCTGCGTACACATTACATATAATTTGAAGAACAGAATCTTTTAAATATGAAGAATATTTAGTCTGTATTTACTATATCCAGACTTGTATTTTTAAAACAATACAGTGTGACCACACTTAATAGCTTCACATAGCATTAGATGTTGTAAGTAAGCTAGAGATGACCTTTAGCGAGTAGTATATGTAAATCAGATACAACTATACCCAGTAACTTGAAGACCTTGTGCCTCCATGAATTCTGGCGTCTAAGAGAGATCCTGGAACCAAACACTTCAGGACAACTGTATTTGGTTTAGTTTTGACTATTGAGTTTATAACACACAATAATTATAAAGACAATATACGCAAAGATTATGCAGACAACAAGCTACTGCCAAAGCATAAATTTCAGGCATCCAAGTAAAATCAGAAGCCAAAAATTTGAAATGTTTATTTCATCAAATCTCACATAGTAATAATCTGAAGACAAGGTGTTCCAGTTCACTGCTACTGACTAGAAAAGGACTGGGAAATTCCTGCCAGCAAAAGGGAATTGCTTGCCGGGCGGTGGTGGCGCACGCCTTTAATCCCAGCGCTTGGGAGGCAGAGGCAGGCGGATTTCAGAGTTCCAGGCCAGCCTGGTCTACAGAGTGAGTTCTAGGACAGCCAGGGCTACACAGAGAAACCCTGTCTCGGAGGAAAAAAAAAAAGGGGGGGGTCGTTGCTTAAATTATGGTACACCCTTGATGAAAGAAGTTTTTAAGTAATAATGACATTAACATGGCAATATGCTAGGTTACCTGACTATATATATTGTTTCTTCAAAGTACATATTTTTATATTATTTAGACTTTATTTAGAATAGAAAAATATAGTACATTTAAAATACAAATACATTTCCTCAGGTATATTTATATCTGTAGCTCCAGCACTCAGCCAGAAGATGTCAGTAGAATAACTATAAAAATGGCCTCTCAAGAACAAACTAAGACTGAATCCCAAACCTTCCACATTAGATCACAGTAAGCTAAGGAGCCTCTAGTACTTAAGCCACCTTTTATGGACCATACTTTATTCTTCTGAAAACCTGGGGTAAAAGTAATGTTCACTGAGCAGCAATGAGAAACAGGAGTACACACACACAAAGCACTACCTGGCAGGCACAGAGTGATAGCAAATAAACTATAAGTCAGAGAGCAGGGAAGGCAGGTCTTCAATTTCCAGAAGTGACTGGATTAAAGGCATGTGCTACCATGCCCGGCCCAACTGGATTATTTTTAAATGGACACAGAAATTTCAATTGTACATCACAACCCAATATAGTATACTGACATACGTATAGGGCATGGATTGAAAATGTAGACTGTTTAAGGCAGTAAAATTAAATTTTTGACCTTTAGTCATATTTTACTTTGTAAAGAATAAAAATATTTAACTACTAAAGCAAGCAACTAATGTCAGAAAATACTACACAAGTAAGAACTCACCTCTTATTTCTAAATTCTTTCAAATGTTATTCTTTACTCTTCAACCACCATGAACAGCAAACATTCCAAAGAGCCAATTAAAGGCGATAGAGCTGGGCATAGTGGCACATTACTGTATCTCAGCAAGAGGGAAGTGAGACAAGAGGTTCCCATGTCTGAAGCCTACCAAGGCTACATACCAAGAACATGTATACTATACTCCCCCTAAAGTAAATCACACATCACATGATAAAAATTAAAGTAAGAATGCCTGTAATCTTGGCACTCATCAAAAGATGAATGAGATCTCATAGGTTCAAGGCTAGCCTAGGCTATGGGCTAATTATTTATGTTCTAGGCCAGCCTGAGCTACTAAGACAAGGTCTCAAAAAAAAAAAAAAATCAAAACCAAACACACATACATACCCTACCAAAAAAAGAAGGTTCTGAATTCTCCCACAATGCAGTGTTAGGGATTGAACCTGGGGCACACTAAGCAGGTTCTCTACTACTGAGCTGTATCTCCAGTCTTTAATTTTTTTTTTTTTTCCAAATCAAGTTCTCAGTAAATTGTTGAGGCTAGCCTTAAATTCACTATGTAGTCCAGGCAAGTCTTGAACTTGCAATCTTCCAGACTCAATTCTCCCAAGTAGCTAGAATTTCAGGTCCAGACTACCATACCTGGGTGAGGCCTTCTTTAGAACTTAATTAACTGGAGAATCCCCATCAAGTGTCTGCAACAGAACTGATTACTAATTTGCTGAAGGGAAAGAAATTCCACACATTTTTGGGTTGATTTAATTTTTCCCTATATTCTACAAGCTAACTTAATATTATTCCATATTGAAGTAATTAAACAATAAAGGCAATTTCACCTAAAGCCAATAGCCAAAATACCCCTCTGTCTCAAACATCTATCTGTCTGTCTGTCTGTCTGCCTGCCTGCCTGCCTGCCTGCCTGCCTGCCTGCCTGCCTGCCTGCCTGCCTGCCTGCCTGCCTGCCTATCTATCTATCTATCTATCTATCTATCTACCTACCTACCTACCTACCTACCTACCTACCTACCTACCTACCTACCTATCTGTTTTTCAAGATAGTTTCTCTGTGTAGCCCTGGTTGTTCTCAAACTCAAGAGATCTGCCTCCCTCTACCTCCTAAGTGCTGGTATTAACCGCATGTGCCATCACTGCCCCAGAAGTAATAAACTTAACAGGTTATCATTCGTGGAATGTTTCCCACAAGTTAAACTACTCATTTCAGTGATCTAGTGCCTTCCATTAGCTTAATTTCTATGATGGAGCTGAGAGAAAGAGATTTTAGAAAGCTGAAACACTGTGGAAGAAAAAACTATTTTTAAAAGCCTCCAGGGGCTTCTTTTTATATGTTAATTTCCAATTATCTTTTTTCACATGTATTTTGTGTTCTCTCAAGCTTTTCAACTTTCCACTGCCAATTATCAAAAATGTTTTAGGTATATATTATCAAGAAAAAAAATCTCATCGTAAGTCCAAAAATGCAATGCATTTTCTGAGATGGAATGGTATTAGGTACAGGGCTGCTGACTATATATGACCATAAAGTGAATATGACTTCTGAGTAGTGACAAATTTAAGAGAAAAAAATATTCCCTGGAAACCTCTTCTTAGCTCCCTAGCAAAGTAGATATAAGGAACTCCCAGCTCTACTCACTAACATAAAGTAGTTCTTAGCAGATGCTGTCTCCTAATAGGACAAGAAAAGTTAAAACTAGAGAGACCTACTCATAATCTATCAATGAGCCTAAAAGCATGCATGTCTTTTAAATATATATAACCATACTATCAAAATAGGAAGTTACTGGGGCCTGGGCGCTGGCCTGGCAGGTAAACTGCTTGCTGAAGGAAGTCAGGACAGGAATTCAAACAAGGCAGGATCCTAGAGACAGGAGCGGATCCAGAAACCATGCAGGGGTGCTACTTACTGGCTCACTCCCTCAGCCTGCTTTCTTATAGAACCCAGGACCACCAACACAAGAACTGCACCACCCACCAAGGGTTGGCCTCTCCCACATCAATCACTAATTTTAAAAATGTCCTACAGGAATGCCTGTAGTATGGTCTTATGGAGGCATTTTCTCAACTGAGGCTCCCCCTTCTTTCAGATGACTCTAGTTTGTGTCAAGTTGACATAAGAGAATAAGAGCAATGACTACTTAAAAAAACAAAACTTAAATCCTCTATCAACAATAATCTCACTCCACATACGTATTATACCCTAAAAGATCTGTGCAACTGCATAAAGCCAGAGCTTATGCAATACAGAAACTTGTGCCATCATCTCTAGAGCTAAGGCATTTTTCTCACCAACAAGGTTTTAAAAAAGTACACGTTACTGGGGCTGAAGAGATAGCTCGGTGGTTAAGAGAACTAGCCACTCTTCCAGAGAGCCAGCATCCATTTATCTGTAGTGCCAGTCCCAGTGGATCCTTGCCCTATTCTGGCCTCCAAGGCCATTGTATGCAATGTTCTTAACATGGAGGGAGGGCCCTCAAGTCTTCCATCTTTGATTTGTCCTTTTAAGAAGAATCAAACAAACCTTCAAAACCCACCTTTAAGAGTTGTTTGTTATGTAGTGGTAACATACACCTTTAGTTCTAGCACTCAGGAGGAAAAGGCAAGCAGATTTTGGTGAGTTCAAAGCCAGCCTGGTCTAAAAACCAAGTTCTGGGACAGCCAAGGCTACACAGGAGAAAACCTGTCTTAAAAAGAGTTCCACTGATGAAGTCATAAAAATAGAAATTGGGACTGGAGAAACCATTTGGTAGGTACAAGGACCTAAAAAGTGAGAGTATGGTGACACAAGCTTGTAACCTAGTACTGGGGAATGGACACAGGCAAATCCCTGGGAATCACCGGCCATCAGGCCTAGCCTATTTGGCCAGTTCCAGACAGTTCCAAACACTGTTTCAAAAACAACAATGTTGCCTGAGGAGCAACACCAGAGATTGTCCTCTGGCCTTCTGGCCTTCACATGAACAGAAACCTACATCCACATGCACTGCTGACACCGCCGACACCACACACACACACAATTAAAATGGGTGTGTGCATATACACATACAAAATATCATCTTGCGATATAAAGTATATGATGAAGTTACCATGGCATCCAAGATATTATTTGAAAGCAACAAAGGCCAAATGGACATACAAAAGAATAAATGCCCCCAACATAAATTATAGTTTGTTTTTTAAAAAAGTTCCATCACAGCTTTATAGCTTTCATCTTCCACACTCAGAGCCATTACTGTTTACTTCCTCTGACTCAATTCCTCAACTTGCACAAACTACACAGTTGTCACTGTTTTATGGTAACAGTCTTGTCAGGTTCTTGGTTCTTAGGAGCCCTAAATCTGATGGACACTGAGCTTCTCCCCTGCTCTTTGCAGTATGTGACCCAGTGGCCAGGTCCTCTGCTCATTTCTGGAGTACTGCACTGCTGAACCCTTGCCCTGCTGTTATTACCAGTTTCTACTCACTCCTTGCATGCTGGTGCTCTCCGGCTGCTTCTGCTTAGTCCTCCTTAGGATCTTGGTCTAATTAGTCCTCAAGTATGTTTTTCAAGTCTTGACCTCTCTCTTGAGCTGGAATCCTATACATAACTGATAACTGGCCACTGAATACCTTCATCTAGCTCTCCTGAATCAGCCTTCAATTCTCAAGTTCTTAGTCAACTGACCCAGAACTTCTCCCAGCATTAACTGAGCTCCTCCTCCCCTGTTCACTTATGTCAGTACCACCTACTCCATAAATGACACCAATGATCCCTTGGATCCATATAAAACATTGGAAATTCCCCACTTCCTGACAAATTTAAGAGTTCTTTAACTCTACTCACTCTCTGAACTGGCCTAATCAATTAATTATGTCAGAAAAATAAAACCTTACACTCTCTCCCAAGATACAACTCATCTTTGTACTATCTCAAAACATCACTGGATTGTTCTTATATATGATCAAGGAAAAACTTTCAAGTAGACTGAAAATTTCTGACTATTTCAACTATCAAGTCTACAATGTTTTTAGAATCTTAGTGAGTAATTTTAAAGAGCACAAATATATATGGATATCCCAAATTTCTGGCTTTTAAATTTTTCCAATGGGAGAAGTCAAGCACATTGAAAACTAGGGAAAGTAAACCTATTACTAGCAAGTAAAAACCTCCATCAAAGCTTCACTATAAGCAGGTGGTGGCTCACAACTTTAATAACAGTGTTCAGGAGACAGAAGCATGCAAATCTGAGTTCAAAGCCAGCCGAGAGTTCCAGAATAGCCAGGGCTACACAGAGAAACCCCACTTAAAAAAAAAAAAGTCCAAAACCAAAAAAGCTTCACTATGAACTGAAAAGAAGATGGTTTTGTAATTATAAACCCCAGCATGGCTGCATTCTGAAAGCCTCCCCCAGTATAATGAAGCCTACCTAAATTCTATCACAAGCCACTCTCAAAGCACTAAATAGAAGTTGTCATCTGACTAAGTGGAAATGAAAATAGCACGCTGACAGCAATAGGCCTATAATCCCAGCACTCAGGATGCTGAGGTAGTAAGAGACTCCCACACTCAAAGTCTACCTGAGGTTAATTAATTGGAAGACCCTGTCTAAAATAATATGGGGGGGGGGGGAGTTGATCAAAGTGAAAAGGTTGAACAAGCAGCTAAGAAATTCCTGAAAGGATGACTAGGGAGAAAGAATAAATCTCCTGGGACTGAAGAAGAGTATTTTATTTGCCCATTAGTTGAATTGTGATTAAGCATACACAGCTCCAACTGTGGGAAGCACACATCTCCATCATATTCTGTTACCAGGCATTCCAAAGTGCGGAGCTGGTGTGACTAGGAAATCGCCCAACTCAAACATAAACTTCAGGAGGAACTGCTCAGGAACGGCAATAGGAAAGCCGTCTGCTTGATGGAAATCATGTTTCAACTTCCCTGGTGAGCTCAGAGAATCAACTATTACAGCGCATCCCAAATGTTTCAGAAGTTTTAATTATTCATATAAACGGGCCAGGATATTAAAGTTAAATGTTACACAAAGGGATCTCTACCCTGCTAATATTTTCTAGCTAATTATTCTCATTGCTAGTCTACAACCGCTCTGTTAAAATTTGATCATGAATCGTAACTAACTCACTGGGAATTCTTTTGTATCCAAAGTTATGGTTAATAACTACAATTCACAGAAACTATTCTTTTTATAAGGAATAAAAATCCTTCTGGAAATATGTCCCATATAATGAAACATCAAATAGTAGTCTCTGAACACTTTAAACTACTAGGAAAGTATAAAACTAAAAAAGAAATTTTTTTTTATTTACTTAAAAAAGAAAAAGGGGTGGTGGTGGCTGGGAGAGATGGTTCAGCAGTTAAGAGCAATGACTGCTCTTCCAGAGGTCCTGAGTTCAGTCAGTTCCCAGCAACCACATAGTGGCTCACAACCATCCATAATGAGATCTGATGCCCTTTTCTGGTGTGTCTGAAGACAGCGACAGTGTACTCACATGAAATAAAGAAATAAATCTTTAAAAAAAGGTGAGGGGAAGAGTTGAAGGTACAGCTTAATGACAAGAGTGCTTGCCAGGCATGTGCAAGATAATAGGTTCAAGGCCAAGCATACCAAAAATTAAGTTAGCTAGTTAGGTAATTATCATCTCTATTTTCCTTTATAACTGTTTTCAGAATATATTAAGTACTGAAGGTTTTACAGTATGAAATCATGTTAAGCTCTGACTTTACATATGGTCTAAGGCTTTCACAAACAGCAAGCATAGTCCTGTGCATCTCTGTGTGTGCCTTTTCTAGAAGGGCTGATAGTATGGCTGCACACACTTCTGCACTCTAGAGGCAGAGGCCAGCCTGAACTACACAGTGGGTTCCAGATCAGTCCTGTCTCAAAAATCAGACAGATAGATACATAGATTCAAATCTAGGATTCTTGTTTGTTTGGTTGGTTTGGTTTTTAAAAACAAGGTTTCTCTATGTATTCTTGGCTTTTCTGGAACTCCCTCTGTAGACCTAGGCTGGCCTCAAACTCACAGAGATCCTTCTGCTTCTGCATCCCAAGTGCTGGGATTAAAAACAAGCACTAAGATTCTTTTTGTTTGTGAAAACTGTCTATTTTTGACATAAATAGAAGATAGATATAGATATCATTACTTTGATTTTAAAAACAATCATTGTAAAACTCAAATCTTTCAATCTCCAAGGCAAAACAAGTTATTCTAGCTATTACAATGATTTTTTTCAAATAGAAAAATATTCTGTTCCAAATAACTCAATGTTCATAGCACTGCACAGTGATCACAACGCTGTCATACATGGCAGCCGGGTATCACTGCTAGCTGTCAGAAGCAATTTCCATAAAATATCTCACCTTCACATCAGACTATATCTAGAGAAAAAAAAAAAAAAAGCATTAAAACATCCAAGCAAATGTTCCAAATTCCCCCAAAGGCAAAGAAAGGAACAACATTAAGATGACCAAGGCAGAAACACTCACTTGATTTGTGCCCCCCTCCAAAACCACAAACACAGCATTCACAGCAGCTGTGGCTACAGTTTGTAAGGAGCCTTTCACGGCTCCTCAATGGCTTATCACTATAGGGACTCATCAGTTTTTAGGCAACATCCACAGCTGCTGTCTTATAAAAACAACCAAGTTCAAGAGCAAAGACGTTAAAGTGACATGTATAAAACAGTTTTAGGTAAAACTGACACTAAAACTGCTTCAGTGTAACCAAGAGGACCAATTAGGTATGGTGGCACATAAATATGTGGTTAGCACCGGCTACATTCAAGATCCCATCCCTGTCTGAAAACAACAGAAAGTGACCAATGGTACCTAAAGTACAAAACTATGAGAATACTGAATGATTCTTCATGGCAATGTCTTTCATTTATATGCTGTTAGAAGCACCTTCTAGCTCCTTAGCGTGCCATAACTAACAGGGGTGAAAGGAATATTTCTCGTGACTATTAGCTTATGTTCTTTCCACAAATGGCCTCCCAAATATATGAAATGTAAAACTAAAAAATTACCAGAGAGACTGGAAAGATGGCTCAGTAGTTAGGGGCACATGACTGCTCTTGCAGAAGACCCAAATTCAGTTCCCAGCACCCATACCAGGCAGCTTAAAACTGCCCGTAACTCCAGGTTCAGACAATCTAATGCCCTCTTCTGAACTCCTCAGGCATCTGCACGCACACATGCACATGCACACGCACAAACACACACACACACACACACACACACACACACACATCACTCCTCTCTACACACATAAAAATAAATCTTTATGAGAACCAACACAGAGACCCACAAGTGGACAATGTGCAGAGAATGAAAGATTTTGAAGTACAGTCCTAAATGAGATACCTTCATCAAACCCCTCCTCTAAAGATTCAGAGATCTCTGAGGAAGAAGAGACAGAAACAATGAGTGACCCAAAGAAATAGTGTCTTCTAGACACATTAGGACTGATGCATAGATGAACTGAGAGACTGAGGCACCATGCACAAAGTTTGCACAGGTTCAAGCCAGAAGGGGTCCCAACACTGGGAAGGGGAAGTAGACATGGGCTTCCATCCCTCACCAAAAGGCTATGTACAACTGATGATACCCATAGGAGGGAAAGGAAAAAGCTGTTTTCTCCAGTGGCCTCAGAGTACACTACCAGAGATAAAATGAACTCGATAGTATTTTTACAGACGTTTTATTTTGCTTTGTTGGGTTTTTCTTATCACATGTTTGTTTTGATTTTGTTATTTGTGAGACTTTGTGCATTTCTTGTTTTGTTGTTTTAAAGAGAGAAAGAGAACAAATATAAAGTTGGGTAGGTAGAGACATAGAAAAGATCTGGGAAGAACTGGGAGAGAGGAAAACACCAAAAATATTGTATGAAAAAGTTTTCAATTAAAAAAGTTTTTAAAAAACTGATTAAAAATAGCTACATAGAAAAGATAAGAAAATTTTCCTTTTGTTACAAGTTTTATCTTAAAATTTAGAAAGTCAAACTAAGTATGGAGTCCTAATTCCTCCTCTAATAATTTAAGTTACATTTAGAAAATATAAAACTTCTTACACAGACTGAAGAAAAAAAGATTTCAACAGAAAAATACATTTATAAATGCAACTCATAAATAAAATGTAAGTGGATAATAACTACAGTTAAAAAACAAATTCCACCTTAAAATATCCATGTTTTTCATTTTTATACATGCATCAATATTTAAGTGAAGAAATAAGACAGCCAGAAAGCACCTCCAAGCAGCCATTATGAACAATGGGCAAGCACACCTCCCACACACCCACAGCACCACATGGAATACTGCTTAATGACCCAAGTGAAAGAACAATGCACTGCTTAATTAATATTGTCCAATGTATGCAACAGAAGTGAGGATTAACACAACACATAGTTTGAGAAGATCACCCATGCATCAGTATATGCTATAGAGTCTAGAAGACTGCGCCATCAAACGGTAAGCAAGGGCCATCTACACGGCAGAGCAGCCCTACAGCTGCCGTTCACTTTTGAGTATGGGTATTACTTGGGGGACTGGGAAACTTCAATGCTTTAAGTTTGAAAGGATACATACACATTTAAATGTTACTTGTGTTTAATTTAGGACTATGACTTTTCTTGGTTGCATTTTGTTAGTTTTGTAGTATTATGAATACCAGATATGCTGAACTTATTCAACACACAAGTGTACTCAAACTTGAGTCACTGATATGGTGGCTCACCCTGTAATCACAGCAATGAGTAAGTACTCAAGCCAGTTCAAAACCACTATAGGCAATACATTAGCTTCAGGTCCTCCTTAGCTAGAGGAGGATCCTGTCTTGAAATAATGATGGTGATGATAATGATGATGATCCATAACTAGATACATCAAAAAATATTTTAAAAATGATAATAATAATAATAAAGAAAATAATTTCCAGGTTGGAAAGAAACTTATCCCACTGACATTTAGCATATTATCTCTGAGGATTGGGACTTACATGTGTAGAGAAACTACAGACTTCACAGCAACTTGGTTTATAATATATATATATATATATATATATATATATATACACACATATATATAATATACAAATATATGTGTGTATATATGTGTGTGTGTGTGTGTGTGTGTGTATGATGTCTTTTAAAAACTCAAAATAAGGCCGGGCAGTGGTGGCACACGCCTTTAATCCCAGCACTTGGGAAGCAGAAGCAGGATTTCTGAGTTCGACGCCAGCCTGGTCTACAGAGTGAGTTCCAGGACAGCCAGGGCTACACAGAGAAACCCTGTCTCGAAAAACCAAAACAAACAAACAAACAAACAAAAAAAAAACCTCAAAATAAAAACTTTAGGATGAAAATGACAGTCACATAATTGTATAATCTCTCAAAAGAGGAGGCAGCAACTAGACTAGCCAAATCAAAATCCATGGATACAATTTACAATAAAACTAGGTTTTACCAAGTATCCCTATAACCCCCAAAATACTACAGAAGAACAAAATACCAGGAGCCACAGACTAACTTGGTATGGCAGGAGGAGACAGGTAGTTAAGACAGAATAAGGCAGACCTCAATAAGGCAGTTGCAGTAAGCAAGGAGTAAGACACCTAGGAGAATAAAATCAAGTCACCAATGAAACAAAATGAAAGAGAACAGAAGGAAGTGAGAGAGACATAAGACAGGAGCCAGCAGATAATGCTTCCAAGGCAACAGTGGGGGAAGTGGAGGGAGGGGCAGGCCAGCAGCAGGTATGGAGTGTATAGATGGTGGGCATGGATGCAGGTGTGGAGCTTACAGATGGTGGGCATGGATGCAGGTGTGGAGCTTACAGATGGTGGGCATGGATGCAGGTGTGGAGCTTACAGATGGTGGGCATGGATGCAGGTGTGGAGCTTACAGATGGTGGGCATGGATGCAGGTGTGGAGCTTACAGATGGTGGGCATGGGTGCATGCAGACTAGATTGGTGGACAACAAAGTCACTTTGCAGAGCAGACAGCAGGAGTTTTAGAAACACAGCTTTAGCACCAAAAGTAATAAAAGAGCATAATAAATAAAGCAAAGAGGAGACAAGGAAAATTGACATTTTTGACAACAGAGGAATATCAAAGGAAAGCTCATGTACAAGCAAGTAGTAGCATTTGCTGCAGTCAGTCAAGCATATAAAGATACTGTAGTCAATAAAAGCAACCAACAACAGGCACACACTCACGCCCACACACATGCGTGCATCCCTGGCTCTTGACAGCTAATAAGTAGGGACTATAAAGGAGATGGTGATGAAAGGAAGGGCAGCAGCTGTTGCAGCTGAAATAAAAGGCGAAAAGGTGGACATGAGCAATTCCATAGAGCCAGCCTCATGTTGCAGGCTCTTTGCAGTGTTTGGTCCTCTCAAGAACTTGCTTTTTTCTCCATTTCCAAAGAGGAAAAATTTAAGTTGCAAAGTAAGTCTGTCACTCTTACCCAAGGCCATCCTATGACTATATACAATAATTACAAGACCTGAAATTGGTCTGTAGGCAGAAAATTATTAATTATTTGGCGATTTGGAGGAGGGGATGAACCTGAAAACACAAAGTAGAAAAGTATTATCTAACAAAACGGCATGTCTAGAGTGCCTGACATTGTCATCTTGAGCTTTGTTTAAACAGAAAGTTTAAAGATAAACTCTGTTATTTCAGCACTCTTTCATTATAAACTATGCAATCAAATATAACTTTAAATGTATTTCTAGAAAGGTTTACTTTCACAGTAATCTAATAGAAAAGAATATTATCATCATTCCTTAAAGTATTCTAACCAAATTTACTTAAACCCAGAACTTCCTTGTCCCTACAAGCAGCATGAAAACACTCAAATGGAAAGACAAATACAAGGCCAGTTACACTGCAACCCAACAGGCAGAAGCAGAGTAGTGTGTGAAGCTAAAACACTCTGGCCTTTAACTCTCCATGAGACAGAGATAGATGCCACTAGTACTTAAGGACTGCATTGAGAACTCTGTCATCTCCCTGATCTTTTTACTATTACTATTTTACTGCACTGTTTGGATGTTTTGCCCACAAGTACGTCAGTATGTCACTTGTATCTGGTGCAAATGAAGGCCAGAAGAGGACACTGACCTCTGGAACTGAATTTACAGACATTTGTGAGCCACATATGGATGCTGGGAATCAAACCCAGGTTCAAAGCAATAACAAGTGTTCTTAATGACTGAGCCACCTATCCGGCCCACCCCCCATCTTTTTAATATTAATGGCTATCTGTTGACATTTTTAATATGAAATAAAATGTTAATATTTGCATTCATTAAAAAAATTAAAGAATATACTCACAAATATTAACAAGTTATTTATTGTTATGAAACTACAACTCACTCGATATATATATATATGACATATTTATATTAGTTTTTAATTTTTTTGTAAAATTTTTCCAATAGTCCTTAAGAAAAATTTCCAGGAGTATGTAACCTGTAGAATGCTTGCCTCAAGGGCACAAAGCCAGGGGTTTGAAAGAAAAAGAAAGGTTCAGCTATACAAAGTAACTATGGAAAGAGACAAGACACAGCTAGCAGATAAACCTAGGTTTAAATTTGACCCACACCTCTAGTCCCAAGACTCAGAAGACAGATGCAGGTGGATCTCTGAGTTCAGGCCAATATGGTCTACAGAGTGAGTGCTTATGTAATTTAACAATTACCTAATTTACCAACCGACAATTTCCAGGAGTTACAACTAAGAAACCACACGTTTAAAAAAATGGCATGTCACTAAATTGTGTGTGCAAAATGTACACTGAGTATAATAGAGAAGGACAAGTTAAAGAACAGATGCCCATATTCATGAAATAACCCTCACAAGGGACAACTAAAAACAAAACAAAAACAGAACAAACAAAACCAAAAAACTACACCAGTGAACCAGCAATCCATTTAGTCAAATGATGGCATTATTAGACTGAAAGTGATTTACCAAATCCTATCACCACTATTTTTTAATGCCAGAATGAATTTAATTCACTTTCTTGACATCTGCATAAATAAGTAAAGATGACAGACACAAAAGATTTAATAACTCCATAGTATCTTAGCATATACACCAGAATAATGGGTGCATGTTCATCATCAAGTTTATAAGCCAGTAAGCTTTTTAGCATAAAACTTAAACACTAAACATAAAATTTAAACACTAAACATAAAAGTTGTAGTGTTTTTCCATGTGCGGAAAAAGTCTCTCTTTCACCCTCTGCCCCTTCACCTTCTTCTAGGGACAGCCAGGTGCAAACTAAGTAAGATGGTAAAGAGGAGGGAATGAGGCAGTAGGAGTCACATCCTTGTGGGTAAGAATGTATGCAGTAAGGTGGCCACACTCCTAAGAGGCCACTTTAGCCAGTCAGAAATAGAAAATGCATCCTAAGTAGTATCAAGACTAGAAGACCTCAGTTGGATGTGGGATTCACGACTATAAACCTACTGCTGGGAAAACTAAGGCAGCAGGCTAAGTAGGAGACCAGACCCTGCTACGTTAGCAAGTCACAACCAGCCAAACCTACACAGTAAATTGCTGTCTCCAAGTACAAAAACAAGATATGGCAGTACAGGACTGTAATGCTAGCAAGAGGGAGGCTGAGGTAGATGGACTGCAGTGAATTTGAGACAGCCTGGGATAATCGATTCAAGGCCAACTTGGACTACACATTGAGACCTTGTTTCAAAAGAAAAAGAAAATCAAAAATAAAAACAGGATGACAGCAAAGGAGGAAGACCAGACAACTGCACAGCAGCGCGGGCAGTGGCACTCCACTCGGCCTGAAGGCTAAAGAACTCGCTTGCATCTCGGTCCACACAAAGAACCTGACATAGTAACGGATCACTAAGTGGCATGAATTAAAAAAAAATAAATAAAAACACAAGCATATACCCCCCACACACACACCAAAGAGAAGGATCTCAGTGACTGACCCTCTCAACCTACCCACCAGTCAATTATCTAATCTGCCTGTGGCTGATAAAATGAATGAGGATTTTAGAACATGGAATGAGTAAGATCCTTTTCAGTTCTTAAGTTCTGAATCTAATGGCTTCTACATACAATGTATACAACTCAGGATGCATTTATCATCATGAGGCATATTACTGAACATCAGAGATTACAACAGTGATGAGAATACAGAACTGGGGTAAAGAGATGGGTCAAAAAATTACACCCTCCAACAAACTCTCTAAGAAACACAAACTGCCCCACTCTCCTCATTTAAAGCAATCCATGGTCTAACCAACAGAAAAACCTCCTGCATAAGGCTGTATCTATGGGACATAGTCTAACAGTGTTCCGTTTTCTGTTGTTTTTTTTTTTTTTTTAACACTCAGGGTTTTTTATTTGATAGGTTTCATATCCATTTCAAACAGTACAGTCCAGAAATGCAGAATGGTGAATACAATCCAAGAGTAAGTTTATATATGTATCATTTAAGTAGAAAATTGACTCTGCAGAATTCCGGCGTTATCACTTAGACCAAGTGCCACCTAGTGGCAAATGTTACATATAATTAAATCCTTTTCAGACACAGCCATTCATACAGCTAGTAATCTGGGAGATGGACTGTTATTAGAGGCATATAAAACAGCTCCAGTCCTTTGGGAGGTCACAGAAAGATTTAGACAGATAATCAACACAAACAAATCTACACCTGCACACCGATGTTAGCTGTCACAGCAAGAGATAAGCATAAGTGATTATTTTGACTTAAAACATTTTGATATATTCCATATCCCCTATCATCTGAAAATTCCATATTACAAAAAGGGGGAAATTAAACTATTTCTTAAACATCTACTTTCAAAACTGAGCAAGGTATTTTATAATCCCTTGCTGTATTTAATACACCAACACAACAAAGACTCAGCATGTTCATTAGGATCTACTTCAGTGACACAGAGCACGCTGACTCCATAGTTCCCTATACTACACTGCCTTAGAAAAGGCTGTTTTGCCTTATGTTTTCCTTACATTGATCGCCACCAATTCCAATGTACTCTGCAAGTACAACCAGCCTTGGATCAACTAAAACCTGCACTTACTCTCTAAATCCCTCACTTGGCCTGACAAGTTTCTCCAAAGAGCCCAAACTACATACACTTCTGGCTTAATTAAACCCCCTATTACCACCCATCTTTACTATAAACACCTCTCGCCAGTGTCCCTACCAACACTCACTATACATAGACATGCATCTCAGCCTTGACCACAATTTCTCTTGATGGTAATTATCTGGATACTTCCCACTAAATCATGTCCAACACAGCACACTGGACACTTTTAGGAGACTGTCACAGTAAGGTCCTTTACTTAGAAGTACTCAATCAACTGTTTCTTTCTTACACTTGTTAATGAAACATATTAAGGGAAGAACCTAGCTCACTTCCCTAGTTACTTGTCATGTCTTGGGACCTCCATGTTTCTCCAACTGGTGTGAGGATTAGGAACTTGGTATAGAATTAACTGGTTTTTTGGCATGGAAACTATTCTCACACCTAGAACCAAAAATAGGATTTGAATCAATATGCCTGCATAAGACCTTCATGAGCTTGCAGAAAAGGGGGACAATACCTTTGTTATAATGCAAACCAGTCTGAAGCTAGTATGTCTGTTACAAGGCCCTATAACACCAGCTCTATACTTTATAATGCAGTCTGTTTCTACTACATTCTCTAAGACGTTCAGAAAGTAATACTTTCATAAGAGACTTTATGAGAAACTATTTTAGCAATTTAGACTATCATCTAATTAACAAAGCAAATTAGCTCCAGTGCCAACAAAACATACTATAGAAATATAGGAATCTTTTTAGTGATTTTTCTAGTGTTAATATATTCTATTTCACATACATCAGATGCAGACAGCACTTTCAGTTCATGCCTTTGAAACTTACAATACATAAGAAATGGTTTGTCTTTTTATATATAAGCTTAAAATAGTTTAACTATACCCAATACTGCCTCAGAGCTCACCAATCTGACAGAACAGATGCTGTGTGTACCTCTGTGCATTTTGTCAACCCAACAAATTTACACAAATATTTACACGGATAAGACAATTACTGCCACTTATATTCCCCCCACCCCCATAAATCTATTATGTACGCCTGAAAAATACATTTTTCAGACCATTAGACTATCATTTCATTCACCAAAGCAGCAGCAGGCCTAATGAGGCATAAGCAACATCATGATGTAACGCCAGACTCTAAGAGGCATCCAGAACTGCAGACAGAGTGTCTGAAAGATAGTAGCAGCTGGGCAGTCAACATTCCTTTATTATTGTTGTTGTCCAAGCAGATCTATGAGCAGCAAGAAGTAAACCCCAAAGTTGGGGGTGACTCAATGACAACACCCCTGGTGAAGCAATAAAGTACCAAGTATGCCTGCTCAAAATGTCAAAGCCTATCTCCAGGGTTGCCACCCTACCTACTAAACACACTGTTGCCTTCCTATAACATGACCCACAAACCACAGGATGCAATAGAAAAGTATATCGTGGGCTTTGTGCATGAAGAGTTATCAAGGAAACTAAGTAAAATAGCTCCATATTTTACTATTTACAAATCACTCGCACCCTGTTTTATTAGACCTTTATAACTTCACATGTGAAACAGTCTCAATGTGCCTGGCAGGTAAGGTAAATACAATGAAAGCTAAGTCCCTATTTTACAATTAATGATGAAGAAATTACCAGTGAGCAATCTTTCTTAAAGATAAATTTCCCCATAGATCATTAACTTGAGTCTGTGGCATGTACACAGTGCCCTAAGGCTTCATGTACATTTTTATGCATCTAAGAATTGAAACACTTAAAAATGGAACTAGCTAGGCATGGTGGTACTGAATCTATAATGCCAGCACTGAAGATTGTGAGTTTAGGCCAGCTTGGGCTACAGACATGGGTGTCTTCCTAAGTGTAAATATGTGAGGAGGTCAAAGGACAACTTCTGGTGTCATTCTTCAGGCAACATCTATCTTTTTTTCTTTTTTTAAAGATGGGATCTGTGTGTGTGTGTGTCCTTCCCTCTCCCCCCTTCTCTCTCTTGCCTGAAACTTCTCATCAAGGTGACTAGAATAATTGGCCAATAGAACTTCAAGGATCTACTATCTCAACCTCCCCAAAGTTGGGGTGCCGGCATTTGAGACTCATTCATACACTAAGCACTAAAACCTAGCTATCTCCCAAGCCAAAAGTCTTGTCTTTGAATAAATAAGTAAATAAACTCTTAAGAGCTACTTGATAACCAATCACATAAAATCACAATGTGAAATGTACACTTGTCATTATTGGACAAACAACGTATGCAGTGTTTTCTATCGTCTAAAAGGCATTTTTATGAACCTCACTATGCTCTCTAATACTGTGACAGCCTGAGGCTGAAAACACCAATTCCTTTGGGGTACATCAGCAACAGTTTCCTAACAGAATCATAAACTAGAGATTCATGAGTGTCTTTTTAAAAACAAAGATTTATTTACTTATTGTGAGCACACTGTCACTCTCTTCAGACACACCAGAAGAGGGCATCTGATCCCATTACAGATGGTTGTGAGCCACCATGTGGTTGCTGGGAATTGAACTCAGAACCTACTGGAAGCAGTCAGTGTAACCTCTGAGCCATCTCCCCAGCCCCATGAGGATCTTACTACAAGAGTAATTTATATATAATAAATTCAGACTATAAGGCCATGTTACATTCGTGTTTTAAAGCAATGTAAATCTTCTATTTAAAATTTTTTCTATAATATATAAATGCTTAAAAGGAAATGGTTTGAGTATAATAATTACACTACAAATTAGTAACATACTTCCTAGAGAATTATACCAGGGGCTGAAGAGGTGGCTCATTGGTTGGGATGCTAACTGCTCTTCCTAGAAGACCCAGATTCAAATCCTAGCACACACAGGGCAGCTTGCAACTGTGTGCAGCTCTCATGTAGATCTGACATCCACAGAGACATACATGCAAGCAAAACTCTGACACACATAGAACAAAAATAAAATTTTAGAAAGCACCAAAACCAATAAAACAATACAAAAATTAAAATACAATAAAAGAGAATAACACCAATCATGACACACACCAGCAGCACGGAAGCCTGATCTATCTCATTAGACTATTCCTTGACCTCAGTCTCAAAGAATAACCTGTATTATTTTTTCAAATTCAGGGATGCGTTAAACTGCTGGGCTTATGTTGGTTGGAACTCCAAGGTCTTAAATATGAGCATTAAGATAAGAAAGGACAATTTAGTTGAAGAAAGCATCATGAAATAGCTATGGAGAACCTGCTATGGTAGCAAAGATTTTCCTAAAGCACTAAGTATGTGTCTTGAATCTACCAACCATTTCATCTATTATTTCATCTGTCACAACCCTTTGCCTTGGGAATAATTATCTTGCAACTGTTGGGAGAGGAAAGGAAGGCCAGCCTGACAATATTACAGAGATTTAAGTGGAAAGAAAAATAGAATCGGAACCCAGCACAGAGCAAATAAACTTCAAAGCCCTCTAGCCTGCTGCCTCTCCTAGTGAAGGCTGTAGGGGGAGCCATTGAAAGCTTTTTAAACTAGAGTGATTGATTCACTGCCTTGGGGAAGCTACAGAAGGTGAATCTAGAAGGGAAAAGGGGCCTGTGGTAAACTAGGTGAGAAGTGATGTCAGCATGCACTGTGTCATTAAGGATGAAGACAGATTAAAGGGGTTCCTTAGGAGGTAAAACTATCAGTTCTTAATAATTAGAAAAATAGTAAAGGCTCAGATGTACATGTACACATGTTATCCCAGCATTGAGAGGCATAGGCAGGTGTATCTTAAGTAAGAGGGCAGCCTCGGCTGCATGGTGCAGCCAGTCTCAAAGTGTCAGAAGTAGAGGGTTAGTGAGAGAGGAAGCCCAAGACTTTGACTGGGGAACTAAATGACACCTGACTATCAGCTATCAAAATAAAGGAACAATGGGTTTCATCAGGAAGTATCTACAGAATGTCAAGTACAAAAAAACTTTCCCTAAAACCAGGAGCCAAGTCTAAAATCATGTCCTAGTGATCAGAAAATATTCTTCAAAACATCAAAAAATATAAGGCAGATATAAAAGTTTTCAGGCTAAGAGTGCAAAAAATACTTTGTACTATCTTTTAAAAAGTATTACAATAAAATTTTTTAAATTAATATATAAAAAATAAAGTATTACCACATACAGAAATCAGTAAAAGGCATTCCATAATTTTACAATGTGTCAGTTTGATATATCTTCCATCTAGCTTGTGTAAGACAAGCTTGTTTTTGCTTGACCCTCCCCCTCTAAATTTATATCTTTTATACAAACTACAATAATACATAGTTGGTTTTTTTCTTTCATTCCACTGTCACTCCTTGACAAGTTAACTTAGTTACCTTGCCAAGAACTTAGTTCATAACCTCCTACTTGACTTCCTATAAAATACGACCTACTTCACATCAGCTCACTCCAGTAACAGTTCCTAGACTCTAAGCACACTGTTCATCCAAGGGGCTCTGCAAACCCTAGGGTGCACCTCCCCAGATGTGGCAAGTTACTCCATTCCCATTCTGCACAGTTAGGAAGCTGGCAGAGGAAACAAAATATCTTGGAAATAATCACAAAGCCAAACGCCAAAAATAACAATTTTTAGTCAATCCATGAGAAAATACTGCCTCTAGCTGAAATAACATGAATTTAGTATTAGGAGGAAGCAAAATGCAAAATAGTGCTTGCTTTCAAGCCAAGTGTTACTTCTAAAACTGAGTAAACTTTGGAATTATAACATGTAAGACCTTTAAAATATAACCATTTTAATGCCACTCATCCATAATGCCAAAGATTATCTAATGAATTACATCTAGCGATAGAAGCTTTTTACTTTTTTATTTTACCCATTTAAGAGACCATAGAAGTCTGTGAATATACATCAAGAAGTAGCTTTTACATAAACTTAACTGCTTAAAACTGAGTGCCTCGAAGTATGTAATAGAACGATTCCCTACAAACATGCTGGGGTAATAAGTTTAAAGTTGAAATAATCAATACTCAGAAAGTTTCCCAGCCCCCATTCACTTATATTTCCCAATACCCCACTGTCTAAGTTAAGGCACCGTTTTTATTTCATAAAAATTCTTACATTCCTCATTCTTTTGGCTAAGATAAAAGTATAAAAATTTCACATGCTTAGAAACAACACAACTCGAGTTGTAAAACCAACTTTATGGTGTCTTTGTGCATTCTTAAATGCACAAATCAGAACTACACTGCATTATTATACAGCATTTGCACTGTGCTCATGATCAGAACCAGTGTGTGCCCAATTTTAACCTCGAGTTATGTATGAGACAAATGCAAATTCTCACAACTTCACATTCATAAAATGTGGTTTATACTCAAAAGTATTCAGCCTATTCTAATAACCACCTTTTTAAGAAGCTTCCCAAAGTGCCAACAGTCCTTAGAGCTCATCTACCACATCCTCAACAGCTCTTTGTGTACAACTTTATATAGAGATAAAGCTGCATATGATTTTATTGGTAATGTATCATAAAAAAGTAGTGATCAACTAGTAGAAAAAAATTTTCTGAATACATTCAGTATTAACAACTCTGACACGTTATTTCAACCCTGATAGATACAATAATTCAGACCATCAGTAAATACAATATCCTACACTACACCCCCAGCCATCACAAGAGCTTTTAACATTACCATAGCAGTAAGAGCTGAAAACAACTTAGTGCTCATGTAACATAAGCCTTTTATCATATACCTTTAAGATAACCAAACTAAAAGCTACGAGTCTTTTGACTGCCTGTAATTAATGTATTCCACAAAGATTCTCAAAGCAGTATTCATCAAACCAAAACTACACTCTGCTCTTTGGCAACTGATTCCCAACGTGAACTGCCACACATCCACAGATGTAAAAAGCACAAACTACATACTCAAACTGCAAATTCAAACAATCATAAATGGTAAACTCATTTGAATTATGAATAAGCAAGCCATTGATCAAATTCCCAAACCAGATGTCTCCTCTCTATAAAGCAGGGGTAGAAAAGTAATTAAAACTGTAGAAACAGATTCCAGGAAAAAACGATAAACTTCTTCATTCCCAACATTCACAAGTTTTCAACATCAAAATTCATTCACCTCCTATTCACATCTAATGCATATCCACTGCGAATACCTGAAACTATTCTCCAACATCAATAGGAGGAAAAAAGTACCTTTGAGCCTACTTCTAACAGTCTTAAAATACACCCTCTCATGAACCCAGGTGCAACGCTACAGCGGATGCCCTTGGCCTGGGCCGTCAGAAGCCAATGATGGGAGAGCAATAACCATCAAGAAATCTAGATCCTTTTCCAGCGCTACTGTTACCAAGCAAAACAATCACGGGCCCAGAAAGATGGCAAAGAAAAGTGGGGTCGTTTTAATCCCAAGAGAAAGGCGCATGGGAGTGGGTAGGGGTGTGATCCCAAGAGAAAGGGGTGCATAGGAAGGGAGGGGCGCGGAGGAGCAAACTTAAGTTATCTCCAAGCATCTCCCAGACTCACACAACAAAAGCAAACCGTAGAGTCTGCGTGCACTTAGAAGCACCAGATGGAGTCCCCGGGGCTGAGACAGTTCAACAGACAGACACAGTGGGCAGTGGATAAATCAAGCAAGCAGTGACGCGAGGGGAAGGGGATGCTAAGAGAATGAGACACTACATAGGGGAGACAAAGCCCCTGGGGGTAACTAAGGACCAAAGAGAAAAAGGTGAGAGGGGATACACACGAGAAAGACAATGGAAGAAAGAGAACGGCAGGAGTCTGGTGCCAGGGCTGTGGCAGGTCACCCGGCTACTGAGGAGAGGGATACAACAAAGAGGCACGGGAGGAAGGACAGTGGAGTGGAGGTGCAGCCGGGATGCGGGGCGCGCAGCGGCTCCCACCGAGCGCCTAAGGCGGCGAAACAAAGGGCCGGGGGCAGAGTAGCGGGGGGCAGCGCGCAGAGACAAAGCGCTCGGGCGCCCAGGGCAGCGGCTGGGCGGACAGGCGACGCGGGCCACGGGGAACAAAGCTGCGCTGGGATCCCGGCCAGGCCCGCCCAGGGGGAGCGCGGCGGGCACGGTGCCCACCGCCCCGCGCGCCGGCCGCACTCCGCCCGCAGCCGCCGGCCTCGTCACCGCCCGCCCTCACGCGCCGGAGCCCGCTCCACCGCGGCGCACCGCGAGTCCCGCACCGCCCCGCGCGACCGCCTCGCCGCCCGCGCCGCCTCCCGAGCCCAGGCGCGCCGCGCGGCCCCGGCCCGCCGCCTGCCGCAGGCAGCCAGACACCCGCAACTTTCCCGGTTCCCAGCACTCGCTGCCCCCTCAGACTTACCCTGTCACAACAGGCGCCATCTTCCACAAACTCTCGCCAAAACTCCAACCCTCGCGAGATTCCCCCCGCCGCCTTTCCCTGCTCCTCTCCCCCGCCCCTTCCCTCGGCCTCGCTGATCGCTGCCACCCGGCCCCCGCGCCGTCTTTCCCCGCTTCGCCGCCGCCAGGAGCCAGCCACCTCGCGCCGCCCGCGGACTAAGGGATCTGTTCACTGCCTTCCCTGGAAACCTACCCCGACGATGGAGCATGCGCAGGCCGCTCCTCCGCGGGCGAGCCCTCCCTGTAGTCCATGGGGAGCGCTCCGGTTATCCGGGTTTTGGGACGCGCCCTCGGGGACGTACGTGGAGAGTGAGGAAAACCGGAGGGCATTACTACGGGGACCAGGACCAGAGGGGTCAGGAGGCGGGGCCCAGGGGCCGGGAGGAGGGGTCCTGGGAAAATGTGAGCGTTTCACAGGCCTAGATGAGACACCTCCTCCAGTGGGTGTTTTCCAAGTGGCTTCCCGCTCGCGGCGGGTTCCCAGCCCTTTTCATTCATTCAGACGTTCGCCGGACACCTCCCTTATGCTAATCTCGGTGTCAGGTGCCGGAGCGGCGGAGACCGGACAGAGATCCGGTCCCCGTGACCTGCCAGCGACTGTCTTCATTCATTTGTTCCTGCGCTACCCGCACACGTGGTGACACGGGCACGATCGTCGCGTGGCTTGACCCATTCCAGAGCTCTGCAGGCGAAAAGCTCGGTGGCTTTCGCCGCTTCTCCCCGATGCAATCTGAGGTCATCCCGAGGTCAGCCTCTGGCAAAGGCGCCCCCACCCCCCCCAGGATATCCTCCACCTTGCACCCACACGTCACAGCCCCAATGGTTCTCCCCAGAGCCACCACTAAGAGCCACACTCGCAAGCCCAGGCACTTGGGAGCGAGCTACCCGCCGAGCTCCGGCTGCCTGGGAACTCATGGCAGCAGCCAGCTTGCAGGATGTAGGTGTAGGTGCAGGCGGGTAGATGACCGCCTAGAAGCAGCTCCTCCGGTGGTGACCTGACCCTGTCGCCCGCCGCTCGCCCGGGACACCTAGGCAGGTGGAGGCCCGAGCCGTGCCCCTCCCCTACCTGCCATCCTCCCTGCTCCCCCTTCCCCGCCCTTTGCTTTCCAAGAGATTCCCAGCTCCTGCACTGCCTCCGCAGGGAGCCACAAAACCCGGAAAACTGGACTAGACCGCCCGAAACCCGCTCCGAAGCGCCGCAGGATTGGCGCGGCGCGCTCGCGCCACTGCGCATGTGCGCAATGCGGGCAGCCGAGTCTCACGCTACACCTCCTTCCGACCGCCTTCCATCGCTCGGCTCAGACACAACACGGGCCGTGGGAAATTTCCTAAACCTCGCGAGAATGCGCTCCCCTACCCACCCCCGGGCGGCCGGGCGTGCGCCCTAAATCTCGCCGAGCGGGGCCCCGACAGGTGTTCGTCCCGTGCGCCACCCGGCGCGCGTGCCCGGGCGCGAAAGGCAGGGTCGGACTGGCCCGGGAGGCGGGGCGGTGGGCGCGTGGCGGGGAGCGGCGGGCGGAGGCCGCCCTGGCACACTCACGCACGCGCCGGGGAGGCTTCCTGTCGCCCTCCGGAGCCTGGTACTTTCCTGAAATGTGACAGACGCGGTGCCCCCCGCCTCCGGGAGCTGACAGACAGCCCCGTGTCGGCTTTGAGTCATCCATCTGAGTCACCTAGTCTGGCCTCCACTTCACTTGCTTTACAAGTTTGAATTCCCTTAACTATTCTAGCAATGGATGGTTTTTTTCTTTATAGTGACTTCGATGGCTTTGTGAGCCGGGCAAGTCTCCGAGAAAGCTGAGCTTGGCGATCTGCATTGTAGTAGAAGGACACGATTTAAATAGCTTCCCCTTAGTCTGTTTCTAACCTTTAAAGGAATCCTACATACATGTCAGTCTCCCCTCTCCCCCATATGACTTAAAATGCCAGTTTGTTTCCTTCCTCTTTCTATACTTTTGTAGTAAGCATCCCCTTTTAGGTACTGTTTCATCAGATACGTTAGTGGCTGTTCTCCCTTTTTGAATTATTGACTTGCCCAAGAGGTGTCAGAGCTTTCTTCAGTCTGCCACTTTTCACATTGGCGTGGTGCTGTGTAGAACCAGTGTCTTACAGGCATCATGCACCCACAAACGAAGACTGGGTTTTGACATTTAGAAGACAGTGAACCCTCTAATAGCGAATGTCTCCTGGTTGAAATAAAGCTTTGCTTATTGAAGCTTTGTAAGGGTATGTATTAACACGGTTGCCTATTGCTTTGATTATTTACTTCACATTTTAAAAAGGATGCATGCCTAATTAATACGCTATGTCAAAACAAGACCCATCCGGAACAAGAGAGTGCTGCAGAAGTAAAATACCTTTAAACATTTCCTCAAGGATTTTTAGACTTAGTATGGTCTGTGACACTAATGTTGGACAGAAGGACATGAGACCTTGGAAAGCCTTGTTAGTCATAAAACTAATCTCAACTCATCAGCTCCACCTACAGTGTTTTTCTTTCTCAATAAAGCCAGTTCCTTTGCTCTCACTTAAGAGGACCTTGGAATTACTTTTGCCTTTTATATCACACACCCAGGATTGCACCGGCAAGAAAAATCATGCTAGTCAGATGTATTTTCTAATCGGTAATATGTAAGGAAGGAAGCTAATATTGCTCCCAGCTTTGGAGGCTGCAGGAGCAAATGATGCTAACATCTGCTTGGCTGTCACAAGTCCTTAACAGATGGTGTCACAATAATAGAAGTATGTGTATACAGAAGAGGTCACATCGACTGGAAGATTGGAAAAGAGAGGCAGAACAGGAGCCAGGTTTATTCTTTTTAGAATGACTTTTTTTTTTTTAATCAAGTTACCTTTTCTTTTTTTATATGTGTGAGTGTGCGCAGGCCATGGCACACATGGAGGTCAAAGAACAACTTGCTAAGTTTATTCTCACCTATTATGTGGGTTCCGGGGATCAATCTTTGGCTGCCAGACTGGATGCCCTGATTATCTGCCACTAGGCCAAACTTCTTGAAAATTCAACCACTTCTCACATTACTATGTTGGCTCCAAGATTGTGCAAGAACTTGAGATCACAAGTGAATATTTTCAAAGCACGTACTATACCTTCAAAGTAGACCTAGATCCTAACTAACCTCCTCTACCTCTTCAACAACTGGCTTCATCTAACTCATCTGTTTCCCCACATGGGCTACAGGTTGTCTCCTAAGTGATCTTCCTTTCTTCCACTCCACCCCTACCCACCCTGAGTCTCTTCTCATGGGACCACTCCTCATCCTCTAAGACTGGTTTTTCCATTTCACTAGGAGAACTTACCGTTTGGCTCGCTGCCAGACTCTCCTGACCTCTTCAACTCCAGCAGTTACTCCCCTTCCTTTACTTGAAGCTCTAGCCTGCTGCCCTTCTTGAAGCTCAGGGGCCACAGTAAGCGTTCTCAACTCTGAGCCTGTGCCCTGTCCGTGACCAGCAGTGCTCTCCCCTCACACATATAGAGGACGGAAGACTCTTTTGAAGTCTTTAGGTAAATGTCATTCCTTGGCCATTTTCTGGCCACCCTTCCCTAGACTCCCATGCCTCTTCTTGCATGCTTTGTTTCAATCATCAAGCCTTGGTTCCTGGAACATTGCCTGATGTGAGGTAGTCATTATTTGCAGGAGGGATGGAAGGGAGATAGGGAATCTCTTAGGGCAGAGTAGAGATGGTTTTAAAGGATGGAAGAAGAATATTTGAAAGTGGGAGGGGGGTAGGGAGTGGGAGGGTGAGGCTGGTGGGTGGGGCCCATTTAGAGTTAGACCAGTAAAGGAGGGGGGCTCTACTTTTAAGAGTTTTCCTGCTGTCCATGTGAGCCCCTCAGGAAAGAAAAATTCTTTTAATGGACAATAAAAAATAGAATTAAAAAAAAATAGACAGGGGTTGGGGATTTAGCTCAGTAGTAGAACTCTTGCCTAGCAAGCACAAGGCCCTGGGTTCAGTCCTCAGCTCTGGAAAAAAGAAAGAAAGAAAGAAAGAAAAAGAAAGAGAGAGAGAAAGAGAGAGAGAAAAAGATACTTTGCCGGGCTGGGGTGGAGCACGCCTTTAATCCCAGCACTTGGGAGGCGGAGGCAGGAGGATTTCTGAGTTCGAGGCCAGCCTGGTCTACAGAATGAGTTCCAGGACAGCCCGGGCCATACAGAGAAACCCTGTCTCAAAAAAAAAAAAAAAAAAAAAAAAAAAAAAAAAAAAAAAAAAAAAGAAAGAAAGAAAGAAAGAAAGAAATAGATACTCCCATGGGTGGCTTGTGAGATTAAAAATACTGTTTCTGTGAAAATTGTGCATATTTGCTAATGTGTGTTAATCATACAACTCAGTGTGGTTTATGCTACAAGTGTACTTAACCTATTTGTTAAGTTACCTGCATGTTTCGGCACGTCTGATGGTCAGAGAAAATACTGGGAACCTCCTGTATATTAGTAAGAAATGTCTTTTTCTTATTGTTGTCCCTGTATTTGTGTGCCTGAATGCATGGGCATGGAGGTCAGAGGACAACCTTGTCATGCTCACCTGTCCCTTAGTTTGAGACTGGGGGGAGGGGGGGTGTCTTGTTTTTCTCTTGCAGATTCCAAGCAAGCTGACCAGTGAGCATTCAGAATTGTCTTGTCTCAGCCTCCCATTTTTCCATAAAAGCACTGGGATTACAGTTGCTGGATGTAGGAGTATGGTTTAACTTGGGTTTGGGGACATTGGTCTCAGGCCCTCATGAAGCAACTATATTTATTCACCGAGCCTTCTCTCTCAGCCCAGGGTTTTGTTTTGTTTTGCTTTGCTTTGCTTTGTTTTGTTTTGAATCAAGAAAAATTGAGGAGTGTAATAGTATGTATCTGTTTTTAAGTAAAACTTACTCTTTAGGTACTTAGGTGGAAGTTTCTATAACAAGCAAACAGTGATAGATACTATGTATATATTTGCCTGTACTATAGAAAATGGTTCTAGGAACATTGTAATAGTATGTATGTGTCTGCCAAGTCAGAAATACTTTTAATCGGGCTGGAGAGATGGCTCAGCGGTTAGAAGCACTGTCTGCTCTTTCAGAGGTCCTGAGTTCAATTCCCAGCAACCACATGGTGGTTCACAACCATCTGTAATGGGATCTGATACCCTCTTCTGGTGTGTCTGAAGACAGTGACAGTGTATACTCACATATATAAAAATAAATAAATCTGAAAAAAAAATAAATACTTTTTATCACATAGTTGCAACAACAAGCAAACAGTGATGCATAAGTGTACACTCAGTGGCCTATTTGTTTCTAACATGGCTCTCTTGGATCTTTTTAATTTGTGCCAAGTGCAGATATTGCCTACTCAAAATATAAAACAGAGGAAAATAAAAGAAAAATGTAATAAGTGTTCAATAAGCAGAGAGAGAGAGAGAAAGAGAGAGCAGATTTGCTTTTCTGTTTGTCTATTGGAATCCTTTTCCAATAGACATTAGGCATGTGATGTGGCATCTCAGTGGAATTTAAATGGAAGAGCTCTTGGTCTACTTGGCTCATGCCAAGTGTTTTACAAAACTGGCTGACACAAAGGGACTTCAGGGCCCCCCAACTAGCAGAGTATACAGACAAATCAGTGCTGGAGAGCAAGCCTCGGTTGACAGGCTTGGAGCAGTATGGAAGATCTAACTCTTGCCTCTGTAGAGATGGCCATTGAGTTGTGTCTCACCTTTTGAAAGACAGTAGGAAGGGACAGAAGTCTACAAGCACAGCAAACAGCAAACTGAGATGTGAAGAGACTTACATTTAGGAGAACTCCAGTTTGAAGGCCAACACATATAGAAGAAATGCCCTACATCTATGAAGGGTCAATAAGCAGGGACCTAGGACAGGTACAAGCCATAAACATGAGTTCCATCAGACACACTTGTATATCCATGTCAATGCTACATTATTCATAACAGCAAGGAAATGGAACCAGCCTAGATGTCCATCACTAGATGAGTGGATAATGAAATCATGACCCATATACACAATGAAATTTGTTCAGTCGTAAAGAAAAAGGAAATCATTAAACATGCAGGAAAATGAATAGTCTGGAAAATAGATTAAGTGAGGCAACCCCAACTCAGAAAGACAAATATCAAATTTCTCATATATGGCTTCCAGCTTACAGAGGCATATAAGTGGGTATATGTGTGGGCACGCAATATGAAACTAGAAAGAAGACCAGAAGAGAAAAGGGAGAACTGAAGCAGACTGGGGCAGGCAATTAGACACATGTCACATCAAAGTGGAAAGGTAGCTAAGAACTGCCAAGTCATGGGGAGGAGGAGGACAGAAGAATTAGCAAAACTAAATTTTGTTTGAAAATGCTGCAATGAAGCCCAATATTGTCTGCATGAAAATTAAAAGGTTTTCATTGTAAAAGGAAAAGATGGGCGCTGGAGAAATGTCTCAGGGTTTAGGAGCACTAGCTGTTCTTCCAGAGGACCTGGGTTCCTAACACTCACATGGTTGCTTACAACTTTCTGTAACTCCAGTTCTAGAAGATCCAGTGCCTTCTTCTGGCCTACAGAGGCACAAGGCTCACAAAAGGTTATCTACATACATGCAGGCAAACTACCCACATACATTAAAAAAGAAAAAAGTCACTAAAACTCTAGGGGAGTGAGTGGCCTGTGCCAAGAAGCAGGTATGTATGGCAGACTATCAGAGGTGTGGAGCATGCTGATACAGTGGCTTGATCCAGGTTTGGAGAGTTTATAATAAAGCATGAGGATCACCTTTCCCCAGAAGTTTTCATTTCAGACGTGATGGTGTATTGTTTCTTTTTATAACCCAATAAATGAAATATTCAAATAGGAAACGAATGAGTTTGGAAGTCCCTGGACGTGTGTCCAGTGGGCAAGCAAAACAGTTGGTAGCTCATTAACACATGTAACATTCAGTGCAGCTTTTATTCACTCTCTCTGTCTCAGTAGGGTGTCACCTGGCTGGCTGGGATTCACTATAAACCAAGCTGCTTTTAAACTTCGGAAAAGCCTACTTTTGCCTCCCAATGAGGCTAATGTTGCTTTTATCCTAAAATCAAGTTGTATCATCAAGATTCCCACATTAGCTTGCTCTCTTTCTCCTCTCTCCCTCTCTCCATCTCTCTCTGCATTTCCTCTCTCCTTATGTGCACAAACTCTTTCTCTCTTTCTCTTCCCCCTCCCCTCTGCCTCCCTCTCCATGGAGACTTTACTGAACTCCTGTGAGATCAGAGAACATGCTGGAAAGCTACCCCCAATAAATCTGCCTTTATATAGTTAAAAAAAAATAAGAAGAAAGAAAGAAAGAAAGAAAGAAAGGAAGGAAGGAAGAAAGAAAGGAAGGAAGGAAGGAAGGAAGGAAGAAACATTAATGAACCATAACCCCAATACTGAGGTTTTGTAGCTATAAGCCAATGATTTTAACCTCTAAGGTCTGTCTCTCCCTATATAATGGAGGTGATGGTGCCCAATTCATAGAACTGTTCTAGGGAATCAAAGTAACCCGTTTTAAGATAGCCAAATATCCAGATAAGTGTTAGTTTGTCTCTTTAGCATGTCCCATTCATAAATGGCAATTATTTAATAATTTAATGTTATTAAGTTAAGTATTATTTAATTTCAAAGTGGCTCACATGCCTCAAGTAATTGAAAAAACCTATTATAGTGGTTCGTGCATTCCTCTGAGTACATGAAGTACAGTATCCTGCCATTGGTCACATGGAATGGGACTCTGTACCTAAAAGACTTCCTGGAGGATAAGGCATAGCCCAGGTAGAATGTATACCAGACTATCATGAGGACCTTAGTTCAATACTCCAGTACCCATGTAAAATCTAGGCATCCCCCAAACACACACACACACACACACACACACACACACACACACACACTACTAGCTGGAAAGGAAGAGACGGGAAGAATGCTAGCCAGTCTAAGGGAATCTGCAAGTTCCACATTCAGAAAGAGACCCTGTCTCAAAATACAGGATGAGAAACAACTAAGGAAGATACCTAATGCCAAGCACTGGCTTCTACATGTGCACACATGCACACACAAGCATGGACACACATAGCCTATTTCCCATCCATCCTCGAGCCTCCCTTGTATTTATAGCACCATCTCTATTGCATCCAAGTGTATGTTAATCAAATTTACCAAAGGCTGAAAGTGTGGAGGATGTTATTAAACCATGCAATTCTGTAACGAATGTGAGCTCTAACTCCCAATATTAAAAACGAACAAGGAGATCACTGGAAGTGAGTCACAAAATGAGCGAGCTTGAGAAACGGGCTCAGGTGAACTTGAGAAAAGAAAACAAATACCCACCCTAACTTTCCAGTTACATTTGAGTTTTCACAAGATTCTTCGGCCCTAGCAATCTGACTTTTTTGTGGTCCTGGTTTAATTTTTTGCTTAGCTTGCTGAGGTCCAGCAATGCTAGGAGGCAAAATACATGAGCAGGCCCGTTGCCGTAGCTAAGTGCAGCATGAATGGAATCACACATGCACTCGGTACAAAGCGTGTGAGCAAGTCTAATAGTCTGTCAGAGGTTTTAACAGCAAGTTAATAGGAAGAAAATGTTTCCATGTATGATTGATATATTTCATTCTTTTCATAACATAAATGATATAAAAGGCAGTTAACACTAAAAAGTAATGCCATGGGAATCATAAAATTCTAGCTATAGAGGCATATATTTAAATTCTGACTTCCTAGGCTTTCCCTCTTTTGTCATGTACTGTATATTGTACTAGTTTCAGGATTTGCATTATATAACAATATTAATAATATTATATAATTATATATCAGTATTAAATGTCCACAGTTTGAAGAAACAACTAGTTCACTGTAAACGGGTTCATTTTTTTTTCCTAATCTGCAAATGGGGAACATAAAGTTTGAAACATTACATGAATTACCAGGTATTCAAGAAGCTTCTCAGCCCCACCCCCACAGCCACATTCATTTTTCTGAACCCTTTGATGGACTGTCACCTCCATTCGTGTTTTATAGCATGCATCCAACTTAGAGCATTGTAAGCAGTTACTTAGAAGCAACTGTCCTTGAGTGAGGCCATGGCATTTGCTTTTGAAAAGTCGACTGTTGGGCTAGGGTATTGGCTCAGTAGTTAAGTGCTTGTTGAGAAAGTATGAGGATCCGAGTTCGGATTCCCACAAAACCATGCTAATGTCTGGCCCATCTGTAATTCTAGCTTTCCGAGGGCAAAGCAAGGGATCCCCACGGCAAGCTGGCTAAGAGACTGGCCAGGTTGGTGAGCTCTGGGTTTGAGTCATAGACTCCGCCTCAAGGAAGATTGTAGAAGAACAATAGAGGGTGATTCCAGACGTAAACCTTCCGCCTCCACATGCATGTGAAAGCACACACATGTATGTACACCTTCAGCACACATACAATCACACACATGCACAGAAAAAGGCTTTTTGTAAGGTTAACTGTGATTATAAAGCAAATTGTTATAATAGAAAACAAGCCTTACATTTCCTTCTCTGGACTGTATTACGATTAAGCTTCTTTTTTGAACATGATACTGGTCTTTCTCGCAGTTTCATGACAAGCCTTCCAGAAAGGGTTTAGACCTTGTATAGTGTGTTATAATGAGGAGCATCAATCTGCAGGGAGAACTTCGTGGCCAGTATCTTTGTCCAAAACAGACTGAGTAATCAGAAGCTTAATCTCGGAAACATCTATTCAAGCAATAACAAATAATTGTCATAGTCAGCGCACTAGCTGGTCCCCTCCTGAAACATCACTGCCAGAGTTTTGTTCTGTCGCCTGTCAAGTAGCTGTTGACATCATGCAATTTCAGATACTAACCACATTAACTTGTTATGATATTAATATGTAGGAATGTTTAAAAATTATTTTTGTATCTATTTTTATTTTGTGTGTATGAATGTTCCGCCTGCATGTATGCCTATGCACCATGAATGACCCCGGTGCCCACAGGTGAGCAGGTGCTCCTAACATCTGAGCCGTCTCTCCAGCCACAACATGTAAGGGTATCTGTTTGTTTTGGGTTCCTCAAGACAGGGATTCTCTGTGTAGCCCTGGCTGTCTTGAAACTTAAAGATAAATTTTTTATTATTTTTAAAAGTATGTATATGTATATAGGTGTTCCTATGGGCCAAGAGTGTCAGATTCCCCCTTGGACCTGAGTTACAGGCAGTTGCAAGCTGCCTGATGTGGGTGCTGGGAACTGAACTCAGGTCCTCTGGAAGAGTGGTACATGCTCTTAAGTACTGTCACCAGCCCCCAAGTAGAGGTTTTTAAAGGGAGTTCTTGAAACCTTTGAAAAAGAAAGAAAGGAAGGAAGGAGTCAGAAAGAGAAAGGAAGAAAGAAAGAAAGAAAGAAAGAAAGAAAGAAAGAAAGAAAGAAAGAGAAAGAAAGAAAGGGAGGGAGGGAGGGAGGGAAGGAGGAAGGAAGGAAGGAAGGAAGGAAGGAAGGAAGGAAGGAAGGAGGGAGGGAGGGAGGGAAGGAAGAGAGAGAGAGAAAGAAAGAAAAAGAGAGAAAGAAAATAAGTGAATGCCTCTGGTAGTTTTCA
The DNA here is from genome assembly GCF_011762505.2 of Arvicanthis niloticus. Classification (NCBI taxonomy): domain Eukaryota; kingdom Metazoa; phylum Chordata; class Mammalia; order Rodentia; family Muridae; genus Arvicanthis; species Arvicanthis niloticus. Next base: position 56,400,510 of record NC_047664.1, on the reverse strand, counting down.
CTCGGACTGAGGGTAAATCATGGGCACTGACATCCTAATACATAGTGTGCTTGAAAAGCTTCAGCTCCATCTAATGACCTGGTCATCAGAAAGGTCTTAGAGGATTGACTTAAAAGAATCTTTAAGGACTGTGTTAGGATTTATAGCTGGTATGGCACTCTATAATTTTTTGCTGTTTAAATGATTCTTTAAATTTTATCATGATTAGCATCCTGTAATAGGTAAAATAAATTATACTGAAGTGGAAGGAATATTCCACTAGTGGAAAAAAAACATTTCTTAAGCTCATAACTACAAATTGCCTCCCTTCTAAGTACTTTGGAAAGATTTGGAAATTTATTCATGCCTCCTTTTTTTTTTTTTTTCTTCCAGTTTTCCAAACACGTGGCCTAAACGCTACCCTCAGAATTACTTTTGACTTCACTGAGAGTTATAAATTACCGTCTGGGAAAAGCATTTGGCTCCTAGTTTTCAACGTACTCTCAATTTCTCCAGTAATGTTCTTATGAAATGCAAATCTGGTGTTCATCAAGCAGTTATACCTACAGAGAGCATCATATTTTCCTTCACCAGCAAATCTAAGTCTTTTATTTTTAACTAGCATGGCTATATCTATATTTGCATGGTACTTTCCAAGTTCCCGAAATAAGCAATAATCATAGAATCTAAGGCAAGAAGAAAAGGACGTGAAAACCGAAAGATAACTTCTGAAGGTCAGGTTCTGTGCAGAAGCATTTTGTTGTATGCAGCAGAGGGTTTCCAAAAGGGCGTGTGCCAAGCCTGCAACTGTTTTCTGTTCTAAAGGACGCTAGGGCTGGGCTTGTTGCTGGGTGGTGGTAGAGCATTTGCCTAGGTATGTCTGAGGCCCTGGGCTTAATCTTGCAATAAATAATGAATGCATACTGTGGCATATAATCTGCGAACTCAGTAAGTATCCTCACTGCATCTTCATTGTCCCAGGCCCTCAGAGGAACATCAGTCATCACTGTCAATTCTCAGGACAATGCTGAGGATAAGGAACTTTCTCCATTTTCATAGAATACTCTCAGAAAATATGGTTCCTGTTCATTATACTCTTAGAAGTAGAAACGATGGTCCCGAGGGCACATCTTTATTTAGGAACTGTAGAGATGTACATTATTTTATTACAAACTAGCAGGAATATCTAATACCAACATTTTGTCATCAGATTCCAATATTTATTTGCTCTGTGTGTGCACAGGCACACATATACCATAGTGAACTCGTGGAGGTCACAGGACATCTTTCAGGAGTTAGCTCTTTCCCCTTCCACCTTGCTGTTTCTTCTGCACTGTGTACTCTAGGGTAAGCTGGCCCATAAGCTTCCAAATGACTTTCCTGTCTCCATCTCCCCCTCATTGTAGAATTTCTGGGACAACAGATGCACATGCTTGTCTCCATGGCTAGCGGGGATTGAACTCAGGTTTAGAGGCAAGCATGTTTTTCATGCTGAGCCATCTCAACCAGCCCCAAACTAGAACATTAACAAATTATATACTGAAGTACAAATGATAAGGGGAGGCAGGAAAGGTGCATTCGTTTTAAATATATGAACTAGTAACACTAAGAAACTGAGATGTGGCCGGGCAGTGGTGGCGCACGCACGCCTTTAATCCCAGCACTTGGGAGGCAGAGGCAGGCGGATTTCTGAGTTCGAGGCCAGCCTGGTCTACAGAGTGAGTTCCAGGACAGCCAGGGCTACACAGAGAAACCCTGTCTCAAAAAACCAAAAACCAAAAAAAAAAAAAAAAAAAAAAAAAAAAGAAACTGAGATGTCTGACAGCCAAACTAAGAACTCGGCCTAACACCCATTTAGGGGGGTTTATTGTTTTTTTGTTTTTGTTTTTTACTATGTTGGTTATTTAAAGAAAACATTTCTCCAATATCATGAGAAAAAATACATAACAATAACTCTTATAAATAAGAACACAAAAGCTCTTATAATTTATAAATATATAAACTATATAACAATAGCTCTTATAAATAAATATTCTCAGCAAAATACTAGCAAGCACCTAGAGAGTATGTACAAACTTGTCTGTCTTTAACCTACAAAGGGACTTCCAGAAAAAAAATCAACAGTCAAGCTCATGTTTGTAAATAGAAAACTGGGGTGTTCTCTGTAACACCAGTAAGAAGAGTAGGGAACACTCCACCCAACATTGTTCAGAATGCTCTAACCAAAGCAATTAGGCAAGAAATGAACATATGATGCATTGGGGTGATATGCTAGAAACAAGATCAATATACAACAGTCAAATGTAGCTGATGTATTTGAGGGTTGGGGGTGGCTGTGGGGGTTCAAGGCAAGGTTTCTCTGTGTAGTCCTGGTTGTTCTGGAACTCAGTCTGTAGACTTGGTCTTCCTTGAACTCAGAGATCCACCTGCCTCTGCCTCCTACATGCTGGGATTAAAGGCATGCATCACCACTGTCTGGCTTAGTCCATGTATTTGTAATGAACACTGAGAATGTAATTAAGAAAACAATCCAAGCCAAGCAGCACTTACAAGGCTGAGGCAGAAGGATCTTGAATTTAAAGTAAAAGCCTTAGCTACATAGGGAGACGGTTTATAAATAAATAAATAAATAAATAAATCCAATTTGTAATAGCATCAAGAAGAATAAAGTACTCAGGAACAATGTTTTTTAAAGTGCAATGCTCATAACCTGAAAACTATAAAGCATCACTAAATAAAACTCCACAAGAGCCAAGTAGGAAGACGTGCTGTGTTCAAGGACCACAGAATGCTGTCATCCAGGTGGCAACATTCCTGACTGAGCTACAGGTTCACCGCAGTCCTAAGCATATGATTTGCAAAAACTGACAAGGAAATTTAAGAACCCACAAAAAAGAGAATCTTGAAAAAGAAGTTAGACTGACATGATCTCATTTCAAAGGTACAACACTACAGTAATTGAGTCTGTGTGGCCCTGGCACGGGAACAGAAATACAGAAAGCAAATCAGAAGAACAGGGGTCGGCCCCCACATTTACGTCTGTTTGATCCTGAGAAAGACTTCAATGAGAAAAAGCTTACATGCAAAAGAGTGAAACTGGGGGCTGGAGAAGTGGCTCAACTGTTATTGAGGAGAACCAAGTCCAGTTCCTAGCTCTCAGATTTACTGGCTCAGAACCAGATGTCACTCCAGCTGTTGGGCATCCAATGCCCTATCTGGCCTCTGCAGTCTCTCCTTCTGTCTCTGTATCTGTGTCTCTGTGTCCATCTCCCCTTCCTCCCACCTCACATACAAACACACATAGTATGCATGTACAGAGATATAGACACATACACATAAATAAAAATGAGTCTTAAAAATTGGATCATATGTCAACATACGATCTCAAACTCCAACTCATAAAAGAAAGCATAAGGAAAAGCCTTAGAAGTCTGGATTAGCAATGTTTCCATAGCGATGATGTGAAAGCATATAAACAAATCAGGGAACGGTGGCACATAGCTGCAATCCCAGAAACTAGGAGGTAGGAGAAGAGAGATCAGGAGTTCAAAACCAACCAGGGATACATAGTATGTAGCCAACCTGTGTTATGTGAAAACATATCTCAAAAACAGAAACCAAGCAATAACAATGAAAAACTAAAATAAATTGGATTTCATCCTAATTAAAATCTTTCGTGCTTCAAAGGATACTCTCAAGACAGCAAAAGGAGGGCTAAGTAGATAACTCAGGTTTAAAGTGCTTTCTAAAGCAAGCCTGAGGACCTGACTCCAGGCTTGGTACCCACGTGAAAAGCCAGGAGTCCATAATCGCAGCACAGGTAGATTTTGAGGGCTCACTGGCCGGCCAGTCTAGCTGAAAATAGCAAGCTCCAATTTCAGTGAAAGCCTGTCCGAAAAATAAGGTGTAAATGTCATCAACATGACTGCCTAAGCAAGACGTGAACAAGGATGACATTAATGGACATGTTAACATGGAAGGGGGAACGCTCAGGAGGCCTCGGTCCTAGACAAAGAACTGCAGTCAGCTAAGGCGTGTTAGAGCAGAAGAAAGAGTCTGTCCCAGAAAAGAGCCCTTGCATGTGGTTAGCTAATACCAAGTGGACATATGCATACAAATATATGGACTGAGCAGGTTGTGTTTATATATTTAGTAACCTGTGTCTGTCTGGCTGGCTGGCTGGCTGGCTGGCTGGCTGGCTATGTCTGTGTTCCTGTGTGTGTAATAACAGAAAAAGAAGCCATGAATTTGAAAGAGAAAAGAGTAAGTGGGAAATGTTGGACAGAAGAAAGGGAAGGGAGGGGAAATGATGTAATTATACTATAATTTCAAAAAATATTATAATAAAAATGAATTTTAAAAACCCTCAAGTTTATAGTATGTCAAAATCATACCAGTGTTATTTACTCTATTTTAACTCTAAGGACTATGCCAACACAAAATAAAAGTGTCAACATTTTTAGGTACACATTAGGAAAAAGGTGGAGTGATATTGAAGAAGACACATAACTTCTCTGGGCTTCACACACCAGTGCGCCCACACACATACATATACTTCACACCACATAAAAGGTGAAAAGGATGTTTCACAGAATGGAAGAAGATACTTGTAAATGACTCATTTGAAATGAGCCGAGTATAGAGAATAAGGCAAAACTTCTTAAAACTGAATAATAAAAAGACAAATAACTCCGACAGGTGAGCTAGCCCAGTGAGTCAAGGCACCTGCCACCAAGCCTGAGGCTTGGGTTCAACTTCCAGTGCTCACCTAATAGAAGGGGTGAACTGACTCCCTCAAGCTATTCTCTGACCTTTACATTTGTGCTGTGGTATACACACACACACACACACACACACACACACACACACACACACACATACAGGCACGTGCACACACACAAATATTTTAAAAAGACAATTCAATTTTAAAGTGGGCAAATTGCCTAGGGATATAGTATGCAGGAAGCCCTGGAAGTAGGAGGAAGAGGAAAAGGAAAGCAGAGAGAAGGAAGAGGACCGTGAGCTGGAGGCGTGAATGATGATAGAACCCTTGCAGAGAGTGTGCAGGGTCTTGGGTTTAACTCCTTGCACCTTCAAAACAAAAGGATGCAACTAGATATTCTTCCCCCCCAAAATATGCAATACCATTAAACATATTTTTAAGTGTTCAATGGCATCAGTAGCATAGTTAGTGAGATGAAATCCACACCTTCATACCTACAAAGAAGGGAATAATGAAAAAGAGATAAAGATAAGGACCAAAGACTGACAAGGCTTGAAACCCCCCATACTCAGCTGATGGGAGTGTAGAGCATACAGCCATTTTGAAAACACACTGGCAGTTCCTCAAAAGGCTAAGGCAGACTTTCTAAATGACTCGTGGCAGTTCACGCTCAGGTATGGAACCAAAGAGAAGCGAAAACATGAAATGTATGTCCATACAAAAGCATAAATGTTCGTGGCAGTACTATTAACAACGTCTGAAAATATGAAACTGTAAATGTGTACTCACTGATGAATCCATAAACCTAGTGCAATATGTCCAGAAAATGGACTATTGGGCTACAAAAAAGTTAATTACTGATGGTCCTTACAAACTCCTAAAACTATGCCATATGTAAGAAACAAATTACAAGAAGATATTGTATAGTATGACTCTAATGTCTGGAAAATACAAGTCTATACAGATGGTGGATTACTATAGAGACAGAACACTGGCTGTCTAGACCAGGAGGGATATTTAGAGAGAGAGATAAACGTAGACATAGAGATATAGAGAGATAGATAGGATGAATGAATGGATGGACAGATGGACAGACAGACAGACAGATTAGATAGAAATGATAACTGCCTCGTGGTACAGGGCTTGAGTCAGGGGTGATAAAAATTGACTGTAGTGACAAGTGCACAAAGTATGTGAACATACTAAAAATCACCAAATGTATACTTTGGTCTGTTTTGTCTTGTAAGTGTTTCATGATCCCTCAGGCTGGCCTGGATACTTGATACTTTCTAAATCTGACTTGAACTCCTGATCCTCTACCTCCATCTTCAGATCCTGAGATTACAAACATGGACCACCACACCCAGTTTATGCAGTGCTGGGATTGAACCTTAACTGAGCTAGATCCTAGCTCTGAACATTCACTTTAAATCATTAAATTATATAGCTTGGGAAACAGACCTTACTAAAGTTGTTAAGAGGTCAGATGAGAGAGAGAGAGAGAGAGAGAGAGAGAGAGAGAGAGAGAGAGAGAAGTCGATAGTTATACTTCATTCAATTAGATGATTTAAAATGTCGTTATGAGCTTTGCCTCGATGGGACAATAAATAAATAATGGAAAGCCTATGAACAGTCATCACTTTGTTAGTCCATTCCTAATTCTCACACTAAAATCTAAAATTGAGATTGTTTTTTCAGACAGGCTCTTTAACATTTCAAGTGTGGCATGATCGTATTTGTGTGTGTGCCTGGACATGCATGAACAGGTGGACTTGGAGGTTGACCTCAGGCATCTTTCTCAGTCATTCTCTATCTCATATTTGGAGACAGTCTCTCACTGAACATGGCTCACTGATTGGGTTAGACCTGCTGGTTATCACACCCCAGGAATCCTCCCTCTCCTGACTCCCAGCCCTGGAATTACATACAGGTGTGGCCCATGCACCATGACACCTGGCTTTTTTAATGTGGGTGCTTGGGATAGAATTCAAATCCTCAAGCTTTCTTGGCAAGCGCTTGCTTGACTGAGCCATCTCCCCAGCTTACCTTAAAAAAATATTAATGGGTGGAATTATCAAGTATTAACTTAATTTGAGTGGTTTTATAGGCCATGTTCTTTGTGGCTCCTTCTTTATCCCTAAGACTTCTGTGCCCCCTTTTAGGAAGTTATGGTTTGGAGAAACTAGGAAGGAAGTTATGACCCAGAGAAATTAAGTAACTTTCCTAAACTCACACAAATGGTTCCAGATAGTTCCAGCTTGAATGCTGTGTCCTATCCCAGCCTTTCTCTATAGCTTGCCAATGGGTGCCCAGCAGGTTGCCTTCTCTCCTACCTTTTATTGTAGCCCAGAGGTCTGAGGGTAGGGAGTAGGGGATTTCAAGGGCAATTACAAAGTCAGTGCTAAGGTTACCTTGAAGACCACGTCTAGGCTACTCTGGAGAGTGGGTGTTTCTGGGACTCAGGGAACTAGAAGGGGTGACATCAGAAATGGTATGAGAAATGAGAGTCTGTCTTTAAATGTGGAAGGCAAGAAGGGGAAAATGAAGTGAACAGTACATTTAAGGTTGTACCTGGAACGTAAGATATTCTGGAATCCAGAGTCCTTTGTATTCCGGTCTTGGCATAGCCTTGCTCCAGGCCCAAAAGGAACTCTGAGAGCTTTATTGGCTACAATTTCCCCAGGAAGAATATTTTTCATCTTTCTCCCCTTTGCTGTTTCCTCTACCAGTGTACGTGTCTTTAAAAGCCATCTTTGCAAATGTATTCCTTTAATCTTGCTTTTTAAATTAGCCTTTAACTTCAGCACATTCCAGTGAGTCCCAGTTCTGTCCCAAAGTAGCTTCTAATAATGCTCCAGTTACAGGGAGGAAGAAAACTCAACCTTTTTTAAAATCGAAATTACATTTTAAATGGACAATACATGCACATGGAACAAAAAAATTAAATTTATAAAAAAAAAAAAGAATATATTTGCCAGGTTTAGCAAATAAAAGTATAAGATTTAATTTCAGTAAACATCATGTGCACCTTTCTTTAGTGAGGGGTTTTGTCTTATTTATTTTTTTTTACCTAGAACAAGATCAACACAGTTGAGATCAAAGACATTTTCTTTGATTTGGATATAATTGGGGTTGTAATCTGGGAAAGCACAGATTTAAGCCTACTTTAAAGTGTGCCTGAGGCTTTCCAAAGAGGGAGCAGAGCTTACACACCTGGTGTAAGTAAGTCATAAGGGACTGCTTGCTGGTGAGATGTGCTTGGTGCTGACAGAAGTCGAGCTGTCTTCCAAGAAAAGGATTGCACATGGTTTTAGACGTCGAGGGGTTGGGGATGGGGTTTCTTGTGCAGATGGTCTGGAGAAGCTAACAGCATTTCAAAGGTCAACTGGCATATGAAGAGAAGTTGTCTATAGCCCAGGTCAAAGGTTCATGTGGTTAACAGTAATCTGGTTAACAGTAGCTTCTTAACATCTTGTGAAGTGCCCAGAACCAATGTTATCCCATTTTACATTGTTTCTCCCTAGACGATCTACACTTATCCCATGTGATATTTGGTGTATACTTAAACTAAAGTTTTTTGCCGTTTGTCCCACATAATTTATTTACTTATTTATGTATTTCACAACCAAGGGTTAAACCTAGGACCTCACAGGCTGCTCAAGTATTCTCCCATTGAGCTACACCTCCCAACAGTTGAAATCAAGGTTTAATATTGTCCTTTATCTGGCAACACTCCACGAACAGAAAAGTCAGACTCTCTCTGGTCATGTTCTGCCTCAGGAAAAGAAAATTCTATTATCAGTTTCATGTGTAACATTCCTGGAATATTCTCCCCACCCACCCCCATCCCCCGACCCCTGCCTCCGGTTTTTCAAGACAAGTTTCTCTATTAAAGGCCTGGCCATTCTGGAACTTGCTCTATAGACCAGGTTGGCCTCAGAGATTTGCCTGCCTCTGCCTCCCAAGTGCTAGGATTAAAGGTGTAAGCCACCACACCCAGCTTTCAGGAATATTCTGTAACCAACTTTGATTTCTAGCAATCAAACTTATCAGTCCCAGGACAGAACAATCTTAAACTTACAGTAATCAAAGAAAGGAGAAAAAAAAATATGATGTTGCTTTTAGCCATAAGATTTAACCCAACATAAGATTGTGGTGCAGAGAAAGAAGGCCAGATTTTAGTTGGTGCCAGTTGGGAACTTTGCTTAACTTCTGAGATCACCTTTCAGTCAGGATATTAACCATGATACTCAGCTCACATGTCTGATACATATCCTGATCATCCTGGAACTCTCTCTGAAGGTCAGGCTAGATCAGTAGATACTCTGTTCCTTTCTATCTGGATGCTTCAGAGTGATTTTCTTTAAAGGTTATCAGTGAAGATCTCTGCCTGGGACCAAAGGTCAGATAAACTCACTCTTTGTCAGAACAACCTTCTGAATTTACCCTCAGGCGGTTTTACCAAATATGCATGTTATTTAAGAGCCTCACTTAGCTCACCTCCCTTTCATCTTATTGAATTTTCCCCTGATGTTTATTAACTCAAAAGTAATATTTGTTGAATACTTACTATGAGACAGAAACTGGGAGATAGGGCTGAACTGGAAGTGGGGCTGTCCTTGGGGAATTTGCATTAAGAATTCAAATATGGGGCTGGGTGTGGTGGTGCACAACTTTAATCCCAGCACTCAGGAGGGACAGGTAGGCAGATCTCTGTGAGTTACAGGCCAGCCTGGTCTACAAAGTTCCAGGACACCAAGAACAACATATGACATACGTAAGGGATTTTCGGTGATGGTAAAAGCCATGGAAGAAGTTAAAGAGGAGTGATAGATGCTAGGAGAAAAGGGAAACTCACTTCACACAGGCCAACTGGCTTCATAATAAAAAATTCTTTTACCCACTCTAGTAAATTTGACTCAGTCAAGATGAGCAAAGTTCTTAAGTCGGCTCTCCAATAGGAAGGTTGTCAGACACACAAGCAGAAAACAATAACCCTCAATTTCCAGTTTACTTGATAAACTCCAGCACTCGGTTGACACTATGCTCTTTCATAGGGTTGGGTATTTCTACAAACTACGTGGGAAAAGTTAAAAAAAAAAAATGCAGTGTGCCTTGATACCAACCATTAGCTTTTGTATTACAGACTCCTTTGATTGAACGTGCACACACACACACACACACACACACCGCCCTAGCTCTGCAAGCATCAGGTGCTTTTTATCCCTATTTGAGAGAGGAAATGGGAATCCAAAATTCAACCGGTTTATCCTGGGATACCCGGGACAGATGCAGACAAAAATCAAGGCTGGAGATGTCTAACAACTCTGTGCAGAGCTGGCTCCTTGGTATGGATGAGGTTCTGGGTTCAAGCTCCAGGACTTCATGAAGAGAGAAGACAAGACAAGGGGTAGCAGGAAGATGGAAGGACAGAAACCGATGCTAAAGATGGTTATCTTCCCCCTGAGCCCCAAACCCTTCTGTTCCACCTCCACTGGTTGCCAAGGCCTGCTTTTGCATTGTAGAAACGACATTAAAAAGAAGTTAAGAAACGAAGGCCAGGGAGTTGGAGATGTGAAGGAACTTGGACAGAACCACTTCACCATGGTACAGACTTGATAGTCCCGAGGCCCCACTTCATTGCCTTGCAGATCACACATCCCTGGTGCTAACACTCAGAGATGATCAGCCCATGATGGTGAGTACCAGATTATTCTAAAGCAGCCTCGGCTCTGTCTTCTGAGAAGCCGCTCCCTGTTTCCTGCCTGTGCCAGGCGAGCTTCACGGGGCTCCTAAGAAGAACCTCTACGTTCTTTTGTCCCTCCCAGAGATGTGATGCGTTTTCATGATGATTAAAACCCAGCGGCCTACGATGCTATATTAGTCCACCCAGGCTTCTCAGAATCATGTATTAAAATCGAAACTGAAACATCATGGAGGTGGGAAAGTCGACTCATTAGAGTAGGTGATCCTGCCCGTTCCTGTTGAGCTGTTCTGAGCGCTGATGCTATTAAAAACAGGCATGAGACTCACAGTAGATCTCTAGATAATGCTGTTCCTTTAAACAAATTTTGAAGAAATGATGGATTCATAGACCATTGAAATTTACTAAGGGCTAAAATGAGAAATCACAAGGTGTCCTCGTGATTTCTAGCAACTTTGCTGTGGAGGTAGAGTCAAGAACCATTTTGAAATGACTCTGGCTTAATTGTTCTTCACTCTCATGCCAGTGTGTGTGTGTGTGTGTGTGTGTGTGTGTGTGTGTGTGTGTGTGTGTGTGTGTTCTTTTCTGGGATCGAGATGAACTCTTTCCATAGGCACTAGTGCACACACTAGGAAGCTCTCTATAGCTTTCTCATCCTACCTTTTCTCTTTGAAGCTTGACCCTGCAGCACTCCACCCTCCTCACATCATCCTCAGCATCCACCCTCTGAATACTGCCTGGTGGGATCTCACTGACCCCACTGGTTGGATGTTCCTGACGAAATGATGTAAGATTGTCCGTGTTCCTTTCCCAGCACCTGTCCACCTTGAATCTGTCTCCACTATTATGCTAAAGATCAGGTGCCAGGTATACAACTTTGAGCTTGAGTTTATAGGCACTTATTTATAGACCAGAAACTTTCCTCCCAATGTTTCTAGTCAACAGATATGAGTGGTTTAAAAAGATATTTTGGGACTGGGGCTGGGGCTGGGGCTGGAGCTAGGCTTTGGGCTCAATGGTAGGGTGTCTATCTAGCATGTGAAAGGCCCCTAGCATGAATTTCACCACCCTCACCGTACACACACACACACACACACACACACACCACACAAATACACACACACACACACAAAACACAAATACACACACACACACCCCACTGCTTCCAACAAACAAAGAGTCTTTTTAATAGCTCATCTTCACTGTCAAGGGATTGTTTTCTTCTGGAGACACTCAGCCAACATGGAATTGAGCTCTGCCCTTCTACAAATCCCCTGTAGGGTTTGTGAAACAGCAAGCCATAATCCCCTCATGAAAACATACACTGGCTATTTGTGTTCATGCTTGGTCCAAATATTACAATTGTTTCTGGATTTCTGCCACATTCCTCTCTAGATGGTCATTTGGGAGAGTTTGTTTATAATGTGTGTTTTGAATGAAATTTTAAAATTCCAAGACCACAGGATGTAAGACTCAATTGTGGGTTAAACTTCATTTTGCATTTCTCCTCCAAAGAGGACCTTACTTACATTACAACAGTGAGCAGTGAATAGAAAACAGGGCAAAGGTATGTTTTTGGTTTTGTCTCAAGGATCAGTATTTGAAGGAATATGAGAAGCACATGCTACCTTTAATGATTAGGGAAAGTTGTCTCAAAATGGCCTGCAGCATTCGGTTGTTGGTTCAGGTGAATTAAAAAGCTTTAAGTGAGTTTATGGAAACCAGAACAAACAGTTTCTTTAGCGCTTGTGTGAATTGTGATGTTAAAATCACAGACAAAACCCTTGAACTCCAAGATTGCATCTCCCTCCTCACAGAGTCAAGCTTACTGAAATGAGCAGTGGAACAGAACTCATTTAGAAGTTGAAAAAAAATTAAAATATAAAAGCTTTTATAGGACTCGTTCTTTTATATTAAACTCTAGGCTTTTCCCTTATGGTCTTTGTTTATTTTCTAAGCTGATGCTAATTTGGGAACCCTCTGAGATTTTATGGGGAAAAGTCAACTTTTAAATATAAATTAATGCTTCTTGCGTTTAAGTACAACTTGAAGAATTTTTTTTTTTTTAACATTATGAACGATAGACAATAAACTGGTGTGTCTGGCTTTCACGATTTTTCTGCCGGGCCTCAGCCTTTGACATTTGGATCTATTGTTCACTTTCTGGTACATATGAGGTACCATAGCGGATAAAGCACTTGGAAATGAAGGCCCGAATCTCCGGAGAACACCTCGGCCACCACTTGCGGGTGGATTTCTCTACAAGCTGTTTCGGTTTACTTTCTCTCCATAAATCGTGCGTACGTTCGCACGCGCACACCAGCGATTTCTATGACATAACCTTTCTGGAATTCCATAAACACAGGATATCCAACATGGGCTAACCACTTGTCTAGAAAAGAAAATAAGCAGACGGTTGCCCACAGAACACAGCTTACGTTCGGGCAGCGGAGTCCGCCAAGAAGCGATTGCATTGAATCTCTGTCTGAAGGATACTCCAACCTGGAAAGCCACAGAGTTCTTTGCAATGGCTGTTTCTTGTTAACAGAATAAGTCACAGCCTCCGAATGAAGGGCTTATTTTATTGTTGACCTTGATCATCAGAGAGAGTGTTGTAGGAAACTATTGCAAATACTCTTCATCTTAGGTACAAAGGAAAATACTCTACTTAGAAAAAAATAGGATAAAAATAATAAAATAATATTTAATAAAGTATTTGCTATCAGGTGGACATATTTAGCAATTCATCTATGACAAGCCTCCTTAAAGCCTTTATAAAAATTAGAAAATAAATACTATCCTTTGCTAAACTATTGACTAGTTTTGAGCTTAATACAGTCTTAAAAATAAGAACACCAGCCACAGTCCCAGGCAGGCTTCTCAGCTAGCCTTAACAGTGGAGTTTTAAGCTAACATCTTCTCCTCTCAGCTACTTAATGCTCCAAAATAAAGGGGGATGGGGGTGGCAGTCCTGCTTGCATTCCTGTAACTACAGTGGGAGATCACTGTGCTAAATATTACTCATTTTTTCTGATCTATGGGTGGAGTTACTGAAACTGCCAATTCTAGAGCTCAGACGGTTCCTGTAAACGCAGCTTTCAATGAGTCGGAGAGATTTCCTCGGAGGAAAGAGCGCTGGCTCCATTTGTCTTTCTGGACTTACTGGGCTCGTTAATTCAGGTGCTCTGATAATGGTGGTAAGTGGGAAGGACCCATTTTCTCAATTATCCTCGTCTGATAAGCATTGTGGGAATGAAATGAGCTACTGTCATTATATAATTATGCCGTTCTTCTAGTTTCACACCATGGGCAAAACTCTGCAGCAGCACCTGCAGACCTTGGCTGTAGACCTGGTGGTGGGGTCCCTGCTCTTCCACTCTTTTCTATTTTCTTCTCCTGCAGTCCACCATCCGCTTTTGCTTGCTTTCGTCTTTTGGAAATAGTGTCTTACTAGTAACCCGGACTAGGCTGAAAGTCAACAATTCTCCTGATTTAACTTCTCAGTTCTGGGACTATAGGTTTTGTGTCAACTACCCCCAGCTCATCAGGTCATCTGGAATGACCTTTCAGAACTATAAGTCATGCCTCACCACCAAGCCCTGTTTGACAGACACCATATCTTTTCATGTCATGCATGAAGCATTCTTACAAGCTCAGAGTAGTAGATTTGTCCAGAATGGGAGTTGATTGCTAGGAGATATTGTGGCCATCAGTGACCTTTAATTGATATCAATTGCATGATATAATATTTTAATGTGATTCCACCAATAATGAGTGTAATGGCACAGCCAAGGCTGAAAATAGGAAGTCTATCTCATCAATGGAAAACTTATATTCACCTTTAAGAAGGCCCTGCCTAGCTGGGCAGTGGTGGCGCACGCCCTTAATCCCAGCACTTGGGAGGCAGAGGCAGAGGCAGGTGGATTTCTGAGTTCGAGGCCAGCCTGGTCTACAGAGTGAGTCCAGGACAGCGAGGGCTACACAGAGAAACCCTGTCTTGAAAAAAAAAAAAAAAAAAAAAAAAAAACAAAAAAAAACAACAACAACAAAAAAAAAAGCCGTGACTTCATCAAGTGGGAGGATGCCAGTGCTGAATACATTGGGCAAATCTCTGGCATTTCTACTACAATGGAGAAAGCTGGACTCACCTGGAAGTGTGGACCCAAAGGTCTAACATTTCTGTCCCTTAGCTGATTGATGTCCATATCTGAGATGTGTGAGTCACGGTCACAAACAGTGTTTTTTGCACCATCCATTGCTTAGCACTCCCAGCTAGTCACCAGTGACAGTTTTGGCATCAGGAGGGAATTTATGACCATGGTATAAGATATATGCCCCTTAGAAGACTATAGGTGGCTCCATGGAAAGGACTAGAACATCATCCTGGCAGCTGCTGGCACTAACTAGCCCGGGAGCCAGGTGATCCCTGAGCTCAGTAATAAACTGGTGTGGCCAGCTATGTGCCTACTCTAAATGGGCCACTTGTGGATCTGACCTGACATCTGGACTAAGCTTTCAAAAAAAAAAAAAAAAAATAGTGATATGGCTTGAGTGGTGGCTTGGAAGTTAGGAGCACTGGCTGCTCTTCCAGAGGACCTGGGTTTGGTCCCTAGCACCCAGTGGTGATTCACAACCATCTGTAGCTTCAGTTCTGGGAAATCTGATGCTCTCTTCTGGCCTCCTTGAACACAAGACATGCATGTAGTGCTCACACATACAGACAAGACTCATGTGCACATGAAATACAAATCAATCTAGCCAGGCATCTGTGACACATGGTTTTAATCCCAGAACTTGAAAGACAGAGGCAGGAGGATCTCTGAATTCGAGGCCAGCCTGATCTACAGAGTGAGTTCCAGGACAGCCAAGGCTACACAGAGAAACCCTGCATAGAAAGGTTTTCTAAAGGGCACACTGGTCTACACTCAGAATCAGGTTGTGTCCTGGGAATCTAGCAGTGACATCCACTCTTCTGATGTTGGCATCGACTTTGCCCTTATTAAAAACTATCTCAAACACATGGCCAGGTTGACCACGTATTTGGCGCACGTCAGTTGGACAGCAGAGTTTATAGTTGGCATGTCCTCCACAGAGTTAAACTGCCTGGACCACCATCCCAGAAAAAGCTTGAAAGGAGGAGAGATTTGCTTAGCTGCAGTGATTCCCCTGCTCTACCTGAGGACCTCAACATACAAAAATCTCCCCTCCCTTGTTTCTACCCCAGAAACAGAGTTTAGGGAATGTCTGCTCAGACTTTACAGTGAAGTCCAACACCCCCCCTCCCCCCCACACACACAGGGAGTGGGGGAGAAGGAGAGAGAGAGAGAGAGAGAGAGAGACAGAGAGAGACAGAGAGAGACAGAGAGAGACAGAGACAGAGAGACAGACTCAGAGAAAGACATAGCAAGAGACAGAGAGAAACATCAGATTCATGTTACTCTGAGATTTAAAACTTCCCATACACTTATTTTTGTCATCTCTCAAGCATTGGGTCATCATAATTAGCATTGAAAATCTGCTAACAAAAAGACCATGTGTGATCTTACAGGAAACAAAGAGCCTGGGCGCCCAGGGCACACTTCCAGATGCCAGAGATAGGGTGGACCATGACAGCTGGCTAAGTGGAAACTGAGCAGCCTGGGCATCTGTGGCCAAGAAATAAAGGAGACTGTTCAGATCTGACTGGTGCCCGAGCAGCCGCTGCAGAAGGCCATAACAGGCCTGTGAGGCCCCTTCAAGGTGTCATTTCTGGCCACCTCTTCAGCCTCTGAAGAGCCACTTCTTTCACTCTCCTCTTTGTAGCTTATGCCCCACTCAGATATCCAGAATCGTATTCCAATGTGTATTCCAAGGAAGCAAACCCAGTATTTAAAAGAGACAGCTGCTCATCTGCATCCAGTGGTGTATAGTCCACTGGTAGTCAAAGATACAGGAACAGTGTTGTTGAAGAATAAAGAAAGGAATTGTGCCATATGGACTGGGGATGGAGCTAATGGGGGGGGGGGGAGCTCACCTAACATAAATGAAGCCCTGGGTTCAACCCACAGCAAGCCCCCCTCCCAACACAAACCAAACCAAACACCTGTACATTATTTCTCTATCTTATATACAAGTCTTCATACAGAGAGAGATACAGGCATACACAGTAGGCATATATAGTATATATAGTTTCTCTATAAAACTCAGGAGGATATGAGTCTTATGCCTGTAATCCCAGGGTTTAGGAGGCAGAAGTAAAAGCATTACTCTAAACTCCAGGCCAGCCTGGGCTATATAGTAAGGTCCAGGTGAGATTGGGCTAAAGAGTGAGATTCTGCATTAAAAAAACATACAAAAATAAATAAAAAATAAACCATAACAAACAATTTGTAGATCCTGGCATTTGAAATAACAAAGATGAATCTTGACGGCATCGCACTAAGTGAATGGTGGCACATCCTGTAATCCCAATACTCAGGAGTTGGAGGCAGAAGGATCAGATCAAGGCCAGCCTACATGAGCCCTGACATCCAAAACAACAATAACTAACCATCCAACTAAATAAGTAAATAATGCGACAGAGGAACACAAATGCCTTTCAACTGGTGTTTCCATGGGGAATCTAAAAGGTTGAACACGCAGAGAAGCGGAGGGTAATATAGTGGTGAAAAGGACTGGGGGTTTTGAGAGATGCTATCAAAGGCATACGCTTTCAAGTAGACACAAGAATTAATGCAAAAAGAGACATGGGGGGGAGCGAAATGGAAATGAGTGGATAGGGGAGTGGAGATATATATATATATATATATATATATATATATATATATATATATATATATATGATTGAAGGGATGAAAGGGAATGAAGACATGTTTTAATTAAATTACAGTCTCAAGGATAAAGCAAAACCCAAATCAGCAAACAAAACAAAACAACAATAAATAAAAAAAAAAACAAACAGAAAAGAAAACCAGCAAGTTCTTAAGGCCTAAGGTACAGCCTGGTAACTATAACTAAACACATTGTTGTGAACCTGAAATCTGCTAAGAACATAGAGTTGTCATCAGTCACACACACACACACACACACACACACACATACACACACACACACAGAGGACTCTGTGAAGTGACAGATCTGTTAGCTAACTGGACTATGACAATCATTTCACATTGTTCATGCACAACAAACCCTCTTATTGTACACGTTAACATTTTACAAGTTGCCAATTCTCTCTCAACAAGGGTAGGAGAAAAAAGTAAAACCTTAAAAAAAGCAAGCTGGGTGGTGGGGACGTGCACCTTTAATCCCAGCGCTTAGGAGGCAGAGGTAAACTTGAAGCCAACATGATCTACAGAGTGAGTTCCAGGAAACCCTGTCTTGAAAAACCAACCAACTAGCCAAATATGGAAAACAAACAAACAAACAAACAAACAAACAAACAAACAAAAACATGAGACCTCAATTTCTAGATATGGGATATCTACATGTTCTACCAACCATTTTCTCAGTGAAGTCCTGAGCCAGCTTGTCAATACATGTAATTCCCCAGAATACATTTTCCCACCACAGTTGAATTCTCCCCCTCTATACTGAAGTTTCTACATTGTTGAAAGTACCAAATCCACGAACACTGGGATTGAACCACAGCCCCCAGCTCTGAAGCTAGTACAGGAGATAAAAGTATTTTTGATTTTTAAATGACAACTTTCCCACATCTTTCAACAGCCTTTGTAATATTTACACTTTTTCTACATGCAGTGAAAAATCAGTGTTGGCAATTCTCTGTGTGTGTGTGTGTGTGTGTGTGTGTGTGTGTGTGTGTGTGGTGAGCCATATATCAGTGCTGCCCGTGGCCTCCACCAGAGAAGCATCTGTGTGTGGTGGGTGATAGTTAATGCAGAGACTCATAACTGGTCACAGTGCTGAGAATAAGTGACTGTTGAGTGTTCAGCCCTAATGAAGCACCAGTATCAACTCATCCAAGGTTCAGAGACTACCACAGATTTGAGGGGCAGAAAGAGGCGAAGTGGGAAAGGCTGTGATACTGTCCTCTGGACACGACATGGCTTTCCAAACTAGAACTCAGGGCAGCAGTGGTTACTATACATGAGCTGCACAGACTGGGCCCATCGACACTCCATCATTGATGGAGGAAGGGCTCACAAGGCAGGAGCTACAAGCAATTGATGGTTTAATGGTGGCTAGGAGATGGGCTTCTTGGCATAGTCATTGGTAAGTTGCCCTTGCTCAGTAAATAACTAACCCGTGCTCAACTTATTAAGCAACCCCAGTTAAATACAGTAGAGCCCAAATGAAATACATCAGGGCACAGGAAATTAGAAAAGAGACTTGTTGGAAAGAAGAGAGGTTCTGCTGAAGGGAGAAGAGAATGAGAGAGGTTAATGTGGGTGTTTGATCAAAGTGCATTATACACACGAATGAAATTGAGAAAGAATAAACAACTTTTTTTTTTTTTTTTTTTTTTTTTTAAATCACATTGAACAAGTCTGTTAGCAGTGCACCAACCCACAGCCCGGACAGGAACTGGCATACAGTGCCTATCCACATCAGCTTCTCCACCCTAATTGCTTCTGGACTCTGGATTTTTCCAGAAAGATTTACATTCATTGTCTGCCTTTTCAATATGCATTCACTTGTTTCTCGGCAACACTTCTTAACCACATTCTATCAACACATAAGTAATAAGCAGAACGCAAAAGCATATCATATGAGCAAATAATCATTTGCTCAAGACAAATAAACAGTATCCAGGGGAAATGTCTTCTGTTTTTTTTTTTTTGTTTTTTTTTTTAATGAAGTACAATTTTCGTACTATCTCTGCATCCTTGGAAGAAGACCAGTTGGCCTCAAACAGAAATAAGGGCTGCCCATATTTATGTTTTTTTTTCATTTAGAATTCTATTCTGAACAAAGGACATAACAAAATAAATAGGAATATTTGTTGTTATTATTATATCTAAATGAAAATATATTAAATCACCCACTTTTAGGGATTTCTAGGGTATGCATACTGGTGAACTGGAGGGAGACGGACAGAACGTGGGTGCTTCAGAGAGGACATGGGCTTTCTTTTCTGGAGCTGAATTTGAGTTGTTTTATGGCAGAATGGGACAGCTGTTTGCACCTGCCTTCCCTTTGTTTTTAGGCTAACGTTATCTATTCCAGGCTCCTATGACATGTGACATAAAGCTTTTGTTTCAAGTAGTCACTAGCACAGAAGCTTGGATAGACTTGAAATTCCTTTTACGGGGAGAAATCGACGAAAGCTTTAGTATAACATTGCTTCTCAGAGCAGACGAAAGTAGGCTGAAGTAAAGGGTATACTGTCTCATCCTTAGAGTTGCAAAGTCATAGCACACACACACACACACACACACACACACACACACACACACGAGATATATGCAATACAAATATATGTATATATACATTATATAGATAAATGACAGGTTAATGTGGGTATTTGATCAAAGGACATTATACACATGAATAAAACTGAGAATAATTTTTACAAAAAGATCACATTGAACAAGTCTGTTAGGAGTGCATTAACCCACAGCCCAAACAAGAATTGGAATATAGTGCCTATCCACATCAGCTTTGACCTCTGGATTATTCCAGAAAGTTCACATTCATTTTCTGCCTTTTCCATGTGCATTCATTTGGGGTTTTTTTTGTTGTTTTTTGTTTTTGTTTTTGGTTTTTTTTTTTTTTTTTTTTTTTTTTTTTTTTTTTTTTTTTTTTGGTTTTTTTGAGACAGGGTTTCTCTGTGTAGTCCTGGCTCTCCTGGAACTCACTCTGTAGACCAGGCTGGCCTCGAACTCAGAAATCCGCCTGCCTCTGCCTCCCAAGTGCTGGGATTAAAGGCGTGCGCCACCACCGCCCGGCGCATTCATTTGTTTTTCTGCAACACTTCTAAAATATATGCACGTACACACACACATACGTGTGTGTGTGTATGTATACAAAATTTCTAATATATAAAAATATATTATAATTTGACATGAGAACAGATATCCAAAGCCGTCAATTAAAGGGGTGAGACAGAGCATTTGAATTAGAGGTTTCTAATAGAGAATGCCTAGTTAAATAAGTAAGATCCAGCAGTTCGTCCAAAGACTCTCTCTGTTGCTTAGGATGGTCCAGCAGATAGACTAACCATTCATTCATATGTAACCTCTCAATCTATTTCTTAGTTTAGAAAGCAATTACAAGACAAGAGCTTAGGCTGTATTTCCTTAGTCTCTTGCTCAAATTTATCCACAAAAGCACATTCTCCGTGCTAATATTCGGGATTGGTATAGGAATGGTATACAGATTTGTATAAACATGACTAAAGAGGAACCACAACGTCAAGCATCATTGTCACCACACTGATCCTGGCCATGGGATTCCTGTTAACTCTGAATCCAGGCAAAGACAGCATGCTGCTTGCTCATGCTTTAAGTAAGTGGAACTCCACCAGGACCAGTGGAGGCATACACCTTTAACCCCTGCGCTCAGGAGGCAGAGGCAGATGGAGCTGTGTGATTTTTAACACCAGTCTGGTCTCAGAGTAAGTTCCGGGACAACCAAGGTGATACAGAGAAACACTGTCTCTTGAAAGAAAAAAAAACAAAACAAAACAAAAAGTGAAATCCCTGACAGGAGTCACTGTTTCTTTCCCCACCCTCACAGGAAAAGATGGGAACCAAACTCACAGCCAAGTGTTGTAATGCCACCAACATGAGCTCTGAGGCTCGTGATCCCAAGTCCATTTAGAGCAGTGGTTCTCTGCCTTCCTTGTGCGGTGACCCTTTAATACAGTTCCTCCTGTTGTAGTGACCCCCAACCAATTCTACTATAAATAAGTAGTTCTGCAATTGTTATGAATCAAGATATTAATATCTGATATGAAGGATACGGATAGGCGACTCCCCAAAGGGGTTACAACCTACAGGTTGAGAACTGCTGCTTTAGAAGTTGAAAATACAAATTCAAATTAATAAGTCAAGGGTATTGATTCTTACCTATAAGCCAACATTAGAGAAGCCGAGTTAGGCAGATGCCTTGAGTTCTGGGCTATGCAGTAAACTCCACAGCAGCCTGGGCTACACTGTGGGGCCCAGCCCCAATTTGCTGAATATTTTGATGAAAGTCACGGGATCCCATTTCCTCTTTCTAAATAGAGATGCTAATGCCACCAATTCCCTAAGTAGGGATATAAAGGCTGAGCAGGATTGCTCCGGAAGGGCTGACAGATCTGAACAATAATGAGTGACAAGGATGGGGGTTGGTTATGCTCATGAACTCAGACTGTAAGATGAAGTGTACTCCATAGAAACTCTTGTTTTGTTCTTTGTTTGTTTTTTGTTTTTTGAGACAGGGTTTCTCTGTGTAGTCCTGGCTGTCCTGGAACTCACTCTGTAGACCAGGCTAGCCTTGAACTCAGAAATCCACCTGCCTCTGCCTCCTAAGTGCTGGGATTAAAGGCATGCACCACCACTGCCCAGCATCCATAGAAACTCTTTACACCCCAAGTTTGGTCATGGTGTTTTATCACTGCAACACAAAGTAAACTAGGAAGAGAGGCACAAGGCTGCAACCCAGCGTCTTATAAAGCTGAGGCAGAAAGAAGGCTTGCAAGCTTCTTGCCAGCATAGAGAGAATCACCTCCCACAAAAATTTACTCTGACCACTACATGTGTGGACACACACACACACACACACACACACACACACACACACCCCGTAAGGATCCAGGAATCACTGAAAGAAGACCCTAGACTTGAATAGTATGGAAAGATAGTGTTTATTCTGCAGAAACAGTCTGCATTCAGGAGTCAACTATCCAAGCAAAATGGGGACCACGAGGGTAGCTGGCCCTTTTAAAACCAGTTTGGTGATTTCCAGTTGCGGTTGGGTCACTTTCATCAGGATTGTTTGAGCTATATGAGATTTGTACACTTCTGATTGGCTCATACCTCAAGGAAGAGGGTTACCTTATAGGGATTTTTTTGGATCTGTTGTAAGTCGCTGGCCAGATGTCTGAGCAGTTGTTGATTGCCTGCCCCTTTGGGGGTTGGGGGTGGGTTCAGAGAGACCTGGGCTATCCTTGGAAATTGAAGCTTAAGGCCTAACATAGCTACCTGTTCTAAAATGGGATGAATTAGGTCCTCTCAACACACACTAAAATGTACAAAGAATCTGTGGGTTAAAACATGTCTTTGAAAAGATGAAAAAGAGGGCCGTTTAATCTCAGCACTATGAAGGCAGAGGCAGGCAGATCTGTGTGAGCTGGAGGCCAGCCTGGTCTATAAACCGAGTTCCAGGATAGCCAATGTTACACAGAGGAAACTCTGTCTTAAAAAATAAAAACAAAATAAAAATTAAAACTATAAAAAGAAAAATAATTTGTATTTTGAAAACAACCTAGTCCATTCTAATATAAAACAAGTCCTATAAAGTTGATTTAATATGTTATAATTTAAAATATTTTGGGGAGTGGATAAGATGGTTTGAGTTAGGGTCTCTCTATATATTACATAGTTCTGGCTGTCCTGAGCTGGCCTAGATCCAGCTGCCTCTACCTTCCAAAGAGTGCTGGAACTAAGGCATGCACTGCCATGCCCAGAATAACTTAAATTTCTTAAATGCTTGTTTGAGTTGAAAATGTAGCAGACCATGATTTAAAACAAAGCAAGCAAACACACAAAAAACTATGTCTCCATAGTTAATTTTACAATAGAACTTAAAATTCAAGTGTGACCTCAGTGGCAGGAGGATTTTGACCCTGGCTCAAAAGTTTATTCCAGCTCGAAGAAGTGGCTCATGCCTTTAATCCCAGCACTTGGGAGGCAAAGGCAGGCAGATTTCTGAGTTCAAGGCCAGCCTGGTCTACAGAGTGAGTTCCAGGACAGCCAGGGCTACACAGTGAAACCCTGTCTTGAAACCCACCCACCCCACCCCTCCACCCCCCCAAAAAAAAGAAGAAAGAAAAAGGAAAAAAAAGTTTACTCAAGAAGAAGTAAACTCATCAGACTCAAACATGTTTCTTCCCAAGGTTTATTTCTCTCAGTGACATGACCCTCCAGTCCCTTGAAAATTCCTTTTTAGATGAGTCATAGGTAGAAATTCCATTGGGGAGTAAAGGGAGAAGGAAGATTAGGGTGAAGATACGTGTTTACGTCTTGTAGAACTCTTGTTTGGTGAAACCGTGTATAAAGTTTGCTAAGACCCTGTGGGCAAAGGCTGGTCAGATGACTCATCGGCTAAAGGCATTTGCAGCCAAGCCTGACTACCTGAGTTTGACCTTCAGAATTCACAGGGAGAGACCCATCTCCCCAGAAGTTATAGTTATTCTTCTGACCTCCACTTGAATGGGCAGGCATGCACCCCATTCTCTCTCTCCCTCTCTCTCCCTCTCTCTCTCTCTCTCTCTCTCTCTCTCTCTCTCTCTGTCTGTCTCTCTGTCTGTCTCTCTCTCTGTGTCTCTCTCTTTCTCTCTCTCTCTCTCTCTCTCTCTCTCTCTCTCTCTCTCTCTCTCTCTCTCTCTCCCTCTCTCCCTCTCTCCCTCTCTCCCTCTCTTTCTCTCTGCTTTTTTGTTTTTTAAAACAGTGTTTCTCTGTGTAGCCCTGGCTGTTCTGGAACTCACTCTGTAGACCAGTCACACTCACAGAGCTCTGGCTGCCTCTGCCGCTGGTGTACTGAAATCAAAGGTGTGCACCACCTCCACCCAGCTTGATACACACATTAAACAAACAAACAAACAAACAAACGAAATGACACTGTGTCATAGAAAGCTAACAACAAACAGGTAGACAGGGACTAATGTGGTGTCCCTAGAGCCAGAGTTCTATTGTGAAGATTGTATACTGATCCCATCCTCCAGACTTCCTGATGTCTACTGGTTGTCCTGTAAATGAAGCTCCCAAAAGAGGCTCTACCATAGGCCTGAAATCCCACCTACAGAAAATTCGTCAGGAAAATCCCAAATTCAAGTCTGGGCCAGACTTAAAAATAAGTTCAGGTCTAGTCTCAAGAAATTTACTGAGATTCTGCCTCAAAAGTAAATAGAGAAAAGGAGGAGGAAGAGAAAGAGGAGGAGGAGGAAGAAGAGGAAGAGGAGAAGGAGGAGAAGAGGGGGGGACCAGGGGATGTAGCTCAGTGATAAGGTACATGCCTAATACATACAGGCCCCGGAAGCTAATTAGAACAGAGTGGAACTTTCTCTTTGTAAAGCCCATCATAAAAATTAACCAAGACTTGGACAAAGATCCCAGGAAACCTTGGTTATGTGTCCTTCAGTGGAGTCATAGGTGCTATGGTACAGACTTCCTGAGAAAATTTTGATTCTATGAGGGTGTCTTTGATTGTCTTAGGTAGTTGCTGTGGGGTGTGTGTGTGTGCATATATATATGAAACATTTTTAGGGATAAACTTAAATTGTGGAAAACTAACAGTGTAGACATGTCCTGTCCACAGCAATTCCTATGACTCTTGTTCTGGAAGCACACATGTATTTCATCTTATTGTTTTGAGTAGATGATTTGAAACATTACGCATTTCACTCTGCGCCCTTTAAGCCAGCGTTTCATGGATCACTTTAATTCCTTTCAGCATTTCGGATTTCATGCACATACATCTCATCTTCATAATATCCTCCAGCGTTGCTCATGAGTTAGTGAGCTGAATAAGTTCTTTTGTGCAAGTTCATCTTAATATTTGCAAGAGAGATGTGATTCTACTTTTTGAAAATTGTATCTATCACCCTGTCTTTAGAGGAAAGACTGAAGATGAATCAGAAGCTGTAAAGCATATTTGGTAAAATACCTCGACAGTCAAGGCAGCAGGAGATGTAAATGGGGTGGAATCTCTGGAATTAGAATGTTGATATTATAGTGGTCTCATTCATTATGCTATATCCAGTCTCTAGCATGCAATAGGTACTCGGCAGACACACACACACACACACACACACACACACACACACACACACACACACCCCATACCACTCCCCACTGAAGAATAAGCAGCAACTAGAGGTGGGAAAAACCCATGAAGACATCACATGAAAATAACTTGGAAAGTTACCACACATGCTGACTCTAACTTTTAAAAGTATGATAGAATGATGGAGGCCTTTAGGGAAAAGAATAAATATACATTTAAAAAGGCCAATGATGCCTTCAAAGCCTTCCTCTGGGCTTTGGAAGCAAGGGCCAGGAGGGCATGTCTCTGAGGAGAGAAGCAAGAGCTGGTAAGCATAAACACTACAGTCTTGTCTGGTCCTTCCTCCATCACTGCCGTCCAGATAGCATTAGTCCCTGTGGAGGAGGACCAGCCTCCTGTGTCCGTAAAGGCTGCACGTGCTCACACATCACATTTTCCATGGCGTGGGCCTGACTTTCTTGGGAACTCAGCTTGGCCAGGCTGGCAATTTACCTTCACAACTCCCAGGGGAAACCCACAAAGGCCAACTATTGGATAGCCTTGGCCCACGGCCTTGAGGCTTAAAGCCCAGGACTAGTCCCAGGAGAGGAGAGAGACTTGTGCCTGGTTGGGTTAGGCAGTCTGGCAGAAATTACAAAATCATAAACTTTTCAATTCCATCAGTGTTGGGTTTTCATGAATGTGAACATTACAGAGAGGGACTAGAACAAGATATTGTCAAGTATGGCTTCTTGCCAAAAATGGTGTACCATCAAAACTAGGATACCAACTAGGAAGATAAATCATACCCAGTTTCATAGACTGAAGATAGAGAGTTATAGGATAATTTTCTTTTCTTTTTTTTCTTTTTTTTTCTTTTTGTTTGTTTTTCAAGACAGGGTTTCTCTGTATAGCTCTGGCTGTCCTGGAACTCACTCTGTAGACCAGGCTGGCCTCAAACTCAGAAATCCACCTGCCTCTGCCTCCCAAGTGCTGGGGTTAAAGGCGTGCGCCACCACTGCCCGGCATAGGATCATTTTCAATACAAAGGAAAGGGGTTTTCTTTAAAGGCGCAACAGGGACTCAAAGCCTAACATCTTGTTTGCATATTAGAGTTTTGTTTTGTTTTTACTTGGGTTTCATACAGAACAGGCTGGTCTTAAACTGGCTATATAACCCAGGATGACCTTGAACTTGTGACTCTCCTGCCTCCACCTCTACAATGCTGGGATCACAGGTATATATCATCATGTGCTGTGAGTGGAATCCAGGTACTAGTACATGCTAGGCAAGCACCCTGCTAACTGAGCTATATCTGCAAACCCCAAGGTTTCCTCCCCTGCTTATAGAGTTGTCAATGTTGTATTGCTGTGGAGGAACACCATACCATGACCACTTCAACCCTTGTAAAGGAAAGTATTTAATTGGGGCTTGTCTACAGTTTCAGAGGTTTAGTCCATTATCAGAATGGCAGGAAGCATGACAGTAGGCAGGCAGACATGGCGATGCTGGAGAAAGTCCTGAGAACTGTATATCTGATCCACAGACAGCACAAAGAGAGAAACAAAGAGAGAGAGAGAGAGAAAGAGAGAGAGAGAGAGAGAGAGAGAGAGAGAGAGAGAGAGAGAGAGAGAGAAGCGCTACAACAAGGACTACCCCTAGTGAGAAACTTCCTTCAAAAAGGTCACACCTACTTCAATAAGGTCAAACCTCCAAATTTTCAAACAGCGTCATGCCCTAGAGACCAAGTATTTAAATCTATGAGCCTATGGGGGCCGTTCTTCAAATCACCACATCTATAAATAGCAATAAAATGCCTATGCGCATATATGAAGTTATGATGAGGCAAAGATGGGCATGTTTTCCATTTAAGTTATTCTGTTTCTCCTAATCAGCAAGCCTATGATGGTGGTAGGGGATGAGGAGCAGGAACCGACAGAGTTTCAGCATATTAAAAGCAGAGCAGGTGTAAATCTGGAGCGTCCATCACAGTGGGCTTCCCATAGATAGTCTTTTATAGATTCCTGTGGATTGTGTTGCTCTGGGGAGTCAGTTTCACCAGAAGATGTACCATCTGTACTCACACCCAGACAGCTCAGCCTGAGCAAGGACACAGAAGACCTCATGTGGCATCTCCTGGTTTCTAGAGCTTTGTTTGTATCACCTGAAGGAAACAGATTTTTTGAGCACAGAACCTTAGGAGGTGTTGACATTATTATTAGTCCTGGGGTTTGAACCCAGGCCTTTATGGATACTGAACTAAGCATATACCTACCACTGAGCTACATGCACCTAGACCTGAAAGTACACTCTTCAAATTAACAACAGCTTTTGCAGGTGTGTGTTGTTCTCAGCATCTCTTTGGGGTCATACAAAATGTGGTTAGAAGAGGAGGTGACATCTGTTATGTGTCAAGACACTGCCTGCCTGGGTGGTTTTCCTCTGGCTTGCCTTGTTGCTTAATGTCATGATGAATCCTCATTCTCCTGGTTCTATTCTCTTCCTCAGAATCATGAATACAGTTCCTTTACCTTGCCATGCTGTGGGGAGGAGAAAAGACAGCCCTAGAATGCTACATGCCATCTCTAGAGAAAACAGAATTCTGCCTGCTCTCAACCTGCCAGTGACTGGAGATCTTGGATTTGAGTGCATCCACTGCATCCGTTACTTCCATTTTCCTTCAGTCCTTTTTAGTCGGCACAAGGTTTCCCTCTGTCTCAAGCTTGTCTGAACCTTAAATCCTCCTGCCTAAGCCACCTGGGTGCTGAGATTACAGATATACATTGCCGTGGCAGGCCAAGTCTTAAGCATTTTAACAGATTCTGGTGAGGATGCCAAAGCAACAGCCCTTCTCCCCACAAGTCACAAAGGGATTTGGCTGTAGGAAGAGGGATGTTCCAGGCAGCCATGCCTAAGATCACCTATTGCCCGCCTATTCTTTGTTCTTGAGTAAGTTATGTGAGCTGCACTTTTTCCATTTCTTCCAGTGAACATCAGCGCCTAACTCATTGGTTAATTGTAAATATTAAATGGTAGTTTGACTGTCTCCCTATCATTCTGCCTTCTCCTCCACCCATCTTAGTGCTTAAGAAACAAACAAACCCCCTTTAGATAACAAACAAACAAACAAACAATAGGAAAATAAAACTGAGAAGAAGACTAAGGTAGAAGCGGGTTGGGACTGTGTGTGGGTAGGAAGTATTACATCTAAGTAAAGACCCACGGATAGCAGAGGAGTGGATTGAGAAGAAACATGTCCCCTCAACCACAGATGACATAGCATGACCAAGAGAAGAAAAGGTGGGATAGAGTCCCAGGAAAATATAAATGGAAAGCTGTGTCTGGACTGTGCCTAGTTTTCATGGAGGCAAGAACTATTGGTGGACCAAGGTCTAAGAGGCTGCGATTCTGATCCTTGAAAACAGCTTGCCCACTTCTCAGTCTTCTGAAAGCAAGGGAGGTGTGGAGACAGCTATGAGAGCTGTCAGGCTAGACTCCTGTGAACTTTTCTGAAAAAAAAAAAAAAAAAAAAAAAAAAGACCATTCTGGGAACAGGTTGGCTTCAGAGGACTTCCCTGAACTTAGCTTTCTTTGTCAACGTTGTAGAGTCACCTGAGAATAGAGTCTCTGTGCCCTTCCCCCAGCCTTGAGCAGGCCTGAAAGACCTTGTTTACCACAATAGACCAAGTGATAGGATCTAGGTGGAGTTACCCACCTTGGCTGCACAGAACTTATAAAAAGAACTGCCTCTGGGCTTGCCTTGAGACATCTCTGGCCTTGACCCAAGAACTGATTCCCCCACCCATCTCCAGCTGAAACAAGAAAGGGTTTGGGCGGGCCTTTTCTTTTAAATTGAGAGGTGAACATTAAAGCTTTGAGCCTTGATCAGAGAACTTTATCTTGGCTTCATCTTTTCTCTCCCTCCATCCCTTTCTTCATTTCCAGCCCCCCTTTCAGGTGAACCCAGTTGATCCGTGGCCGCAGGTGGCTACAAGTCTCAGTGAGGGACTGTCTATACTGGGTTGCCCTGTGGACATGTCTAAGGTAGGAGGCTTGTCTTAGTTTTTAGATATGGGATGACTCAGACCACTGTGGGTGGTGTCATTCCCTGGGCCAAAGGTCCCAGATCATGAAGAAGTGGAGAGATCAAACTGAGCACACATAAGTGAGCATGTCCTTTCTTCTCTTTGTCCTTGACTCTGGCTATTCTATGGCTATCTGTTTAAGTTCTTGCCACCTTGAAGTCTTGCAGCTGTAACTTAAGATTGTGAGCTAAAACTAAACCCTTTCTCCTCTAAGTTGGGTTTTGCTGGGATAATGGTTTTTGTTTGATTGGTTTGTTTGTTTAAATTTTTAGTTTTGGCTGCCCTGAAACTCAACTCTGTAGACCAGGGTGTCCTCAAACTCATAAAGATCCACTTGCCTCTGTTTCCTAAGTGCTGGGATCAAAGGAATGTGTCATTGCCACCCAGCTTCTTAGGACATTTTATCACTGCAACAGATATGAAACTAGAACCCTGGGCTAATAATGTCATTTAGACCTTTTTTAAAATTTCACTTTTGAAATGGCCTTGGAGATCTTTACCTCTCTCTGCTCTAAGATTCTTTTCTACTACTAGGCCTGAAAAGACCATGCTTCTGCTTCTAGCCCAGCCAAGGACAGGAGGCCCTCTTTACTCCGATGGCCGTTATCTTATCCTCCGCAAGGTCTCTAGTCAACCTTGGCAAGCAAGGGGCTTGGTGGGGAAGTCACTTGACTTTTATAAAGTGGTAACTACCGTGAGGCTTAATGTAATTAAACCTAAATGCTGTTTTACCCCCCTAGAGCTCCGATGAGGTAAGAATTCTCTTGAATGTCAACTCAGGAAGTTTTACCCAAGAAAAAGGTGGAGATGGGGGTTGGGAGTTGGGGGTTTGCCAATTCAGGAAATGTGAATTAACAGACAGGGAACTTCAGAAAAAAAAAAATGGGACTGAGGCAACTAAGGAGAGGGGAAGACGGTGAGAGTAAAGGCGACCCTGCACATGAGGGAACTTGGAAGAGGCAGGCTGACTTTCATTTCATGTACGGTTTGCTGGTCAACACTTCCTTTTGATGGTAGGCTGCTTTGAAAAACTTAAATGGAAAAAAAAAAAAATTCAAACTTAATGCTGTC
The DNA here is from genome assembly GCF_011762505.2 of Arvicanthis niloticus. Classification (NCBI taxonomy): domain Eukaryota; kingdom Metazoa; phylum Chordata; class Mammalia; order Rodentia; family Muridae; genus Arvicanthis; species Arvicanthis niloticus. Next base: position 56,370,035 of record NC_047664.1, on the reverse strand, counting down.
CTTAGGAAAGGGAACACTAAGTTTTTACCCAGCATGCTAACTTTCTCGGGCACAGACATAGGACTTGTTCTCTTGGGGTTGGTGGGCATCGTGTTTTACATCACAAATCTACCTGAAGCTTGCTGTGCAATGAATGGTTTTACACAATGACCATAATGGGTAGACCATAAATAGGATATCTGCACATCACCTTTCTCCTGGTTTTGGGCCTGCCTCATGATTTCAAACATGGCTGTCATGCTGCAAGAACAGGAAAAAAAAAAAATAAAATAAAGCCCTGTTTCTAAGGAGGTGGGTTGAGGAACCGTGCCGAATGAATCATTCTGAGAAAAAATGGAGGCAAACCACAGGTTTATCTGTTACCAAATCAGAAAGGGGTTTTAGAACACAAAATTAGCCTTTTTCATTTTTATTTCCTGACTAATAATATGTCTTCTTTTTACCTAGAAACAGAATTTAGTACAAGCAATTTTGTCCCAAGAGGGTTTGGGGAGATGATTCAGTGGATAACGGGCTTGCTGTGCAAACATGAAGATCTGAACTTGGATCCTGAGCATCTGCATAGAAACCGATTGTGGTGACTAATGCCTGTATCCCCAGCACTAGGAAAGCAGGGACAGGAAGATCCCCTGGGGCTTGCCTCACCAAGCCAGTCTAACCAACATTGCAAGGCTTGGTTCAGTGAGAATCTCTGTCTCAAAATATAAGGTAGATATGCTAGTCATGGTGGCATATGCATTTAATCCCAGCATGTGGGAATCAGAGGCAGATGGATCTCTGAGTTCAAGGCCAGTCAGGGCTACATAGTGAGACCTTGTCTTAAAAAATAAAAAAGGCAAGAGACTGGAGACATGGCTTGTTGGGTAGAAACGGTTGCTGTCCAGTGTGAGGACCTGAGTGGGAACCCCAGAAGCTACAGAAAAAAGTCAGAAGTACAGTGTGAATAATGCCAGGCAGTGGTGGCACACACCTTTAACTCCAGCACTTGGGGAGGCAGAAACAGGCAGATTTCTGGGTTTGAGGCCAGCCTGGTCTACAGAGTGAGTTCCAGGACAGCCAGGACTACTATACAGAGAAACCCTGTCTCGAAAACAAACAAACAAACAAAAAAACAAAAAACAGTGTGAACATCTGTAATCTTAGTGTTTCTATGGACAGATAGGAGCAGAGACAGGAGAGTCCCGTGGAAGTACTTGGGCCTGATTCAGAACAACAACAACAACTAAATAAATAAATAAATAAATAAACCAACAACAGCAACCAAATGAGATCCTGTCTTTAGCAAAGTGGAAAGTGAGGACCCATACTCAAGGCTTTCACCGCGTCACCCGAGTGCTGGGCACAAGTCTGCCGCCTGTTCTTACATACTTGAGCGTGCACACAAACATCACATCCTCACAGAAGGAAAGAAATAAGCTGGAGCTCTACAGAGGAAGACACCCAGTGTCAACTTCTGACCACTGCATATACATGTGCATATACACTCACATACCATACAAACACACATATAACTAGACATGCACATCTAAAGAACAACTTCCTTCATTTTGGTTTTTGTTGTCTGTTCTTGTTTTTACTTTTGCCCTGGAAGCCCTCCCTTTCTACTTCTTCCTTCTACGTAGCCCTAGACTCGGGACTGGTTAGGGATGCCTTAGTCAGGAAACATTTTAAGAACCAAAGCAAACGATTCCAGGCACTAGCACCAAGGGACCTGGAATCTACTGCAGGCATGTGTGCACAGCGACAGGCAAATGCCCGTCATGCCCGGGGTTCATGTATATACACGTGGTTTCACATTGTACAGCAGCGGGATTATTCAGAGCAAACGAGAGGACACCTAGACTTGTGGGTTGAAGTCTCCCAGGCTTTTCCAAATGGAAGAGTCTGGCTTTCACAAAGGCTACAGAGTAGATAAAACATCCCACACTGATTCTTCCTAGGTGTGATAAGAGGATACGAAGTACGCTTAGAAAGGACAAGGTCATTATTTGAGTCTAGTGTCTGAAATTTATTTATCTTTTTCATCTCAGAGGTCTCCTTTCGAAGATTCTGAGTCAGTTGTCTAAAGTAGAGTAGGAAATGGGCGGAGATTTTAATGGCCAAGCCAGGCTTTGTGTAGGCTGAGGAGCGGTAGCATTCTATATGGGCCTCTTTCCATGCAATGCTTAAACTATCCTACGGGGCAAGTTTGTCTTTCCCTACTGAAGGTCTGGATTCTTCCTACAAGTAAACAACAACCCTGTAGCTTAAGACAGAGTCATTGTCCCTGAGGTCTGGTTGAGGGTTGAGTCATGGCATCTGTCACCTGCCATGACTGAGGTATGGGGTCTTCACACTAGCTGCCTGGGCCAGGTTGCTCATAGGAAAGGGGTCTTGCAGAGCAGCCTACTTCCAACCTTCATCCACAAGCCCATAGATAACTTTCCATGGATCGATTTGCTTCTAGAACAGCCTAAGAAGTTGAATATCATGGGGGTAGCGGGGGTGAGGGGTGAAAAGCAAAACCTGACCCAGAGCTAAAATGTTCATGTTTAAAATGTCCAAGGACTGAACATACATTCAACAAGCAAATATATGAAATCTACCATAGACACAAGTCCCAGATGTGAAGGTTTGTTTTACTTATTTGCAAAGGAAGAGCTTTACTTAATGAATGAAACAGAAGACTTGAGTCCATTTACCTGCATGGTCCCGCCCCTTACGTGCCTGGTCACATTCTTTGCATGGTCCTACCCCTTACTTGGTCCCCGCCTCTTCGTAGCTCCACCCCTCCCCCTCCACCAAGCTGTTGGCTCTTTTTTTTCAGCTCTGCTTAACTAGATAAGACACTCTGTTTCAGTTTTTTAACTCCAAAGAAATAAAATTATAAAAAAAAAGACTTGTAAGCTGGACTTGGTGGAAGACACATACCTGTAATCTCAGCACTAGAGATGTAGAGGCAGGAGGATCAGGAGTTCAAGGTCACCCTTGGCTACATAGTGAATTGAGGCTAGTCTGTAATGAAAGAAAGCCTGTCTTCAAAAACAAACAACCCAAATAATAGCAAACTAGAGGCTTCCAGCTGTTTGATAAGGCATTGAAATTCATGTATGAATTCTTGTGGTGTCACCTACTCAGTCCTGACAGGGAACAAAGGGGAAGCAGAGGGCACACTTTTTTTTTTTTTTTTTTTTTTTTTTTTTTTTTTGCTGGCTAATTAGAAAACAGATTTATTAAAGTTTTGGCCCAAAGAAAAATCCCAAAGCTCAATAAGGAGACCAAAGAGAGTGACATCATTTCCTCTGACTCTTCCCTTAAGGCATCCTGGTGTTGGGGAGAATGACTCAGGGCCCAGAAATGAAGCAAAACAGAGCGATTTCCAATACTGATGGTTTTGGTCCATAACCTTCCCCAGGAAAGGATGCTATTCGTGGGGAGAGGGAATAAAGGAACAAGGGAACGAGACTTGTTTTCTCACTGGGCAGACAGTAAGATGGAAGTTCAAGCCAGATCCTAACGTGGTTTTGTGTCCCTATTCCTCTCTGTATGTGTGCTAGCACATTCAGATTAGCCAAAGTTTTTGGAATATGAGTAGTGGTTTAGAAGCTTATCCTCTCTGAAGTTTGTGTTTATTATTATGGGGTTGGAAGACCTTTTCACTTTGTCTTCTGCAAGCAACTATTCTCTCTTGAACTCATAATTCCCCATAATGCTGTGCTTCAGGAAGTTCATTCCTCCACCTCCAGGAATAAGATGCACTCAAAGTATTTTTTTTTTTTTTTTTGTTCTTGTCCAGTGAATGAAAGAAAGAACTAAAGGGAAGACTTGACTGCTCCTAAGGGGTTGAGGTCTTCATTATAGCTGCAAGGGAGAGCATAGGCAGAGGTGTGGGAAAGAGTCCAGAGTGAACTGGGCCATGAGAGTTCAGGGGGGTGGAGGAGGAAGGGGGAGAAAGAAAGAGGAGAGGGAGGAGAAGAGACTCAGACCAAGAGGCAAAGAGGCCAAGAGACCAGCATAGCCAAAATGGCTGACTTACATAGAAATCAAAGTGAGGGCAAGGGAAATCCAGTCTAGTCCCTGGGGTGGAGAGTTTAGGGTAGGAGGCAGGGTATGCCAGCTGGGATATTTGTGTAATAGGTCTCAGATGCTGAAAGGGGCTGACAGATGGGATCTGCTTCGATGTGTTAATACACACCTCAACTAGCTATTTGAGACCTAACTGTCAGGTAAGGACAGAATACTGATAGTTGTCTACAATGTTAGTTAATTCTTTGCATTAAAGACTTTTGAAGGATCGTAGGGTAGGGATTATTCTGACAAACTCCACAAGGCAGATCCTGACCTAGGAATTTGTTATTCAGGCTACACACACACACACACACACACACACACACACACACACACGGATGTGGGGAAAGTGAGGTCCTCTTGTACTTCATCAGTTTGATCTAGAGCTCCATTGAATCCTGAAGCCTGGGAAGAAATCCCTCCCCATTTTCAGCTCTCCCTTGAGCTACTGGGAGAAAAGATATCTGTGTTATCAGAAAGCATCAGGTTTAAGGCCCCAGGACTTCTACAAGTAAGAGCTGATTCAGAGATTCAGATTATGGAAGGAATCTAAGGAATCTAGGAAATGCCCTTGGAATTCCTTAGAATCTGACCTGAGAATCACTTTTGCTTTGCTTTCCTTAGCAGATGCCTCCAGGGATATCTGTCCTTGAACTCAGTGCCCTCAGCTCTCACTCTCCTGAATGTCAAGCAACTAAGCAAGAGTCTCTTGATGCCTTCAGGACAGGCTACCCCAAAGCCCAGCATTTGAGAAAGCTGCAGAAGCAGGAAGACCACTGTCCCTTCTGTCCCCATCCCCAAGCACAGCATAACAGCATCATTGATTAACTAAACTCAGATGTATTGAACCTTACTGGGACAAGACTGTGAATAAAACCACATATGTCCGCAGAGTTTAAAATATGGTGAAACATTAATGATATAGTGTTTCAGATAAATAGAAAATGCAGCCATAGCCATAGGAGGCAGGAATTGCTTCCCTTCAATATCTGCTTGTTTCTTGGCTCAGGTAGAAAGCTGGACTACATTTCTCAGCCTATGTTACAGTGGGGTAATGGTCTGGGAAGAGCCTGGGCCCTGTGTCTGTGAGACACGTTTGCGCAGGTAAGTAGAGGCCTAGCAGTAGGCTATTAGATGAGCAACTATGGTCTGGATTTCACATGTTTGTTGCATTAGCTCTGCTTGTCATCAACATATATGTTATATAAATAATTCATATATGTGTGTGTATATATATGTATATATGTACACACACACACACATATATATACATATCACAAAATTGAAGCACAGATTTTTTTTTTCTTAAAGCACAAAGTCAGGGAACCTGATATAATCTGAGGAAACAAAGAACAGTTTCTCAGAAATTCTGAAGATAAATAGCACTTCGCTGGAATCAAAAGTAGACACGGCAGGGCTGGAGAGATGGCTCAGTGGGTAAAACCAATGATGCTTTTTCTAGAGGTCCTGAGTTCAATTCCCAGCAACCACATGGCGACTTACAACCATCTCTAAAGGGATCCAATGCCCTCTTTTGGTGTGTCTGAAGACAGCTACAGAGTACTTCTATATATAAAATAAATAACTCTAAAAAAAAAAAAAAATAGTAGACAGGTCAAGAACAAGAAATCCCTAACAAGGTGACACTGGGAAGAGAGAACTTGATGTGTGTTTGAAGGTAAAATTAAAGATGCCCTATAGGATTCTGGGAAATTTGGAGGCTGATAATGCCGACATAGAAGAACACATTTTGAGGGGAAGTCAGTGAGAGCATTTGAACAAGTTTATGGTGCCCAGGACTTGAGGAAATAGCAACATTTCAAGGAGTGCAAGATAGACTCCCACTGAGAGCCAATACAAGGGAAGGATCTAGAAAGAAATTTTCAAAGAAAGCTCAGAAGGAGCCAGAGAGGACTGGCTGAGAATGGAGGTCTAAAGGCCAAGGGAAGGAAGCTGCATGCACACCTCAACGCCCAGTTTTAATTTAGGTGAAAGAAGAGCAAATGTTTCTGTGACATTTTTTGAATAAGAGGAAGAATTATGGGGTGGAAAAAGCTGAGAGTGGTCATAGATATTGCTAGATTGGTCACACACAAGTTCAGGTTGAGAAGTTCTTACATGATGACATGTTTACAAATTCTGGCTAAAACCGTCCACTCTGTACTTTCCCTTTTTCTTTTTTAAACAGTGCTGGGGCTGGGACTTGAAGCCTCCTCCACACCAGACATGCCCTCTGGCTCCCACCCCGGGCTGTGCATTCAGCTTTGCCTGTGGACTTGCACTCAGTGCCTGGTGCCTCACCCTTGGTGTGGCAGAGCATCCAGCATCTTCAGGTGCTCCCTGGGACTGTGCTGCCGTCAAGGCAGAAAGTGGAAGGAACTGAAAAGCAGCGTCAAATATTCCATTGTAGCGACACAAATATCATTGCACTCCAAGTTCCCTTCCACCGTGGTTTCCTCTGTTCCCTTTGATTCTGCAAAGCTGTTGAAAACTGATTGCGTTTGGAATCATTTCAATAACCAAAAAAGGATCCGGCCACTTCCCTCTCTTCTTCCCCTTTCTCTGCTATTCATTTTTCTCAGTTCTCTTACCTTTGGCCATGGGTTGAGCTTCCTCATTCTCCACTTCCCAAAGTCCAAATTAGTACTTCTGGTTGGCGTAGCACATTGACTTAAGGGGATTATAAAAATGCTTTCCTGGCCTTTTCTTCTGCCTCCATCCCTTCTCCCTTAAAACACAAAACCAAACCAAACCAAACCAAACCAAACCAAACCAAACCAAACCAAACCAAACCAAACCAAAAGAACAACTAAAACCCCTTTTTGAGTCTCTGTTTATCTCAGCACATCTCCTACCAATGAATATTTCTCCTGCTTGGCCTTGTCTTATTCCTTCGTGGTCTATTTTCTCATTGCTAATTTCCATGTACTTCTGCCTTTAAAATGGTTTGGTTTGTTTTTTTGCTATTGTACCTAATACTGTTTCCTCCGGGGTACAAGACCACCTAATATTTTCTTCACTTTCCAAGTACTGTGTGTGTAGGGCAAGCATGACAATGTCTCTCCTGTATAACTTTTTCCCTGTTTCCTCTTACCATGCTGCCTAAGATACCATTTTGAATTGTTTTGTTTGTTTTTTTTTTTATTTGTTTGTTTTTGTTTTTTTCGAGACAGGGTTTCTCTGTGTAGTTCTGGCTGTCCTGGAACTCTGTAGACCAGGCTGGCCTCGAACTCAGAAATCCTCCTGCCTCTGCCTCCCAAGTGCTGGGATTAAAGGCGTGCGCCACCACCGCCTGGCACCATTTTGAATTGTTAAAGGAAGAAGACATTTGCAGCAAAACTGGATAAGATATGAAGTTTTCCTAAAAACAGTCATAGTGAGCATTGACACTGACAGGAAGTGGTGGTGGGTTTTCCCACAGGAAGGGTAGATTTGAGAAACCAGGGAGGCTTCCTGGAGACGGCGAGGAGACCAGAAAGAATGCTTAAATGTTTCTTGAGTCCCACGGAGATGCAAAGGTGTCAGAAGGTAGTAGTATTTTAAGGAGAAGCATTTTTTCAAAGACAAAAGAGATGAAGCTATTTTTATTGATTTGCAAACCATCACCACGATCGACAAGGAACTTCATACAACTGCACTGACTGGACAGATGATCTGAGCTGCTATGTGACCAGTAATGGTTTCTTTTTGTACTCTTGAGTCAACTAAATATGTTTTTTAATTAATTTATGTATCTATTCATTTTATATCTGGATCTCCTCCCAGTTCCACTCTACAAATCCCTCTCCCCACTTCTCTCTCCCCTTCTCCTCAGAGAAGGGGAAGCCCCCCCCCTTGGGTACCACCCCACCCCAGGACATCCAATCACAGTAGGAGTAAGCTCTAAGGACTAAGACTAATCTCCCACTGAGCCCTGACCTTTGGATTCAGAGACTGGCTCCTCTCCAACTGTTAGAAGACCAGTCAGCTAACATGTGAATGCCTTGATTCAGTAAGAGGATGGAGAAGAATAATTGCTGAACAATCTGCATTGATAACATCTATAAAGAAAGAAGAGCTAGACATACCTTTATTTTAAAGTTTTACCCTCAAGCTTAATTTCTCAATAAGACGGGGTCTATTAGAACAGAGCAGAGTGGTATTTACGCAGATAAACTCCGAAAAGTGCCTACACACTCGTGGTTCACTTTTGAACATAATGGCCACAGCAAATGGACCTGCAATTTTTTTTTTTTAATTCCAGAAGCAGAAGGAAAGACATTGTTCTGGAAAGTATGAGACAGCCTGACAGGAGAGTGCTCCCAGTGGGAGCGCAATCTAATTGGTGAACCAGGAGATATAATTGTGTACCCACATAGATCCTATCTTTGTAATAGAATTAGATGGTGAGCCGTACAGAGAAGAGCGTGGGTGAGGAAGAGAGACAAGCATGGATGAAAGGGAAAAGGGGAAATAGAAGAAGAAGAGAGGAATGAGGAGGATGAGGAAGAAAGGGGGGAAAGAGGAAGAAGCCAATTGAGGAGGTTGAAAGCTTAGAGGTAGGTAGAGAAGTCAAGTCCTAGTTAGGTAGACAACTAGACCTGCATGGGATGAGTGACCAGAGCTATCATACAATAGCAACATGAAGGAAAAGGAAGGCTTCTCGTAAGGCCTGGAGGTGTGGCCTGTGCTTCCTCACTTCCACGACAACCTGTCACATGAGCCTGTCTCTGCTGCTACTTTTGTTAAGAACTGAATTCAGATATATTTTGCATACCAAGCTGTAGCCATAACCTAGTAATCCCATCAGAGTCAAATGTATCAAAATCAAATCTCAGACAACACAGGACATTTAGGTGGCAGATGACACCTAGCCTGGTCTTCTCTTTGGTTTCCCTGAGTGGTGGAACACACCTTTACTCCCAGCACTTTGCAGGTGGAGACTGGTAGATCTCTGTGAGTTCAAGGCCATCCTGGTCTACAGAGTGAGTTCCAGGACCTCCAGGACTAAACAGAGAAGCCCTGTCTCAACCAACCAACCAACCGACCAACCGAATGACCGAACAACTGACCAACCAACAAACTATCCAACTAACTAACTAACTAACTAACTAAATATTAAATTACAGCAAAATCAAGGAAATGGCTTCAGTGAGTCTGATAGCCTGCTGAACTTCTGTGTTGATGGAAGATACTGGTCTAGGTTAGTATTATTATTTTGATTTTTCAAGACAGGGTTTCTCTGTGTAGCCCTAGCTGTCCTGAAACTCACTCTGTAGACCAGGGTGGCCTTAACTCAAAGATCAGACTTTAATTCTTCTAACCATGAAGATTTCCTTTTTATTTCCTGAGACTGTTTTTCACATGCATGAGATAAGTTGATGTCAGCTCAAGTGCAGGATTGCTAGCTAATCACCAAGCTATTTCTAAATGTATGTTTCTGCCATATTCTAAACTAAAAGGCTAAAAGTTGAGTGAGTAAAAGACAGTCCCTTTCATTATGTGTGGATTAGATACAATAGTTTAGAAATTGTCAATAAAATAATCCCCCCTTTTCTGCAAGTATATGCTTCAAGACCCTTATGGATGTCTGTTGCTCCAGAGTGTCCTGAACCCTGTATGTCACCTTGATGCTTTTTTCTATCTACCCTTAGCATGGCCACATAGTACCAGTTAGCTTGTCCTTCCCTGTTGTATGTTCTTGGGCCCTTTTTGTCTCATTTCTCTTGTAGGGCCATTTGAAGTGGGTTAGGGTTTATCTTAACACCAGTTCTCTGACAGCACAAAATATCCGCCTGAAAACTGGGATAGCTACTAACAGGAGGGTAGCATATACAGCATATACACTAACAGAGATAATTCATTCCCCAGGCAAGACAGAGTCGTGAGGTACAAAATTGCATCACACTACTCAGGATCGTTCAAAACTCTGATACATATGAATTCTTTGTTTCTGGAATTTTCCATTTAATAGTTTTTAGTCTGTGGTTGACTGTAAATAACTGGAACCCTGGAAAGCAAAACCCCAGATAAGTAGAGAACTACTGTCTCTAAAATTCCATATCATTTTTTCCTATTATCTTCAGAAACTTTTCCACATGAGGGTATCTCATCAATCCTGCCAATCATACCCCAGTTTCTCCAGAAAACGAGGCTTACTCAGGATCTGGGCATCTCTCTCTCTCTCTCTCTCTCTCTCTCTCTCTCTCTCTCTCTCTCTCTTTATCTATTTATTTATCTATTTATTTATTTATAAATTTTCAGCAGCCAGAGATCCTCCTGTCCCCTTTTTACTTCCAAAAGCAGGGTTGGGTTGTGGCTTTGGCAGTGGAGGGTGTGGTTTCAACAGGGTTGGCCAGGCAAGGGAAAATAAACACTACAACATGTGGTTTTGATGACAGTTCAGCGTCTAGAGACCATCACACATCCTTAGGGTCGCCATGTTTATGCAGAAAATATCTCTAACTGGCTTAGAGCTATTTGTGGGATGCAGAGAGAGAGAGAGAAGGAGAGAGAGTGCTAGAGAGAGAGAGAGAGAGAGAGAGAGAGAGAGAGAGAAATACAAACCATGGAATATAAAATAAGAGCTCTTAAAGACCATCAAGTCTAGCTTACTGTTACTGTTCATAAGAGAAACTGAGGCTTGGGAAGGCTAAGTACTTGTGAGAGGTTAGTTGCTAATAACCAAGTTGGTTTTTGAACCTCCTGCTCAGTCATTCTCCAAAGCAGAGTTTGAAGGACTATTCTCTGCAGGTATGTCAAGGCACTGAGTGACAGTGACATACCATTAGCCTGGATTCAAAGGGGTGTGGGGGATGGAGTAGGGGCAGAACTATAGCATGAGCTACATGATCTATGCAGGGAATAAAGGCTTCTCTGAGGAACCAAAGGAGCCAGAACAGGAAGCTATTTTGCAAAGGCTGGGAAACACAGAGCCTTTAGGCAGAGGCCGTGGCAAAATGGAGTATCTGTTGTGGGAACATATGTAGAGTTTGAAGGGAGCATGTGTGTGAAGTGTCGAGAAAGAATGACACAGTGGTTTGGACAGAGGTGAGAGAAGCAGGCATGGGTGGCCCAGATCTTTTGGGTGCACACACTACAACAGTGGTGGATTCTGCTCCATGTGCTGTGGAATGACACTGGAGAGTTTTGAACACACAAGCCCAGCCTTAACTATTGTGTGGAGAATGGACTAGAAAGTTCTGGAATAAGAGCAGGGAGGCCAGCAAGGCCTGCTGGTAGTGTGCACATGCAGCACGACTGCAGGGGGGGTGGGGAGAAGGAGGCAGATTCCAGTATTCAAGGAAGGCACAACTGCCATGTCGCCAGTCTCAAGACTCAATGTTCCCACTAAGGGGGTGAGGGTGGGATTCATAGAGGAAACATGATTATAATTATTTTTCTATTAATATTGTTTTAGTCCATGTGACTGCTTAAAATAGAATTCCCGTTTGTAAATTCTGAGGTCCCCTTATCTCTCCCGTTATTACACTTTGAGCAGAAAAATAATTATAAGAAAACAATGGATTTCAGCATTTTCATAAGACTCAAGGAGCAGCTTTCGGTGCATGCTCTGTAGCCAGTGTAGACTTAGCAGCTCAGTTTCACGTATAGTCACCACGCTTCTCTACACATGGGCACATTTCAGTGTTTTTCTTTTTTCCATCATAACCAAGGATGTGGAATCCAATCAATGAAATATACTCTATAAAAATAAAGCAGAAAATTGGGGAAAATAGTTTCCATGTTGAAGGTTGCAATAGCTGCTTTCAATATTTTTAACTAAGCAGAAATCCCTGAGATACACATTCAGTGGGCTGGAGCCTAATCTAAGCGTCTGAATTTTGTTTCATTTGCAGTTTGGCTACATGCGCTGTGATTCCATGTGCTGTCCTGACTTATCCAGCTCAGAACATTTCCCCAAATGTGGAAAAGTATTAAGCATGACATAAAACTAAGGGAACATGCCAAGAACCTCCAGCTCAAATGTCCCTGTAACATCAGTGGCTGTCACTGTATACTCCCAACTTGTCCCAGATGCTTTAAATATGTCAAACGTAATCCTCATAGCAATCGTGCGTGCTCGGCTTTGTTATCAAGTTCTAGAGAAAGTGCAGGCTGAAGCCACAGCTAGTATATCCAAGGCAGAAAACAAACCAAGCCTAGCTCTGAGGTCCTGTCTTTTCAATGTGCTTGTTTTTATGACCTGGTCATGGCTGACTTTGGTTGGAAGAGACATTTGTATATGAATTCACACTCAAGTCCAAAACCTGATTTGCTCTCTGTCTGCTTGCTCTTCCTTCCTGAAGGCCCTGGAATAAACTTTTTTTTTTTTTTTTTTTTTTGGTTTGTTTCTAGACAGGGTTTCTCTGTGTGGTCCTGGCTATCCTGGAACTCACTCTGTAGACCAGGCTGGCCTCGAACTCAGAAATCTGCCTGCCTCTGCCTCCCAAGTGCTAGGATTAAACTTTCTACATTGGCTTGGTGTCTCTTAGACTGAACAATGCCTGAAACTCTTTGATGAAAAACAAACAAAAAGGTCTAAAAAACTTGTGTCTTCACAGAATTTAACTTTGAAATAAGTGAGCACAATAAAGCTATTCATAAATTCCTTATGCTTTTAAACCAGGCAGTGATAGAAACAAACAAAATGTTTACAGAAGTATTAAAGTGTGCTGGATGGTGGTGGTGAACACCTTTAATCCTAGCAATAGAGAGGCAGAGGCAGGCCAGTCTCTGAGGCTGAGGCCAGCCTGGTTTATAGGGAGAGAGAGAGAGGGAGAGAGGGAGAGAGGGAGAGAGGGAGGGAGAGAGAGAGAGAGAGAGAGAGAGAGAGAGAGAGAGAGATATCCAGGATAGTCAGGGCTACACAGAGAAACCCTGTGTGGAAAAAACAAAAACCAAACAAACAATATTAAAATCTACAGGACTTTTGTGTTCCCTCACTGTAGTCCATAGTCCTTCTAGTCCGTGACCCTGTGTGGACATTATTGACTTTTTTTTATAACACAGGGTTTCTGGTTTGCTTGTTTTTAATTTTTTTTTTTTTTTTTTTTTTTTTTTTGTGTGTGTGTGTGTGTGTGTACACGCACACTGGTTTTGTTTTTTATAATAGAGAATAGAGTTTATTCATGGCATGGGGAGGGGAGTTGAGAAGGTAGTAGAGACAGAGAAAGGGAGGGAGGGAGGGAGAGAGAAAGAGAGAGAGAGAGAGAGAGAGAGAGAGAGAGAGAGAGAGAGAGAGGCCAGCCATCAGCCATGAGCATGTGGAGAGAGAGGGGGAGGGGAATGGGAAGAGAAGAAGAGCAGGAGGGAGAAGACAGAGCTAGAGCAGGAAGTGGAGAGAGAGCGTGCACACTTTTGTGTGCCTTCTTGAGTGCTTACATACTGATGCTGGAGATCAGTGTTGGGCGCCTTTCTCTGTCACCCTCTTACGTTTTACAACAGGATCTCCTACTAATCCTGGAACTTAACTTTTATGGCTAGACTGGCTGGCCAGCTTGACCCAGTGATAGGCCAGGGTCACCCTTCCCCACTTCCACCAGTGTTAGGGCTACAGCCTTACACTACAGCTACTGGCTTTTATGTGGGCACTGGGAATCAGAACTTAGATCCCCATGCCTGCACACCAGGCACTTTACCCACTGACCCATCTCCCTAGCCTAGCGTTTTCTTTCTTTTCCTCCCTCCCTCTCTCCTTCCTCTGCTCCTCTTACTTGTTTTGGGGAGTGTTGGAGATTGAACCTTGGGTGTCATACGTGGGAGGCAAGCATCATCACATAGCTTTCCCATTTGGCTCTTCTGATGCAGCTCCACCACCATTTTTTTCTTCTTCTTTCTACCTACAAGGTTTCATCCCTGTGTCCAGTGTAATACTATTTGGTCTGAAACCACACAGACTTATTATCTGACACCATTCTTTTGTGTTATCCCCATGAGTAGGTGCTGCTGCGAAAAAACAAAACAAGACAAAGCTCAGAGCAGCAAATGATGGTATTAATGATTAATGATGGCTAACCAGGTTAACTAGTGCCTGGTCATTCAGCTGATCCAGTCAACACTGGCAACTGTATTTTAGATATCTCAAGAATGAAAACAAAAATAAATATAATTTTATGAGGAAAGTTTGTTGACCTATACATCTAGGTCACTATTTGTTTAACAATTTTTATTTAGAGAAAAGTTGCAGTTGTGCTAAATGGTCTCAGGTTTAAGGAAGAGATTGTTTTCCTCCGTGGAATGTCTCCCTCACACCATAGCACGGAGCACAAAACAATTACCTCAAAGAATACATTAATCTTATTTACACTGGTTTGGAAAGATGCCAACATCTACTAAGGTGCAAAAGACACTTGTCAGAATCAGAAACAGGACTCCAATAACTCCCTGCCTACAGTTGTTCATAGCAGCCTTATTTATTGGATCCGGAAACTGGAAGCAACCCAAATGCCTATCACCAAATGAACGGATAAACAGAACGAGGCATATACACACAATGAAATATTAATCAGCCATAAAAAGGATGAGTCTTGAATACCAGGCTAAGAGAAATAAGGCAGACAGAGAGCAAATACCACATGCATCCACTTCTACCAGGTATGCAGTAGAACTGTTAGATTTACAGAAACAGCATAGACACTACTGAGAGCCGGGGAGGAGAACTTGGCAGTTACTGCTTAGCGGGTGTGGAGTTTGTTTGTGATGATGAATACGTTTGGAAGGACTGGAGAAAGCTCCCCGTTATAGACATGAAAAATATCACTGAACTGTACACATAAAAGCACTTAAAACGATAAATCTGATGCTAGATAATAGTTTACCACAATGAAACATTAAGAGGAGAAATGGAGCAATAGATGTGTGTGTGTATGTGTATGTGTGTGTGTGTGTGTGTGTCTTCATTGTGTGCAAATTATATATACACATTAGTGAATGTATAGAAAATTTTCTGTGGGGTATATTATCATTTGATAAGGAGTCAAAGAGGGTGTTATTAGTTGGATCCAGGCCTCCAAGTTAGCAAAGGTGTAACCTGTGACCCGGTTTCATTTCTGTTTCAGTGATAAAATATCCTGATAAAACAACCTAGGGGAGGAGGGGCTTGTTTCTACTCACAGTTAATACAACTCACCACAGCAGGAAAGTCACAGAAGCAGAAACTCAAAGCAGTCAGTCCCATGACATCCACAGCCAAGAGTGAAGAGAAGCACACGCATGCGTGCTTTGTGCATGCTTGCTTATGCTCAGCTTCATCGCTCCTCTATCATGTGGTTCAGAAGCCCTCCTTAGGGGGTGCTGCCACCCACAAGGGGACCCACAAAGTCTTAAGACTTTCCTCAGCCAGGTGGTGGTGGCACATACCTTTAACACCAGCACTTAGGAGGCAGGTGGATCTTTGTGAGATCAAAGACAGCCTGGCCTACAGAGTAAATTCCAGAGCTGTACAGAGAAAATCTGACTCAAAAAAATAAAAATAAGGCCGGGCGGTGGTGGCGCACGTCTTTAATCCCAGCACTTGGGAGGCAGAGATAGGCAGATTTCTGAGTTTGAGGCCAGCCTGATCTACAGTGTGAGTTCCAGGACAGCCAGGGCTACACAGAGAAACCCTGTCTTGAAAAACAATATATATATATATATATATATATATATATATATATATATATATATCTCAAACAGAAAAGACTTTCCTCTACAGACAACCCGAGATAAATAAATAATCCCTCAACAAGTGATGCTCTCTTCCAGGGTGAGTCTAGGCTGTATCAAATTGATAGTTTAAATTGACTGTCACACCCCTAGAACTTCAGAATGTGCCTATATTAGGATAAGGACTCTGGGAGTGCAGTTACTTATGAGCTCACTCTGGGATAGACTAGGTCTGTATTTCAGGATGGCTTCTGTCTGTAAGAAAACATGGCCATGAGATTGGAGAGACGGGGGGGGGGGGGGGAGGGGGGGGAGTAACACCATGAGATGATGAGGAAGGAGAATGATGTGTTAATAAGCCGAGGAAGGTCCAGGGTTGTCAGAAGTTCTCCCTGAACCAGGCAGAGGAAGAAAGGGCTTCAAAAGCCTGGCCCTATTGGCAATGACTTCAGGTTTCTAGTGTCCAGAACCGTGAGATATTGAACAAGTGTCTGTTTTCGTAAGCTGCCTGTTCTGAGATACTGTGCTGGAAGAGCCCTAGGAAATCAACACCGTGGGCTTCATTTTTGCTTACATTTGTGTTGTTAGGTGTTGAATACTAGATAAGTTTTCTTCCTCTAGCTCCTCCAAAACTCACGGGAATGTGAAAGTTACAGCTTCACTGTAAGGGCTGGTGAAACAACTCAGTCACTGTGCAAGCCTGAGACCTGAGTTTCATCCCCAGACCCTATGTAAAAGTGAAAAGAGATTTCCAACTCTGCAAAGTTGTCCTCTGACCTCTACCAAGCACGGTGGGTGGTACAAGTCTTTCCCACAGTAAGAAAGACAAATCCCCAGCGTGATAGCACAGCATGTCTGCCAGAATGGCTAAGTTCGAAGGACCAACCAAGGTTAGTGGGAGGCAGAGGAGCTGAAATCTCCATACACTGGGGGGGACTGGACTGTGCTGGATGGCGTGTGACCACCAGGGAGCCAATGATCACTGTGAAAATGGAACACATCTTCAGACTCACTCTGTAGACCAGGCTGCCCTCAAACTCAGAGATCCACCTTTCTCTGCCTCCCAAGCGATGAGATTAAAGGCATGTTCCACCACCACCCTGCACCAATGCCATTCTTAAAAGTACAGACATATTGTACATATTCCTCCTATGTGCCCTTCCCCCAGCCTTGAGCAGGCCTGAGAGACCTTGTTTACCACAACAGACCAAGTGATAAGGATCTAGGTGGAGTTACCCACCTTGGCTGCACAGAACACAGGAGCAGAACTGCCCCTGGGCTTGCCTTGAGACATCTCCGGCCAGAACCCGTGACCTAGAACGGATTATGGATTATTCCACCCATCTCTGGCTGAAACCAGGAGGGGTTGTGGGTTGGGCCTTCCCCTTTAAATTGAGAGCTGAACATTGAAGCTTGGAGCCTTAATCAGAGAACTTTGTCTTGGCTTCCTCTCTTCTCGCCCTCCGTCCCCTTTCATTCCCAGCCCCCCTTTCAGGTGAACCCTGTTGATTTGTGGCTGTAGGCAGCTACACTCCTAAGGCACATCAAACTGCTTAGAACGGGTCACGCCCTAAAGCCCACAAGCAAGGCAGTGGACAGCAATATATAAATAAATTGTGGTATATTCACAGGACTGAATACCCTGTAGGGTAAGAAAAAAAAAAAAAAAACTAAAAAAAAAACTAATGGTCCTCAAGATAACAAGGAGGAAGCCCACAAATTTGGTCAACATTATGTTGAACAAAAGAAACTGGTTGCAAAAAAAGTATATACTACATAGTTTTGCTTATACAGAGTTTAAATGTAGTTAAAAAACTATCTTTTAGTGTTCTTATGGTCATTCTTTTAAGGAGGACAGAACATATGAGAAATAATTTGCTGGGTTGTATGATTTGAGTACTTTTCTGCATGCAGGTTACAGTTCAATTAAATGACTATTTTAAAAGGACATTTTAAAATTGTTTGTTTTGATGTTAGACTTCGCTGGGTTCCTTTAGTTCCTGAGACTCCATGGCTCCTGTCTCTGCCCTTTTTTATTTAAAAATGTATTGAAATACTCACTCCTGATGCAAAGCATATTTGGTAGCAAAATCTACCCTCCCTGTAGGTAGGCGACAGCTATTTTTTGAAAGCTTGGAGAATTGTCTAGAAATGTTGCCGTGGCTTTCTATGAATCCTCAAGGTTCCTTCCTATCAGGGCTTCACATTTCCTCGTTGGCTTCTGCAGAAAACTGTTTTGACATAGTGGTTACCTCCCAGCTGGTGTTTCTGGCTTTCACCCAAGAAAATCCTACTTGTTGATCTCTGGTCTCTTGCTTTCCCCAGCTGTTCTTAATCTTTGAACTCTTAATCTGCCATTCTGGATACATTGGATTCTTCCTGGCTCCCTTCGCCCATCACTTCCTTAAGAATGCAAGATAAGGAAAATTTGTTAAATCTCTGTGTCTAGTTCATGGTCACTATTCACTATCACACATCCTAAATATGAGCACTGTTACATCCCGACATGACGAAGTTTGTTTTCTCCTTTCGAATAGATAACATTCGTATTGGGAACAAATCTTCAAGAGCAAACATTTCTGACTTCAATAACAAATATCACCACAATCATTTTGCCTCATGGGGAGGAATTACCTATGCAATAAGGCAAGAAAAGTAAATTAGAATTTCAAATATGGAAAGACAAGCTGGTGAGGAGGCTCAGTAGATAAAGGTGCTTATGGCCAAGCCTGACCATATGAGTCTAATTTCCAGAACCCGTATGATGGAAGGAAAGAACCAATGCCCATTCACGGTCCTCTGACCCCCACATGTGCGCTATGACAAGCCCCCCTACCAAGAAAGAAAGAAAGAAAAGAAAAGGGAGGTACTATTACTCGACTACCTTAGAAATCTTAAGTGACCCAATTAAAATTGCTGGAGCCAATGACAGGCTTGGCAGAATGAGGAAGAAATAAATATTTTTTTAAATCAACAAATTCTTCTTATATGAGTAATGGTTATACATCAAAATTATTTTAAAAGCTTTAAAATAGTATCATGACAATATTTAATAACAAAAGCTTAGATAGATCTGTCTGAAGAAAACACTAAAATTCCATTATGGGAAATGAAGTCTGAATAACTGGATACGCATTCCAAAGTGCTGGATTGGAAAAATACCATGGAAATAAAATCTTTCCCCATTTAATAGAGAAACATTATTGAATCAAGTAAAAAAAAAATCCACTGAGGACCTGGAAAATGAAAAGGAAAAAAAAAAAACAAAAACTCAAAAGTTGTCAAGAGAATGTTGAACAAAATAATAACTCCACCCACCCCCCCAAATACTCCCTGTTACAGCATTGGTATACAGAATGGTCGACTATTCACCAGGTTAGTTTTATTCAATCATTTTCTTTTTCAATCTACATAGATTTTTCTTTATAAAAAGTCAGTATACAGTCTTGTGGGGGAAAAAATGTTTCTGAACCTCCGGGACCAATAATCTCAACAATTTACTTGAGAGCATCTTGCTTTTCAATTTAATATATTTTATAAGCATATTTCTGTATCCATATGGCATCGTACTCATCGTAGCAGAAGTGTAATACAATGTTGTACATATTTCTAAAACCTGATGGTCACTTATTTATTAGAATTACTCTGAGTAAATTTTTCTTTATGAGAAAAGATTAATAAAGACAGCTGGCCTCATCATTTCTTTTTAAAATGCACTGTGAAGTGTCTGTAATAAAAATAGCAGAGAAGCTGGGCGGCACAGAACCTAAGTACTATATCCAGGAGAGGGAGGCAAGGAGATCTGTGATAAGAGGCCAGGCTGAGCTGAGATAGGAGATCCTATCTCAGAGAAAGCTTGCCAAAGGTAGTAGATAATAACCGAACAGTTTCAGAGAACAGGTGCTTCATAAAGGATTCCCTGTGAGCATCATCTCTGCTCCCCTGAACTGTCCCATTCTTTCTTCCCTTTAGTCAGAGTCAGACAACACATAGATGTTACACTGATTTAAAGAAAGAATATGGTGTAAGGGTACCATTACTGCTTGTGAGAACCCAGCAATTACAGAACGGAGGGCAGTGCATTCTCTTTGGAGGCTCTGCTTTTTCCATTTCTCTGTGTCTACACGTGTGGCAGTCAGACAGACCACATGTGTACTGTATCTTTGTTGATGTCGGGGACACCATCCTGGACCCTACTTCTAAACACTCGATCTTCTGGAAGACTCAATCTACAGCAGTTGTATGGAAGCCAGAGAGCCCCAAACCAGTTCATACCCTGTGTGAAAACTTCAAGAAGAGGACCAGTGAGACTGGGCAAAAGGCCCACTCTTGAAATGTAACATGGCTTCAACAGATGTTTCTAGAACTTTCTAGAACTTATATCATCAGTGTGCTACATGCAAAAACTCAAGGCCCATTCCAACATACTCTGTCCTAATCACTTTAATTAGTTAATTGATGGTAGCATTGGTGAGCCTAGGCCCTTGCTCAAGAAATCATCTTTCATGATGATTTCAGATCTCCAAAGCTTTTCTTTCTCCCTTTCTCCAAGGCTTGGGAACCGAACCCAGAACCTCAGATATGTTGGGCAAGAACCCTACCACCAAGCCACAGCCTAAACACCTCCTCATCGACCTCTTCTACATGCCCCTCCTTGCCTACGGAGTTCTTGGGGCCTACCTAGTCCCAGCACTGCCTCTCACACTTCAGCTGGCACTTAGTAATCCTAAGCCTACCTGGATGAATTCTTCTAATGTCTGCCTGAGGTTCAGGGGCTGAAGCAGTTTGATGCATAAAGTAATTTTGAAAACAGAGGTTTCTGAGTGACTAAAAGCAATGAATGCCCCAGGAGAGAAGGAAGAGAAAAGACAGGGATAATGGTGTCAGAAAGAAAGGGGTGGGGAGGGTGGGGGGGAATGGGGGTGGGAGGGGGAAGGCAGAATGATATCTGTATTTCAAATAAACAAGTAACTTTGTGCAGGTCCCATGCAATGCTTTAGGGGCAGCCATATTAAGAATTATCTGTAATTCATCTGAAGCTCAACCTTAATTGGGCCTCTCCTTTCTTTGTGCTCGCTTGCTTTCTTTTGTCCCGTCGTTTTATTTACTGAATCTGGCAACTTCAAGAAGGAAAGGATAGACAGGCTTTGCCCACACTGTGACTTGCCAAGGCTCACAGGAAAGGCTCACGGGGACTCTGTATTCAGTCACTTAAATTTCTGCTGAGGGGATTTAATTTTCCTTAGGATAACATCCTTTACAAGAAAAATAGTGCACAGCTGTAAACTACATTTTACATTTCCTTTAAAAAAAATTGCTTGGCTTTCAAGGGCACCAGGATGAAAACGAAGATTGAAACAGTGTAACACTATCAGGGAGACAGTTACTTTCCCATAAACAAAGCTCTGCTCTATTCATGTTTCTCTTTGCTTCCCATCTTGTCTATGTCCTCTGCTTTTCTTGTCTGGTCTCTCTCTCTCTCTCTCAACCCGGGATTCATGCTTGGCATACTGCAGATCCAAGTTGCTTTGGGCCCAATTTCTAAGGATTTTCCTTGATTAAACTGAGCCTAACGTATCAACCTGTTACTAGTCCAGGTACAGATTTCCTCAATGAGACTTTTGTGCGCCTGACAATGTAACTTTTATTTGTGCCGCTCTGCACAAAGTGTTACCAGCGTTTGCTTTATGTCACTGTTTCTCTTCAGTAACCAAGAAAAGCAAAAAAAAAAAAAAAAAAAAAAAAAAAAAAGTACAACTAAGTGCTTATTCAGAAAGAAATCTCAGATTGTTCCTTAAACCTGCTCCAGGCAGCAGATACAGACTTTTGAGTGATGTGGAAAATATGGAAAGTACTTGGCTGGTACACAAACCCCAAGCGGATCTGCCATGATGGCGAAGGAGAAATAGGAGCCCCACAGTCAAATGCATTTCTGTGTGACTGAGCACAGCCCTGCCACTGGCTTCTGGAGGATGGAAGAGTCTCTGAAGTGAGACTATTATCTGTGTGCTCATTGCATACCGGCTGGAGGCGAAGATTTGCTTCAAGGACTGTCCTCAATTGTTGGCTGATTGATTGAAAAAGGCAAATGTGGCCGCCCATCCCTGCCAAGTGTTTGCTTCTGGCCGGGCTCTCTCTGGGTAGCTTGAGTGTGGACGCTCTGTGGCTTCACCTGCTGCTTTGTAAGGACAAAGCTGGCGTCTTGCAGCCGCTGCCACTCGTTGTCCGCGGCTGTCCTGAGTGTATAAACCCTACCGCCCCCATCTGCCCAGCCACCTGCCTCCTTGTCTTTAAATATCTCCCTGCAACCCCACCCACGGGGCCTCCAACTGCTGACACAATGGGCTCTCCCAAGCTGCAACGAAAATGCCCGCATCTCATTTTTCTGCACAAGAGGAAAGCATACATTTGACCCCGAGTCAGCCTGTCATTTACTGACTCTGTCACTTAGCAGCTCAGCAACCTCTGGCCCCAGCAGTCTGAACAAGGCTCTAGACTTTAGAGTTCTCGCGGTGTGCAAAGCCTGTCTGTATCCCACACAGGAAATGCCTAATTTTGTCTTATCCCCATGTGAAAGCCATGAGATACACAATTGCCCCCCTTGTTTCACGACAAGAAAGCTGAGGCTGGGAAGCTCAGGAACGTGGCGAAGGTCAAATAGCTCCTCGATGATAAAGCTAATAAGATTGGAACCCAAAGGATCAAGCTGAGGGTCCAGAATCTTTGGGGGTGGGGTGGGGGTGGATATCATGGTTTTTCTATGTAGCCTCTGTAAACTAGGCTGGCCTCAAACTCAGAGATTTGCCTGCCTCTGTTGGCTGGGATTACACCTCCCTCCCACTCCCTGCCCCTCTCAGCCTGGCTATGTAACCTATAAGCCCAGAGAGCTTCCTTACCTAACACCGTCAACAACCCAACACAATGCACATTGTGTACACGGTATGATACGGACGAGGCAGAAGCTCACAGAGGGAAATGTTTCCCCGTGGGTAAGTCAGATGTTGGTGGGAGGTTGGATTCAGCCCCATGAGCCCTGGTTTCTTCTCTAAGTCCACTAAACACGGATACTTGCTGCTTCTTCTTCTTCTTCTTCTTCTTCTTCTTCTTCTTCTTCTTCTTCTTCTTCTTCTTCTTCTTCTTCTTCTTCTTCTTCTCCTTCTCCTTCTCCTTCTCCTTCTCCTTCTCCTTCTCCTTCTCCTTCTCCTTCTCCTTCTCCTTCTCCTTCTTCTTCTTCTTCTTTTTGTTTTGTTTTTTTGTTTTTTTGAGACAGGGTTTCTCTGTGTAGCCCTGGCTGTCCTGGAACTCACTCTGTAGACCAAGCTGCCCTCGAACTCAGAAATCCACCTGCCTCTGCCTCCAAGTGCTGGGATTAAAGGCATGGGCCACCACTGCCCGATTCTTGCTTCTAATCATAAGACTTCATAAAGCCTTTAACACAGCACTCCCTGGGCACTGGTAATCTTCAGAAAAGGGTTTACTAGGAAGTCTCTTGAAATTTTATTTGACCATAAAGTTTTAAACAAAACAAAACAATGCTTTAAAATATATATATATCTTGTTATTACTGCCTTTTTTTTCTTTTTGCAGTAGATTACTGCCTTTTTTTTTTTCTTTTTGCAGTAGCATTTCACAGAGTATAAACTCAGAACCATTTGCAGAATATAAACTGGATACCATTGGTAATGTGCTGGTGACTCTTGCCCATAACAATGTAATGAACGAGATATGTGTTGTTACTGTGACTGTGTAGGACGTCTCCAGGTTTCCTGGAGTTTCTGAGGCTGGTAAATTGTGCAATCTGCTTAGCTCCAAGCAACCCAGTAGTCAGGAGCCACTAGCTGGAAGAGCCACCTGCATTGGTGTTTGCTACTCTGTCTGAACTTTGTGGATCTGGGGTTTCTTATCGCTGGTTTCTAATGTGAGCTTGAGTATTTCACACGGTAGCATCTTGTTAAAACCCAATAAAAGAGAACTCGGAGAGAGCACCAGCCTAAGACCAGGTAGGCTTATAACACGTTGGTAATTATCATTTAGTTGGTGTTTACTACTGCTCTTAACACAGGCTTAACACTCACTCTGTCCTACAACTGTAAATACTCTTATAGAAGCCTCTAAGAGGTACTCATGTGGTCCCTCCCAGTGGAGAATTAAGAGGTGCCCTCATGAGAACAAGGGCACTGAGGTTTGAAGTCCCTGCACTTGCTATCTTGGCCTTTTGGAGTTGCTTGTTGGGTGAAGCTGGTACCAATTTTTTTTTTTTTTAATATGCACACTGGCCATTGAGAGAAGTTACCTTGTGTGTCTGTGGACAACCTTAAACAAGGACCTGCTGCTTTAAATAGACTTTAAGAGGAGGGCAAACACCAGCTGACATCTGATTGAAACCTCATAAAGGACCCCAGTGATGGTTTCCCAAACGAAGCTGTTCCCAACTTCCTGGTCTGGAGGGATGACCACTGTTCTATGCAACTGAGTATCAGAGTGATTGACTATCAGGGAATCAGGACTATAGATTATACTCTCTCCTTTTACAAATGAGAAAATGGAAATCATAAGAGGAGTGGACCTCCTTAAGCTCACAGGCTCACTCAGTGCATAGAGAAGTCTTTTCTCTTTGTGCTACAAAATTCTGCTCTGGAAGTCCTGCATCCGTCTCCAGAATTCTATTTCTGGCCTTATCTAGTCATTGGAGCGATGAGATAACACAGAAAGTTTTTAAGCCTGTCTGTACTTTACCTCTTATAAACTTGAGCTCCTTAGGGAGTAATATCATCTACCTGTTTGGAGATGACATAGTTTAATACATTAAATGTTCAGGCAGATTCTAGGCACTGGCTATTTGGAAGTTCTCTTCTCTCCCAAGTTTCCCTAACTGGGGCCTCACACTGGTGGTAAAGAAAACAGAAGGCCAGCCTAGCCAACAATCTGTCATTCCCACCCTGAAGGGAATTAGCTCATCAGGATCCAGTCCTAGCTGGCAGGAGGCTCAGGAGGCGGACTCTTTGCTTGAAGAGCAAAGGACAGAAAGACATAATTTCTGAGTGTGTGTTACACTGGGAGCAGGCAGGCTTGGCTGGGTGCCACACTGAGCTTTTCTTAGTAGTATTTGAGATCGGGGAGAGAGAGACACAGAGAGACAGAGACAGAGACACAGAGAGAGACAGAAAGAGACAGAGAGGCAGAGACAGAGAGATAGAGACAGAGTCAGAAGTGGGACAGAGAGACAGACAGAGGGAGACCGAAAGATAGAGAGAGGGGAGGGGGAGAGACAGAGATATAGACACAGAGAGACACACACAGAGAGACAGAGAGAAATAGAGAGAGGGGATGGGGGAGAGAAAAATAGAGAGACAGACAGAGAGACAGAGAGGGGCAGGAGAGAGAGAGAGAAAAAGAGAGAGAGGTGTAGCCTGGCAATGGCAAGAAGGCTACCCTACCACATCCTATCAACAAAGATGATTTTGTGGGAAGCATCCTCCCCATACTCAGGTGCTTTAGGTTTGGTCAGGAGGGACCAAGAAAAGAGTGCAGGAAATGTTGTGGTTTGAACTAAAAAGGCTTCCTGTGGGCTTATGTCTTGAACGCCTGCTCCTTAACTCTGGCACTATTGTGGGAGACTCTGGAACCTCGCTGGTGGAGATGGGTCGGTCGTTAGGGGTAGGCCTTGAACACTGTATACCCTCCTTGCTCTCTAGTTTTGGCTCTCTTGTGATGTGGACAGCCTCCAGCACTCAATCCTGCTAACACAAAGTGAAGTATCCTTTCTGATTTGCTGTGGTGGTGGACTGAGGCCTCTGAAATCCCGAGTCAGAAGAGATCCCACCTCCCTTAAGTTGTTTCTATCAGGCACTGTCATGACAACACAAAGTAACCAATGCAACATTCCTCCTGTGGCTGTATTTTAATTATTTAAATTCATTTAGAGATGCATCTTTGGCCCCTGGAATCAGTACTTTAAGACATCCATGTAAACCAAAGTTAGTGTCTTGATCTAATCACTAAGTTAGACAGAAGTCAAATTCAGCCTAAAATTCAAAACCAGTGTTGTAATTGCTGTATTTGATTAGATCAATTTGTTCCGGTTTGAGAACCAATCACCTCACATCTTCCAAGAAGAGTTTTCTTATTAACACTGACCATCTTTACCTAGTCTGAATCGTTCACGTTAATAAATATTCTGACTATTGATAGCATATAATATATATATGCAATTCACTTCGGCACTTAGCCAGTCAAGTTTTCTTGAACACCTAGTATGTGCTAAGGACTATTTTGGTTGTTGAGGAATTGGCAATGGATGTAATACAAGACACTCTGACTTTAAGAAGGCTTGACTCGTGGTGGAAGGTGGCATTGAGTTTATGACAGATGATAAATTAAATTACGTGTTAAGCTAAGAGGTATGTGTGTGTGTAGGATGGAACAGAAATAGGGTTTGTGTAGAAACAAGGCCCCTGGAGAGATGTCACTTCCCCAAATCCCAGGAGACGAGAGGGTGTGAGCATAAAGCTGTGGTATTGCTGGAATGAGTCTCTGGGTCTCCTGCCTTCCGTTTGATGGATTCTTCTGTCATATACTAAGTCGTCACATGTGTCTGTTTCATCTTCTGCTTCCTTTGGGTACACTAAAAATGCCTTTGGCACCAAACTCTTGTTCCACAGGTTTTTAATAAATGCTTGTAAAACATTCTGGTTAAAGTGATTTTCTCACTATTGCCCTTTTTAGGCAAGAAACAAAATGGGAAACTGCAGTAAATTAGTGTTCCATCCAATAGCCTAAATTACTTAGAATGTACAAACCAACACTTAGCTGTACAACCCAACATTCTGGGTTAATATTCTTAGCCCTCCATACACATCACAGCTAAAAATATTTGCAAATGTCCTGGCTTTTCTTAAATTCAAAGCAGGAAGTCTCTATAGTCTCTAAACTGTATTTATACACTTCCAAATCCCAGATCGGAGCCCACCATTATTTTTAGCAATTATGTTCTTTTGGGACCAGTAGCACTGACATCCTTTGAAACAATCTCTTGCCTATCCTGGAGATATATTTTTATTCTTAATACTATTCTCTGTAACCTAGTATGAAGGTGTCCTGAGTCCATAGGGACAGAATACTCCATGGCTCATAACTTGTCCTTTGATTTTAGGGGGAAAAAAAGATGCTTCACAGCTCATGCTCTGCTCTCCAATTTCTTTTGAACAGGATTCTTGCTTTCACTCTCAATGAAACCTTGACCTTGCTTGATCTTAGCACTTTTCATTAGGAGATATAACATACTTATTTTATTTGCTCTGACATTTGTTTTGAAGGAAGAGATTGAAAATGAAAAGAAGACACAACAATAGAGAATCCTCTAGGTTCTGAGGACAATGGCAGTTTGAAAATTGAACGGAAAGTCAAGGCCAGAAGATGGTGGCTGCAGCTGAGTTAATGTGACACATAGGGGATGGAGACAAGGCTCCTTCCTAATGAAGCCGAGGGTCGGGGAAGGCAGAGAGGACCATTCCTGAAGGCTACCTGGATCCAACAATAAGTGGGTAAGAACAGCCACTCCTAAGCTCTTGTTCAGATGGGGATACAAAGGCAGCCAGCAGATAGGATAATGGCATGTGTGCATCCTGATTCACCGTTTGCTTGCAGTTTTTTAGTTTATTGCTCCGTGCATTCTCTCCGAAACAGATTTCAAGCATGATCGTATGGATGCTTTATTCTCCATCTGGGGAAGCAGGCATCCCATCAAGTGCCAGCTAGCCAGGCTCATCAACACCTCAAGTTATTAGATGCTGTTGAAAGCACTATCCTCATTCTTTCTACAGTGGATACAACAGGACCCAGGTGTGCTGATGAGGAAACACAGAGGTTTCTCTCTGAGTAAGACCTCGATCAAACTGTTTGCCATTATAAACCTTACTTCCTTTAACTAATGCAGCAGCAATGATGCAGACCTTAGATGACGCCCAGGGAACTTAGGGATAGATGAATGAGGCCGGGCTCACTTTTAACTCTTTACGTGCGTGAGTTCTAATCCTGACAACAGTCTGATGGTGGCAGAATCATAAATTACACAGGAGAGAACAGAGCGCAGAGATCCAAGTCATCTCCCCACAGCCACTCAGTGGTAGAAGTGACACCAGAGACTCACTTGCCACTCTGAAATGCTCCCACCACTCTTGCTGAGGTTTATGGAGCTGACTGACAGGTGGTTTCCTTTGCAGCCATTACCAGAGTGCCTGGGGAAGGGTTAGTTCATGCCTCCTTTGCCATCTCTGGGGGACATAATAAGTATGGCAGCCAAATGGAGCACTTGAGCAATTCAAACATACCGATAGCTCGTTACAAGGCACCAGAATCTCCAAAGACATGTTTTCTGTTTTTTTTTTTTTTAATTATAAATTATGTTCATGAACCATTTTGATGTTTGGAGAAAAGTGTGGGAGCCAATGGCTATTCAAAGGGGAGAGAAAATGAGAAGAGAAATGAATGGCATTTATTTATAAGGAAATTAAAATATGCTGTTGGTTGCATGCAAAATCAAAAGCCTTTAATGAAACAAAGGACTGTAGGTAATGGATCAGTTATGCGTGGGCAGAGAAGGCTAGTGGATCGAGCAGGACTCTTTGGAGCCTTTCAGTTTCAACCTCTGTCTGTCACTTATTCGTTATGCATGAATAAAGGTATTACTAAACTCACCAGACTTATTTCCTCATCTCTACACAGGAACAAAAGCACTGCCTAGCATACAGAATTTGACGACTATTCAAGCCATTAGTACATACAAACACCCAGCACATGGCATGTCCCACTTAGTGCACTATATGTTCTTATTGTTATGGACATTACATTTGTGTGCACACATGAGCTAGAAACAAAGTGCTGACCACCGTGCTGACCTTTCCCAGAACTCTGACCCACTTCCTCCCCTGGAAGCACTCTATTAAAGACGTCTCTCCATTTTACCTTCCATGTCCCCCTGGTCTCAGTCTTTGTTCCAGGACAGAAGAATCTGGAAACCCTAGCAGATGCCCATTGGATTTCAATATATGCCTCTAACCATTGGCAGGCTACCAATCAGGAGGTATGATTTTTTAAAACAAATGAGCAAAAATGGCCTGAGAATGGAGAATGTAGATCAGTTTGTAGAGTATGGGGCTAGCATGCGGGGAGCCTGGAATTGAATCGCTGGCATTTCTATAAACCAGGCATGGGGGCTCACAACTGTAATCCCAGCATTCAGGAGGTAGGGACACAACAACAAGGTCAAGGTCGTATTGCCTACATAGGGAATTCAAGGTCATCCTCGATAAAGGAAATCCTGCTTTAAAAAAAAAAAATTCCCCTGAAATATGATCCATAGGACTTTAGAAAAGCCAGCTAACCAGTTTGATTCAAGCCTTCAGCAGTAGAGAATAGAGCACGATAAGCATGTGCACAATTTGGTCTTTTCATCCATTTGACAGGAAGTGGCATAGCAGAGCTGTCAAACATGTGACCCCACAGTCCAGCTGTCTGAGAACACTTTTTGCTCCTTTTACTCTACTCTTTAAACCCGTACAGTCTTTAAGTGGCTAGAAATCCACTCTTCACAGAGGACACAGCTAGAAAGTGACAGAGCTGGGATGTGAACCCATGTCTAGTCACTTCTAGCCCTGTGTCTTTCTTCACTTTTATATTCTGCCTCCTAGTAAGTGGAGTAAAAAGGGAAGCACTAAGAAGTCAAGCACCTCTTGATGCGGGAGTCACTGGGGTGGGGGTGTCATTGTTTCAAACCTGCAGTTACTACTAGTCTTACTGGTAGAGGGCAGGAGTCTATAGTGGAAGATGGAAGCCATGCAAATGGAACCCAGATATGGAAATCATTCATGACAGGCTCTGGCTCTGCAGTTCAGAAGCACACTAACAATCTCAAGGTACACCTCCTTCCAGCTTGTCCTCTGGCTCCCCAACTCAGCCAAGGGGGCAATTGGCCCACCATGGAAACCATAGAACTTCCCACTACATTCTGGAAAAATCTAGCCAAAAGGAAAGAGAAGAGAGGCATAGGCTTATTAAATTTCTTTCAGGCTCCCTGCCTGCTCTCCACCCTGCTGCCTAACTCGTTTTAATTCCTCCTGAGGGAGCCCATGGGTATTTGCTGATTTGCTTGGCCACAGTCACGGGTACTTTTTAGAAAAACAAAGTCAAGAAGAGCTAGCTCTATGGCTCCCGTGACTTGGACCATCAGCCAATAGTTGTTTTATTAAGTGCTGATTCCCCCTGTGGAGCTGAGTTAATGGAGGTGGGGAAAAATCAGGCTCAAACAAGGAGCCATTCAGATGTGGTATTCAAAATATAAAGGTAACGGAGGTTTCTGTAGCAAGTCCTGCTGGGCCATGTTCACTGTCAGTCAATGGAGAACAGTCCAACCAAGCAAGCCGTCAAGCTGTTCAGAGACCCAGCAAAGGGAGAAAGATGAGTGTTCATGGCTTCCCCTCCCAGAAGTCCCCTGGGATGGACAGTTCCTTGAATGTTGTCCAGTTTCATTGTTTAGACTCGAGTCTTACGTAGAATTATATTGATTTGGTAATAGTTTGTGCTTCTGGGTGTTGTTTGCTTTCCAAAAAGAAAGATTACAGGGACTTGAGAACAGGATGCTAATCAGAAAATAGAGGCTGGAAATGGGAACTTTCTGAAACACGGAACAAAATACGAGCTGGAAGGAACACTGAAAGCGGTGTAAATCACGGAGTTCGAAACAAAGCAACAGTTAATGACAGATGCTCGAGGCAGTGAAAATGCCCATACGCAGTTCCTAGAATTCCACGCTGAATAGAGGCTGAGAGTCTCTGAGCATGGTGTGAGTGTACACAGATGCATGTTTGCGTCTATCTTTTAAAGAGAATGACCCTGCCAGAAAGAGATGGTCTGCAGAGCAGTAACCAGGGAATACAGCAAAAGAGGATTAGGGGATGAAGTGCCAAGCCCAGCTGAAACTGCAGCCAGGTAGCTGAGCACACTATGTAGGGTTTGCTTCTACAAGCAAACCACTGAGGTGCTGTCAATATCCTCTTCCAGATGAAAAATGAGGAAGGGGGAGGAAAGAGAGGGAGGGGGAGAGAGGGAGGGGGAGAGAGGGAGAGAGGGAGAGGGAGAGAGGGAGAGGGAGAGGGAGAGGGAGAGGGAGAGGGAGAGGGAGAGGGAGAGGGAGAGGGAGAGGGAGAGGGAGAGGGAGAGGGAGAGGGAGAGGGAGAGGGAGAGGGAGAGGGAGAGGGAGAAAGGAGAAGGAGAGGGAGAGGGAGAAAGGAGAAGGAGAGGGAGAGGGAGAAAGGAGAAGGAGAGGGAGAGGGAGAGGGAGAGGGAGAAAGGAGAGGGAGAGGGAGAGGGAGAAAGGAGAAGGAGAGGGAGAGGGAGAAAGGAGAAGGAGAGGGAGAGGGAGAGGGAGAAAGGAGAAGGAGAGGGAGAGGGAGAAAGGAGAAGGAGAGGGAGAGGGAGAAAGGAGAAGGAGAGGGAGAGGGAGAGGGAGAGGGAGAGGGAGAGGGAGAGGGAGAGGGAGAGGGAGAGGGAGAGGGAGAGGGAGAGGGAGAGGGAGAGGGAGAGGGAGAGGGAGAGGGAGAGGGAGAGGGAGAGGGAGAGGGAGAGGGAGAGGGAGAGGGAGAGGGAGAGGGAAAAAGGAGAAGGAGGAGAAGAGGGACCTAGTAACTTGCAGGACACAAGGACAAGATAAACATTAAACAGTCTTGGGGAGGGGCAAGGGACAGCTCTTCCTGCTCAGAGTGACTCAGGAGTTAGACCTGCCCCACAAGGTTGGGAGATAGAAGCAGGCAGGAACAAGGATGCTAAAGACTCTTCTCCTGGGACATTTGAGAGTGAGAAATTTAAGGCAGCAAGAGAAGAAAGCAGCCAACAAAGAGACACCAGCATGTGTGTGGCCTGCACGTGTGTGCTGTGACCAAAGCTTTCCACAGATGAAGCTCTGCATGGAAAGCAGCAGAGGCTGAGTGATGGGGGCATGTGCTCACATGCTGGGTCTTACCACACAGATGTCCGTAAGCAGCAGCTGTGGCAAAGGAGTGGACGCTGTACTCAGAGTGGATGAAGCTTCCCTCCCCTCATGGAAGAGAACAGATCTCTTAGATCATGATAGACTCACATCTTGAGCCCTTCCAATAATACCAATCTTCCTTCCTTCCTTTCTTTCTTCCTTCCTTCCTTCTTTCCTTTCTTTACTATCTTCTGTTTCTTTTTTTTCTTTTTGTTTTATATATATATATATTTTCTTTTTAGACAGAGTCTCCTACGACAATGTAGATTGGCTGGGAACTCACTATGTTGCTCAGACTGGCAACTCAACTCATTTGAGCACCCTTGCCTCAGCTTCCCAAGTGCTGGGATTACAGCCATGTGCTACCATGTCTGGCTTGTTCATGGTCGTTCCTCTCAACTCTCCTATAAAGTAGCCATTGATAAGCTCCATCTATTAATCCCAGCACTTGGGAGGCAGAAGCAGGCAGATTTCAGAGTTCCAGGCCAGCCTGGTCTACAGAGTGAGTTCCAGGACAGCCAGGACTACACAGAGAAACTTTGTCTCAACCAAAACAAAAAAAGACCCATCTATGATCCACAGATGTTCAGCCGCTACCAAGTCATAACAGCTAGAACCAGGAGGGACTGGACCTAAGCAGCAGCTCTCTTTACCACAGAGTCCACTCAATAGTCCTGTAAAAGACTGAGGTCTTGGACTCATCATGATGACGAAGGACACAGGAAAAGCAACCAAGTCGAATTACATGGCTGCTGATTACACTAACCTAACCACTAGTAACTGCAGCCAAGGGTTTGTATTCTTATGCTGCTCTGTAAACACACTCTGTTTTACCTTAAGGAGTGCACAGTTGCCTGGGAGTCAAGGAAAGAGCCACACCTGGGGCATTGCCATGGTCACCAAGGATGGATGCCTATACCTTTCCTGTCCCCGTGTCTCTGCCTCTTTGAACAAGAAATACTATCTGAAAAGACACTCAGTCGATGTGGCTGAGTCCTGGCCTGCCTTTCCCATTACTCAGGATCTATGCTCAAATAGATTTAAATTTCATTCAGCCTAGTGAAATTTTTTTCATTAAACCACTTCTATTGCATGCATCCTAATTCTGAGAAAACTAGATGCCTATGCTGGGTAGCCATGACAACCCTCACTTAAACAGAACATGAAATTAACCAGACCACTCTGTGCCTGACATTCTAGATAAAGAAGCTAACCATAGACAGAAGCAGAGTAGCTTTTTTTTTTTTTTTTCATGCCTATTTTGGAAATTGCATGCCTGTAGGCTCCTAGAAAGGACCTAGTTAGGACTGGCCCATGTATCAGGCAGATGATCACTACAGAGATGTTTGAAATCTCCGTTCCTCACTTCAGAGCCACAGAGGATGGGTGGTGAACTCCTCTGAGCACCCTCTCCATCCTCGGCCTGCTCTAAACTTATCGTTTTATTCTTTTTGCTCTCAGGGATGGGCGTGACTGTTGAAAATAACTTATTTCCAATTTATTAGAGTTTGATTATTTTAAATTAATAAACAATTTTTATAGGAGGTTTGGGCTTGCAGAGAAATTGAGCAGCAACTAGTTTCTGCATTTTTCCGTGTCCTTATCTCTGTTTTCTCTTCCTACCAATGCTATATTATATTGATGTCTAGTTGTTCCAACTGATGAGATGTTATTGATACATTTTTATCAACTACAATCCTGTGGTTATATTAAGATTGATTCACTCTTTGTGTTGTAGAGTTCATGGGTTTTGACAAATGCATGTATATACCAAATTTTCAGTCAGATGTAGCCTACCATCACCTGGGAACCAAGTCCAGTGAGGAATTGTCTACACTGGGCTGGCCTACACTAGCATGTCTATGTGAGATTATCTTCATAAACTGATTAGGAAGGCCCAGTCTACTGAGGGCAGCAACAAACCCTAGGCCTTGGGTCTTGAATTGTATAAGAGTAGAGAAATTGAACTGAGCAGAAACATGTACATGAGAATGTGTTCATTCATTCTCTCTCTGCTCTTGAGATACTCTTAGCTATAATGTGATTGGCTGCTTAAAGTTCTTTCTTGACTTTCCCACAATGATGAGCTCTAACCTGTAAGTGAAACTGTAAGCTGAAATATACTCCTTTTCCAATAAGGTTTTTTTTTTTCTTTTTTTGGGGGGGTGTCAGGTTATTTTATCACATCAACACTGTAAGGACACTGTTGCAGTATCATAAGGAACTGTCTCCGGGAAGTGGTGGCGCATGCCTTTAATCCTAGCACTCAGGAGGCAGAGGCAGGCAAATTTCTGAGTTCAAGGCCAGCCTGGTCTACAGAGTGAGTTCCAGGACAGCCAGGGCTATACAGAGAAACCCTGTCTCATGAAGCAAAACAAAACAAAACAAACAAAAAAGGAACTGTCCAGAAAATCCTCTGTGTTCCTGTCTTTCTTTTCCCTATCTCAGAAAATAGATACCTCTCAATGCTTTCCACAGTATTGGCTTTTCCAGACTGCCATGGAATTAACATTATAGAGCACATAGCTGTGCCACATTAGGTCCCCCCACTTAGCTAAATGCAATAAAGTTTTCCTCAAGTCCTTTAAACAAACATGGTAACATATATCTTCTAGCAATAAAGACTCATGGCTAGGGGTGTATTTCAGTGGCAGAGCACTTGCCTAGCACGCACAAGGTCCTGGGTTCAATTCTCAGAACTACAGTAAACAAAAGCGGACAATTTCATCAGTGTCCATCCAGTTGACATCCCCATCATACAGCATGCACTCTGAAATTCTATTTTCTTTCATCTCAGAGACTTTCTCAACTTAAAAAAATTTTTGATATTGAGAACTTCATTTACATTTTATGCCTCTTTCATGGGGCACATATTTCTTAGTTAATATCTGAAGTGTACTCGGCCACTGTCACTCATTGTTTAGGTAAGGTCTATTCTTCAGTTGTTGTCACTGCTTTTATTTCCTGCCCTTTTTTATTTTTGTATACCATCTTGCTTTAGATCTGGCTGTGACTTTTCTAGGGCTTTTTTTTTTGGGGGGGGGGGCTAGTGAGCAGAGCTGTAACAGACAGGACCAGAAATGTCTTAGAGGTTGACTTTCTGCTTGAAGGTAAGACTGAGCTTTGAACTTCAACATCTTGTGGCTGCTTCTGGAGAACTGTTTTACTCTTCATTTACTGAAAATTATCCTTACTGTCCTGATTGGGAGACTATTTAGGAAACATGCACCAAGCAGCTAGAATCACCTAATGCACCAAGACTGAAGTAGTTCTTGGGTCTTGTATCCCAGTTGCTGTGATAAAATATGGGGCAATGAATTTAAAAAGGGGGGGGCAGGGAGTATGTTTGGATTGCTAGTTTGGGAGGGTTCAGTTGACAGTAGGGTGGCTTGTTGCTTTGAGACAGTAGAGTATATCATAGCAGGATAGCATAGAGGAGAAGGGATGCTTGAGGCAGCCAGAAAGTTGAAGAGAAAGAAAGGAAACCTAGTCTCATATCCCCTTGAAGAATATGCTATCAAAGAATTAACTTCTTCCCAGTGGAACTCACCAACGAAAAGAGTCTGTCACCCTGAACAGTATCATGAGCTGCAGATGAAGTCTTCAGTACAGGGGCCTGTGAGAAACATTCAGGATTGAACTCTAACAGAGCCCAGATCCCTTTAGCTCAGCTATCTCTAGCACTGGTTCCTCTAATTTAGCTCAGCTTTTTAAAATCTTCTCTTTGCTCCTGCCTTGCCAGGCTGGTGCTCTCTGCGCCCGTGCCTCTCAAACATACTCGCTTGATTCAGATTTCCCTTGACTGTCAGTTAATAGTTCTTTTCTCAGAGGGGCTGCTCCACACTCTCAGTTCTTAACAAAGTGAGACAGACATTAGCAGGGGTCCGTTTGTTTGTGACTTCATTGGTGTCATGGTGTGTGCCTCATTTGTCTTCATGCTTCACTTTGCATAGTTAACATTAGTGAAAAAAGTCAACTCGCACATATGTGTACACACGCATACTCTGTGTGTCTATCCATCAAGATGTAGTGGCCCTCATTCAAATATATCCACCATCTAGAATTAGTCAAGTTCTCTTCTGTTTAAGCCTGCACAGGAAACAGCTAAAATGTTTTGTGCCCCATAATGCCTCTTGTGGAGTGCTTTCTTACTCTGCCTCTTTCAGGAGTCACTGCTGAGGTGGCAGCGTTCTTATTGGATCAGCACTCACTGGTTCCCTCATCATTTCAATAAGCAAGCATGTCTTGGAAACCTACCAGCCTCCAGTCATTTTGTTTGGTGCTGGTCTCTCACTGCCTAATACGCTGTCTCCTAGTCTCAACATCTAATGCAGATTTCTAGCCCAAGGATCATAAGGTCCCTCTCATAATGGACTCCTGTTGATCTTAGTTCTGAAGATACTTCAGCCTTCCTGGCCTTTCCTTTCTCTGCTTGTCTACTATCACGATTCCCTTTGATGAGTCATTTTTAAAGAAGACTCAGAAAACTAGAATCTTCCCAATCTAGACTCTAAAGGGAAGGGGAAGATATTGATATATTACTTAAAAATAAATAAAAGGTCGGGCATGGTGGCACACGCCTTTAATCCCAGCACTTGGGAGGCAGAGGCAGGAGGATTTCTGAGGCCAGCCTGGTCTACAGAGTGAGTTCCAGGACAGCCAGGGCTACACAGAGAAACCCTGTCTCGAAAAACCAAATAAATAAATAAATAAATAAATAAATAAATAAATAAATAAATAAATAAAAGAAAACTACACACATACACACACACACAATCAAGCAAGCACACTCTGTTCCCAGCGGATGATGCAATTGCTAGATAGTATAGGAATAGGGGCCAAAATATGCATTGGGCCTCTGAAGAATTTATTCCTAGTGACCTAACCACTGGCCAGTGATGCTCAGCTCCTGGCTCTGTCCCCAAGCACTGGGTGGACCATCTGGAATAAACACCATAACCCCTTCATCCTCGAGTTCCTCTTTTCTAATGATGGGGATGGCTGTCCTAACTGTGTTCCTGTCTGAGTGTGTGAAGGCTCTCAGGGAGTAACAGAAGTCTGGGCCTATGGCTCAGTGAAGGGCAATTCAACCTGAATCCTTCTGTTCTCAGCTCCGTGTGTGTGTGTGTGAGTGTGTGTGTGTGTGTGTGTGTGTGTGTGTGTGTCTCCCAGGCTGGAGGCATTGTGACCACCGTCTAACACTCGTCTTGTCACTAAATCCCCTAAACGGACTGCAGGCTTTTGTTTCTTTTCGCTAATGTATCTCAGTGCCTGCCACAATGTCCAGTGGAGGAGCTCAGTCAATATTCGGTCAAATTAAAAAAAAATGCAGTAGAAGATACTCGTCAGTATTTTCCTTGTATGCAGAACATGTATCACAGAAGCCCCTAACTGTTTCAGAAGTGGTTGTGAGTTTTAAAAACATGCAAACAGTCATCATTTGGTGTATAAGGAGTCACACATGTCCACATTTTATCCCTGGAGAGTTAGATGCTCACAATAACCCTTAATGTTATCCCAGAAGCTTAGAAATTTTATTTTATTTTATTTTATTTTTATTTTTTTATTGGATATTTTATTTACATTTCAGATGCCATCCCCTTTCCCCATTTCCCCTCCCTAGAAAACCCCTATCCCATGCCCCCTTTCCCTTTTTGCTTTTATACATTTTTTAAATGTTAATCAAAGGCTTTATAAGTTTGGTATTGCTCAATCAGAAGTGTATCCCAATACCCAACCTAGATATATCAACTATCTTTGACTGGTGGAGACCTGTGAACATCTGCTTCCATGCTCCCTCCTCTTTCTCTCTCTCATCACCTTGCTTCTCCTCTCCTTCTTCTTCTCCTCTCCTTACTCCTTCTCTTCCTCTCAGTACTCCTTCCCCCTTGGCTCCTCCTACATATCACCCTTCCTATTAAAATAAAACTTTTCTCTCTAAATACAATTAGAGCATAATTATGCCTATTTGTATCAGTGAGGTACGAGATAGTCCTAATTTCAGTTAACTCAGTCATTCTGGATTTCTGACAGGGTTGAAGACCTATAGTCTCATAGCCAATCCTGGCTATTCACTTTGAGAGAAAAGATCTGAGTGGATGGTTTTCAGCTGACATTCATTCTAAAGCCAAGAAAAAAGCCAGGTTCAGAACTAAGTGTTTTAGTTAGGAGAGATGACAGAGGTTCTGGTTAGTCAGCTCAGAAATTTTAAATGGTTAATAATAATGGTACAGAGTCAGATGAGAAATACGAATGTGGACTCTGGTCTGGTTACCCAGTGCTCAGTGGCAGAAATCCTTCAGGGTATCATGATAGTCCCTTCCTGTGGTGTATTTTTGGCCTCATTTCTGTTTCCCAAGTACTCTGGGGCTAAGGAAACACACATGTCATCATCCCTGAATAATCTTGTACTTTAGGCTGCATGTGGATTACCCTTGACAGACCTATGTGCTATAGACCAAACTGCTTGTGGTGCTATGGGATGAGATGCAACCTTGGGAAGCAGAGCCTAGAGGTAGGAAGTTAGGTCACTGGAGACAGGCCTCAGAAGGGGATAATAGGACCACAGTCTCTTCTTCCCCTTCATTTTGCTTTCTGACTGCAGTGAGGTGAGCTATTTCCTTGGTCACATACACTTACCATGATGCACTGTGCTGCCCCACACCCAAATACAGCAGGATGAAGTGAACATGGAGTGATTCCTCTGATACCAGGAGCCAGCAAGCCTTCCGTCCTCTGAAGCTGCCTACCTTATTTTATCACAGATATAGACGGATGACTAGCAATTTTTGCTACCCAATGCCAAAGCTAGGACTGTCTGAACAGGACCATCCCCTTCTATTGACATAACAAAGAATTCAGAATCCCCTCCCTCCCTCTTTGACCCCCAACTTGCATTTCTGTCCTTATTTTCCTTTATTTTAATTTTCTTCTAAGCTTACTTTATCTAACACTATTATCTCTGAAATATTCCCTAAGTTCTTGTTGGGACCAGGGAAGCTATCAGTGATGTCTGTATCTTTCGAGTTGAGGGTTGGAAATGGAGAGGGGGGAGGCAGGGACATCTACCTCCAGCAGTTTTTAAGCTCTCCAAGAGCCCACTCTGAACACATGGGCTGGTAAGCAGAAGCAGGCCATCAGTTCTCTGTGCTGAGGTCTGTGGCTCCATAGGATGTCATCTCTTGGCATCTCTGTGGCCTCTTTGTCCCACCCCATATAGAAACTCCTCCAGGGCCTTGGTCTAGCCAAAGATCATTTTTCCCTCCACCATAAGGGTTATTAAATGGCTACTGTATGAAAGACCAGACTGGGGGCCGTGGTAGGAAAGGCTGCACAGTGGCGAGACAACAGCACTGAGAACACAGAGTCCACCAAGCCCGGTACAGTGACCTTGCTTGGACTTATAAATGTGTCCTTTGGGTTCTTGGTACTCCACGGTGCTTCTCAGGGAGTTTCCGAAAGCTTGGCCACAGGGCTGGAATCAACTTTCACTTCCGTCTCTAGAATCATCGGCTCGATTCTCTCTTGGTTACATCATCCAGAATCCGTCTGTGGTTATTTCCCCATGCGCGGTAGGGAGCTCTGTCTGCACGTAGCTGGGTGGGGATTGGCATCCTGATTACCACGGAGTCTCCTAACCCAATTGAATCCTCATTTAAACAGAACTGAGCCCCAGCTCCAAAGCTGGGGACCCCCTGAAGGTCAGGAGGTGAGATTTGCTCATGTCTCCCCAGTTCCCCATACAAAGCTCAGGGCGGGTGGATCAACATCACTTCCATCAGCATGAGCCTGCAGCTTTTCAGTGAAGCAGAAAGGGCCGGCCCTGGTTTGTTTCGCTCGCCTTTCGCAGTGCCTTTGAGCACAGATCTCCTACACAGGAGGATTTATAGAATATATCTCCATGCCCAGCACTGCTGATACCCTGCAGAAGCCACACATATCCAAAGACCCGAGCTTTGTCCTCTGAGGGAATGGTGAGGGCAGTTCAGTTCCAACCCATAGTACTACAAGGTCAGTTCCAACCCAGATCTAACCCTGAAGGGAGTTTGGCCATGGAGCAGACAGATTCTTAGAGGAGAGGTGGAAATTTAGAAGTTATATGTCATAGTGGAAGGAATTGGGTGAAAATACCAAAGACTTGGGTTGCATTTTTGTTTTTTGTTTTGTTTTTTTTTTGTCCGCCCCCCCCCCCAAGCCCCCGCAGCAGGCAAATTTTCCAACCACTTCAAGTTTTACATTGAATGCAAATAGCATCACCAAGATGAAAGGCGCTCTGCTGTGGGTTAGGAGTCCACTCCATAGTTATTCATAGAAGAAGGACGCTCTGCCCTGTACTCGGGTTGAGTTTCTTTGGGGGCGGTGGGGGTGGGGGGAGCTACATCCTTCCAAGTTGCTGGGTCCTCGGATTCCTGAAGACCCTAATTGGACTTCTGGGGTCTGCTTCTGTCCTTCTAGCACTGGACTGTTGGCTAAAATAGCTCAGACCATAAAAATAACAGAAGGAGAATACTTGAAATAACCGCACAGCCACATATTCCATGCAGAGGCTAGTAAAACTCCCAAATTACACCAGCACTGCTCTTCAAGGCCACAAGAGCACACAGCTGAATGGAAAAGAAAGGGATATTTTCAGAGTGAATTTAGCACCAATCAGTGTAAGTTTCCTCTATCCTCCTCAACAAAACCTCCTTGGAGCCTTTTGGAATAATTTATAAAAGTTGACTTATTTTAAAAATGTTTTTTTTCAGGCCACAATAAAGCCTGGGCTTGCCGCATTGCCTTTCTCAATATGACTAATTGAATATGTGGCTGGGAGAGAGGAGATCCAATAGAGTGTGGTGGTTCTGACCCACCCATCTACTCTAAAATAACTCTGCTTCTCATCCGGTCTAGACCAACGCCATGTTTTCCCCAGACTTCCAAAGAGCACCTCACCTGGCCCGCTAACCTTACTCCTCCTCTCTCCTCAGTTCTCTGCAAAGCGCTCATTTCTCCCCTTCAAATGTACACCAGTTATGACCTCCTTCAGTTTAGTACACTCTAGGAGCTTCCCACTGCTTCCAAGTTCAAACACCTTTCCAGAGCCTGGAGGCCCACAGTAGTCTGGTTCAGCCTGTGGTGGCTTTATAGTGTGCCATTTTAATCTTCACACATATCCTGGGAGGCTCTGTACCTTCTCTTTAGGGTCTTCTAACTTGCCTCGTTTTCTCTTCAATTTCATTTACTTCCTAAATCACACTCATTCTTCAGGTCTCAGTTAGAAAATTATCCCAGGATAAAAGCGATTGCATCCCTATATACACTTGGGGTAGCTGAACCATGGCTCCCAGAAATATATGTATCCAGGACCTGTAAAGGTATGGCATGGTTTGGACAAACAAATCTTGGCAGATATAATTGCCTTACTTAGTTTTGACTGTCAGCTTGACAAAGTCATCTGAGAAGGGAGTCTCAAAGTACTATCCATATCAAACTAGCATTTAGGGGTGTGTGTGTGTGTGTGTGTGTGTGTGTGTTGTTTTGATTGTTAACTGATGTTGAAGGGGGCAACCCACTGTGGGCAGCATCATTCCCTGGGCAGTTGGACTTTAGCTGTGTATGAAATTTAGCTAAGCTGAACCTGACAACAAGTCAACAAGTAGCATTCCTCCATGGTTTCAGCTTTAACTTCCTGCCTTGGCTTCCCTCAACAGTTGACTGTAACCTGTAAGCTGACATGAAGCCATTCCTCCCTGAAACTACCTTTGGTTAGAGTGTTTAACCATGGCAACCAAATGAAACTAGAACAGCAAGTGCCTTAAAGATCGTGAGATGAGATTAGCCAGGTAGGTCCTAAATCCAACAGTTAGGTTCCTTCTCCCAAGTCCAAAGGACTCACATGTGGTAGAGGCCATGCGCATACAGCAACTGAAAATGGAGCCATTCAGCCATGAGCAAAAGAAACACGGGCCACTATAAGCTCAAAGAGGAATGACATCTTGAGGAAGGGACAAATTAACCCCGCTGATACCTGATTTCAGACCTCGGGCCTCCTGCGCTGTGAGAGAACCATTTTTTTTTTTTTTTTCCTGCTGTTAAGATGCTCAACTGGGCAGCTTGTGATACCAGCTCAGCCCACAAGCTGCCCAACCGTTTCCTGATAGCATTAAAGTCACTAATGAGGGGAGATGGGTGTGGTGAGATGCACAAATAGGCACTAGCAATTTATGAGGGTGGGGGTGTGTCATTCTCCTCTTACATGAAGTCTCCAGAAGATTTAAGTTGTCTTAGTGTTTTTGTTCCTAAATGCTTGAGAATAAGCAATTAATAAAACTAGTTTATTTAGCTCATGATTCTGAGTGTGGGGAAGTCCAGGGCATGACTCAGCACCCAGTGACGATCTTCTTTGGTGCATACTAACGTGGCTGAGGGCATCCTGGATGGAGACAGACTGAGTGTGTTAATGCTAGTCTTGCCCCCTCTTCAAACGCAGCTATTAATGTCACCGCAAGGGCCTGACTCTTTTTTCTTCCCTATGGACTCCATTTTCAAATTCCATGAACACAGGACTTTGGGAATGATTTCCAAACCTGGCTTTTTGGGGAACACATCCAAAGTGAAGCAGTTCTCTGTTTTCGAAGCAAGTGACTTTTAGAATCTCCGGGGGTGTTTAAATGTCTTGCAAATGCTCTCTGGGCAAAATGAGATGCACTTCCACCTTAAGCAGGTAGAATGCATTTGGAAACATGTTTCAGCAAAGCTCTGTAACAGCCCCCTTTAACCTTCCATGAATGGACTAGTCCCTTGAATCCCCCCATGAAATCTGTGCTTTTCTAGTCTTTGCATCTCAATAAAGTACATGATTGTTCACAAAAGTCCAAGACTCATGTGACAATCTTGTTTTCTCCTTTGTCATCACTCCCAACAGCCATTTTTGTTAATTGTATTTTCAGAATGCTGCTCTGGGTGGTCCACCTTCCCTACCTCCAAACCTCTACTCGAGCTTGGGGTGTTATCATCTGCCTTGGATAGCCTTCCCTCTGGATCCACACTGCCTCTCTCATGGGTAGCCTCTTCCCCAGAGTCACCTTTCCAGAAATAAACTTAATCTCAACAATGCCTTGTTTAAAAATCCTTCAATGGCTCTTCATTTTACTCCAAGCCATGACCATGGCTTCCCAAGCCAGGGTGGCTCTAGCCCCTGCCAATACTTCTATTTGCAATATTTCTATCTCTAAAGACCTCTTCTGTAATCCTTGAATAGTAACCTCACTTGTCAATCAATTGTTCTTTTAAGGTTCTGACTTCTGCTCTGGGGACATTTGCATGAACTATGTTCTCTTCAAAAGTACTTGAAGAGATCCCTTCTTCTAGCTGGTTCCATTCCAGACTTTTCAGAAAAGACTCATTAACTACTTTGTAAGTTACAAGTAACTCCAGGGTTGGGGATGTAGCTCAGTTGGTCAAGTACCTTCCCAGCATGCTCAAAGCCCTGGATTCAGTCACCAGTACAGCAGATATTAGGTAGGTATGGTGGCACATACCTGCTGTGGTGGTTTAAATGTTGTCTACAAGATGAGGAATTTGAACACTTCATCCTTAGCTGTAGGAAGCACAGCTTAGAATAAGCACTGGAGAAACCAGGATTGTCAATTACTTGGGCCCCTTTTCTTTAATGGAAGGAAATGAAAGATGCCTAGTCAGCTGCAATGCTAGAGTGTAGAGTGGCCAATTAACCTGGTGATCTTTTTGCTGTTCTATGAACCTGCCTTCCTGAGTACCCCAATATCCTGAGCATTGTTTAGGCCCTAATCCTAAACATACCCCTTTGCATCCTCCACCCTACAATCTATCCTTACGCTTATCACAGATCCTTCTCTGGGCCCTAGTACTGAGCTCTTTTTGCCAATAAAATTCATTCTTATTGTAAAGGTCACAGGACCATAGGGTCAGTGCCTGGAGGTCTTGACCCACTTTGCACAAAAATGGTACTGCACCAATGCCACTGTTACTCTTCTGAGGTCCGTTTTCCCCACCAGTAGCAAATCTGTAGGAACCCCTCAACACTTAAGTTACTGCTGAGGAAGGTTTAAGAGGTGTGGTCTTGTTGGAGGACGTGTCACCGGAGGCAGGCTTTGTGAGTTTATTGCTCCTTGTCATGCTCAGTGCACGTCTCTGTTCTGTGCTTGTGTTTAAGATGTGAGCTCTGGGATCCATGCTCCTGGTGCCACTCCTGTTGCCGTGACTCCCTCTTAGGATGAACCCCAATCTTTCTAGAACCTTCAGTTCAAATAAACTTTTCCTTCTATAAGTCACTTCGGTGGTGGTATTTTATCATGGCAACGATCCACCTGCCATCCTACCACTTAGGAGGTGGAGGCAAGATGATCAGAAGTTCAGCATAATTCTTGATTATATAGTCTCAGTTTGAGGCCAACCAGCACCAGGTGAGACTCAGTCTCACAAAGAGAGAGAGATGGGGAAATGGAAAGACAAAGAGAGAGAGAGAGAGAGAATAGAATACAAGCATTACCTTCACTTCCCACTGACCGTCTGGAAGCTGAAACAAGGGTATTTATTAGTTTACTGGGGAGGCACAGGAAGGGTGACTAGAAGTGTAAGACTAAGGTAAAGGCAGGGTGAGCCCACTCCGGCTGATGAGGGACAGATGTATTCCATGTGCTTCTCCTAGATGCTGGTGTTTGCTTGCCCTTTGTGTAAATCCCTGGCTTCTGCTCCATCATCACCGCTGCCCTCATCATCACAGAATTCTCTCTGTGTGTACCTGATGTGCTTGAATTCCCCCACTTTATAAAGACACCGTCATGGTAGATGAGAGTCCATTGTGTTTCAGGCTGACCTCATTTACCTGACTATATCAGGAGTAATCCTACTTCCAAATAAGGTCATGGTCTAGTATATCAGGGGTTAGAGCTTTAGTGTAGGGGTGACATGACGGGAGACATAATTTAACCTATATAAATTTACATAGCACTTGCTTCTTGTCCACTCCAGAAAGTTTCTGGAGGGCATGGCTGCTCTCCCTTCTGCTCTCACTGCTGTGTTTGGCTAGGATTCTCCACTGACCCTTATGACCTCATGGCAAAGGTTCCACATCTTTGCAAGTCATTAAAATTTGGT
Organism: Arvicanthis niloticus; assembly: GCF_011762505.2. Lineage (NCBI taxonomy): Eukaryota > Metazoa > Chordata > Mammalia > Rodentia > Muridae > Arvicanthis > Arvicanthis niloticus. The sequence goes on along the minus strand of NC_047664.1, from coordinate 56,325,220 downwards.
GTTATACGTTTTACATTTTTTGAAAAAAAATTTATGTGCTTTGGTATTTTGCCTGCATGTATATCTGTGTGAGGATGTCAGACTCCCTAGAACTGGAGTTACAGATAGTTGTGAGCTGCCATGTGGATGTTGGGAATTGAACCCTGGTCCTCTGGAGGAGCAGTCGGTATTCTTAACTGCTGAGTCGTCGCTCCAGTCCTGAGCTATACATTTTTGAAGAGCTGATCTATGATATGTAAACAGCATCTCAAATAAAATATCTCTAAAGAAATCACAGCCAATGCAATGACTATTGTACTATTATGTACTAACTATTCAGAGTTATAATCCTAATTCCTCACAGGTTTGCTGGCTGCCCAGCACTCTTTTTTCTTTGTGGGGGTGTCTTTCCTCGATGTTTTCAAGACCTTGATAAACATTTGTTGTGATTTGAGTGGGTCTCCCAAGGGCTCAATGGTTGAAATGTCATCTCCATTTGATATATTAAGGTATTAATTCAACTCTGGTATGTGGAGGTGGGACTTTGGTGAGTAGGTGTAGACAAGCTGATTAGCATGGCGGAGCTTTGTGATTAACAATGGAGGCCTTCTAAGAAAAGGGAGAGGGGTCAGAATTTATACATAGGCATCTGCTGTCTCTTACTGTGAGACACCCCCTTCACTTTCTTTAGATTACATAACCAAAAGGTCATCGGATGATCTTTAAACCTGAGACCTTTAGAACCATGAGCTGAAACAAACATCTTCTCTTATGAAGTTGCCCAAACCAAGGTATTCATTATAGTTCCATGAAACAGATCGCTTAATATAATATGCCGATAGATAAACATAACCCTCTGCCTGTCTGCCTGTAGTACTGCTGACTTTTTGAGTATGGAATGTCCCACAGAGACTCGGGGGGCGCGGGGGGGGGCGGGGGGGTATTTCATTGTAGGGCCGTGTAGGGTGGCTTGGTTTTTGGTGTGGCACGGGCCTTGAACCCGGGCCCCAGTGGGGCAACGGCAGGAGTTCGGCCACGCCCACAGAACCCAGGGTCCTGACATGGTGGTCTAAGATCTCCATTTACCTGCACCATTCAGTCAGGTAAGGATAATTCAGCCCCTCCCAAAGAGCACAGGTAGAGGGCGTGACTACTGGCCTCAGCCCTAGAGAGATTTCCATATTAATGAGTTACCTAAAGGCCAGAGGGCATAGCCAATTACCTATTCCTCTTCCCAAATCCTCCTCCTTCCCACTCCCTATTTAACCCTGATCTGCCCTGAGTTTGGGGGCGGGGTGCACATCCAGATTCAACTATCATCCATCATCCCAATAAAGCTGTTTTGAAAACCCACGACTTTTCTCGCCTTATCGTGGCCTGTCATCTTGCGGCTGGCGTGGAGGACTTCCCTGCATTCCACCCACCGGTTCCCGAATTCCATAATTGAACAATTGCTCCCCAGATGGTGGTTCTGTTTGGCAAGACTGTAGAATCTAGGGCAGGGGGACCTAACTGGAGGAAACAAGTCACTAAGGAGTAGCCTCATGAGGTTAAGCTATCCTGGTTCCAGACTGTTCACACTCAGAGTAGCAGTGTGCGAGTTGCTACTCTGGAGAGTATGGGATTCCACACAACTGGGACCTGCAAAGCACAAGGGCCTACGAGGAAGTGAAATACTTTGCTTCTGCTTTCAAGAAACTCAGGATCCACTCAAAGAGTGGCGGGAGGGAGTGGTGCAGGGGTGGGATGGGGGTGTTGGGGGAGAGACAGAACAAAACCAACAACCTATGCAATAGGGAATTATGGGAAGACGTGGAAGCTGCAGAGAAAGCAGACAGAAGCTCTCAGGTTGAAGGTACTACTCCCACTGGTCACTGAATTAGACAGAGACTGCAAGTAAGTTAGCTTTAGGGTTTAGAAGCTGATAGAAGTGAAACACAGAGCTCCAACCTACAGTCACAGCAGGGGTGGCTGACACTGGAGGGAGGAACATGACTTCAAGGCTAACCTGAGCTACATAGCAAGACCTTATCTCAGAAAGGAAATTTTAAAAAAAAAGAAGAAAGAAAGAAAGAAAGAAAGAAAGAAAGAAAGAAAGAAAGAAAGAAAGAAAGAAAGAAAGAGAGAGAGAAAGAGAGAGAGAAAGGAAGAAATGAAGAAAGGAAGAAAAAAGAGAAAGAAAAAAGAAAAGAAAGAAAAGTGATATAATCACTAGAAAGTGGCCTTTGTCAGGTGTGGTTGTGCATCCCAGAAGCAGAGGCAGAGAGATCATTGTAAATTTGAGGCCAGCCTGGTCACACTGAGGCTAGCCTGGTCTACACAGAAAGTTTCAGATCAACTAGGTGTACAAAGTGAGATAATGTTTCAAGAAAAAGTGGGCTTTTGCCATATAAATTTAAAACTTTTTAAATCTCAAAGTCTCATTGATATTTCAAGTATAATTTTTGCCTTTTTTTTTTCCAAGACAGAACTTCTCTGTGTAGCCTGGAACTGGCTCTGTACATCCAGGCTGACATCGAACTCCCAGAGATCCACCTGCCTTTACCTCCCAAGTGACGGGATTAAAAGTGTGCACCACCAAATGCTTGGCTATACGTTATTTATTAGAAGATTGATTTATATGTATAAGTGCTTGCCTGCATGTATGTATGTGTATCACAAGTGAACATACACAGTGAGCTCCCAGAAGCCAGAATTAGGTATAAGATCTCATTGTGGGTCATATTTTAATCTTCTGCAAGAGCAACAAGTACTTTTAACCTTTGCTCCACATCTTCAGCCCCTACAAAAATGAGTGTTACTAACTTTTTTTGTTTTGTTTTGTTTTGTTTTTCAAGACAGGATTTCTCTGTGTAGCCCTGGCTGTCCTGGAACTCACTCTGTAGACCAGGCTGGCCTCAAACTCAGAAATCTGCCGGCCTCTGCCTCCCAAGTGCTGGCATTAAAGGCATGTGCAACCATTGCCCGAGTTACTGCCTTTCTTTAGGACATGTCTAAAGTCATCCAGCCTCTGGTACACAATACTCACAGTGGGGTTTGTATACAATGAAAATGGTTTTGAATCCACTGCGGTGTTTCTGTAGCACTATGGACCCAGTCAGGCTCCATCAGCCTGTTGTCAGAGGAGCCAGTTTCTACAAACGAACAGTCTTTTCTAGTCTCTCCCACCCTCAGCGCCACACCAAACAGAAATTCTCACAATGAGGGTTTTGATAAAGGAAAGTAGCCTGTGGTGGGAGGGGAAGGAACTGGCAGCTAAGGTTTTGTAAGTCCGGGGAAGGGAACCCAGCAGGCTGGACTCTCCGGTCTGAGCCCAGTGGTGTCATTTCCCTGCTGCTTTATGATCTTTACAAAGTCTGACAGAAAAAAATGGACGAAAGTGAAAGGTTTTCTGGAAAACTGGCCTGAAGGAAAGCTCTTCCAAGAGCGGTTTATACCTTCCAGGGGGTTGTCACGTGGCTTTGGGTTGCTCAGGTTTTTGGCCTCTAAGAGTTTCTCTGAACCGGGAGGCAATTAGTATGCATGATAAAATGGTGAAGGGTGGGAATGAGGGAGGGGAAGGAAGGGAGGGAAGGAGGGAGGGAGGGACAGGATACTCTCTGCTTCTTTGGTTGGCTTAGTAGTGTGTTTTCCAGCTTCATTAATTGTTTTAGCTTCATCAATTTGAACATCAACCCCTTTTTACAACTCACCCTCAGAATAACCAGGTGAGTGATGGCTACGTTGTAAGATTTGTTTTTCATATTGTCATACCACAATTCAGAGCCTCATGGTTTGGACCAACCTGGAAACAATCTCCAACTAAGAAAGATTTTCTTGAGACAGACAACCAAAAGCTACCCCATCCACACATTTTAGGAGGAAAAGCCTAGTGCTTTAGAGCCACGGCCACCATTTTAATAGTCAGTTGTTAAACTTAGCAAGACCATTGACAACACGCTGGTAGCTTGAAACAACAGGCCAACAGAGCTTTGTGCGATGGTAAATTCTGAATAGTGATTCTGCAAAATTCTACAAAACCTCAAAAAAAAAAAAAAAAAAAAAAATCCCTACTAATTGCCAAATAGTTACCTGTACAGTATCTTAAGGTATGCAGGTTGAGAGCCCTAACTGCAATAAAACCAAGAAACAAAACAAAACATGTATTTCTCAGTAAGACAATCGGAGCAAGCACTTCTGGAGAGCAACTGAGTACTCATGTCAGGAACTGTTGGTTAAATACTCAGCAGATTCTAAGTGCCTACAGTCTTGTCGCTGCCACGCTAGGCTGATGCTGAAGAGCCAGTAATGACTGACGATGTCGATCCTGGCTGCTGAGTGCATCAGGATTTGTTTGGGGAGACAGAATGGGCGTGCGCAGAATAATTATGTCAGAACACAAAGCCCAGTGTAATTCCATGTAATATTGTCTTATGAACTGAGTATGGCAAGAGTTCAGAGGAAAGACAGATTATAGAGTGACTAAAATTAAGCAAGAAAATTGTGCAAATCATGGTCCTTGCTAATTGACAGAAGTAACAGATAACTGGCTTTCCCATAATGGGCTGTTTGGCTTGTGGCAAAGGGATCCATAGACAATTAAAAAACCCTTTGAGCTTGGCTCCCTCTTACTTAATAACAGTACCACTCTTGGATGTATTATTGGCACAGAAGCCCATTGTTCATTGTGACAGATGGTGACATCTCTGTCAGGGTAGCTATTCATGAATTTCTGCCACTTGATCAATGGATTAGTCTTCTTTATTGCCCAGAAAAGAAGAGAGATGGCCCTTGGACTGTGGCTGTCCCTGGATGAGGCAGTTTAGGTTTGAGTGACCTGAGTTTGAATCTGAGCTCTGGTACCTTTTCAGTCACTCAGTGGGTTGTTCCTTAGTTGCCTTCAGTACGGTGGGAAACATTTGTATCCCTCTTACTGAGATATTCTGAGGAGTGAAATGGGTTTCCTCATTCATGATGCTTAGGAGAGTGTCATGCATTTAGCAAACATAGCATTTATCAGTATTGCCCTTGTCTGCTGGCCATGTCATGTGGGATGCATGACCTTGTGGAGTCAGTCATGTATGATCTTGAACTCTGCTTTCCTCATCTGTAGGACTGCAATGGTCGCCACTGTTCACCTGCGGGGCTGTTATGAGGACTGTAGAGAACTGACTGTGCAAAGCGCTTAGCAAACTGGAACATTCTCACCAATGTGAGCTACAGTGTCAGAGCAAGAAAGGAGCAAGCTGGCTTCCAGCTTCATAGTGGCTCACACATTTGATGTGCTCCTTCCTGTGACTTCCCGATCACTCCATCTCTGTGTCTAAATGCAGAGTAATGGCTGGCCGGTTTCTTCAAAGAGTCCCTCATAGAATATCTCATCTAAAGGATTCATTTTCATTTCTTTATAATTTACCCTCCAGCTTACTAAACTTTGGGTCAAGATCTCATATGGGGTTCATATAACTAAATGTGAGCGTTGAAAGAAATCTGGCAACAGGGAAAAGATTTCTGAACACAACTAAAATGGATACAAAATCAAGTGTGTAATGAATCTGAGATGTTTGTGACAACACTTGCCCTTGGTGTTCTAAACATGCCATCATGCAACACGATGCGTTTGAACACGACCTGGAACAACCCGGCTCACATTGCATGCTGCCGTGTGTTATGAATGGCAGTGTGTGTGTGCTGATGTGAAGGTATCTGCTCTTCTACAAACGCCATAGTCTGGTTACAGAAAGCAGAGGCTTGATGTTTTCCTTCTACCCTCCCTCAACATGTAAATATCCAATTACTACGGCTTTGCGTTGCGTTGTGTTAGAATGAATGTTTGCTTTTAAAAATTGCTGTTTGGGTTGCCTGAGGTTTATAAACAATTCATTAAAATGAAGTTTGGCTTGCAGTTAGGACAGAGCCTCCAACAGTTTCTGAAATGCCCTTAAAGATGCTTCTGCCCTTTTTATGTGAGGTATTTACATGAAGCAGTGTTCTCAGTGTTGGTGATTCCAAAATCAAAATACTGGTCAGCTCCTAAAGTCGCCAAAGATGCACCCTGTCTCACAGTATCAACAATTTTATCCAACATTTAATTCTTTAGGTAAAGCTAAACAAGTTCGTCTATCTCATTAATATGCAAATTGTCTCAATATTTAACAAAAGGTAAAGTGGGTATATGTGTCAAAGAATTGCTTTATAATAAGTTTCTTCATGATTTATCAGCAGTAAACATTTTATTTTGTATACTAGTTTAATGTGTCTGTATAAATAGTGTCTTATAAAAATTGCTCAGGTGCCGGGCAGTGTTGATGCAAGCCTTTAATCCCAGCACTTGGGAGGCAGAGGCAGGTAAATTGCTGAGTTCGAGGCCAGCCTGGTCTACAGAGTGAGTTCCAGGACAGCCAAGGCTATACAGAGAAACCCTGTCTTGAAAAACCAAAAAAAAAAAAAAAACCCTCAAGTGAAAAGGGGTCACGAGTAGGAAAACTATGCTCAAGTCTCCCTCCTCCTCTCCCTGAAGAGCATGAGTCAGAGATTTGCATCCCAAGTGTCTAGACAGCAACCTGGAAGGCAGAAGTCCCACCTGCCCCAGTGCATGACAGGGACTTGTCCTTATCCTTAGCTAGCATTGCCTTCTAACCAGAAGAGTGAACCAAGAGGCATCTCCAAAGGAATGGATCAACCAGTACACTGCAGATGTTTAAAGAGAACCCACCTCTATTAATTCCTTTTCTATCGTGTGATAAAGCACCAACACAACTCATTGAGTCATTGGTTCGGGGTTATTTATGATCTCTGATGGCAAGAGGAACATGGCAGCAGGCAGCACACAGGCTGGCTGGAGCTAGAAGCTGAGAGCTTACATCTTGAACCCCATGCAGAAAGCAGAGAAAACATTGGGGATGCTGGGAATGTTTTGAACTCTCAGAGCTCCACCCCCACCCCCACATACTTCCTCCAGCAAGGCCAAATCTCCTAAACTTTCCAAATAGTGCCACCAACAGGGGACCAAGTATTCAAATGCCAAAGCCTATGGGGAAACATTCTCATTAAAACCATTACAACATCAACCCGTAAATTAGCTAGCACATAGTACCACATGTACATAAAACTTGGCCAGGGCCCTCGTGGGGAGGCAGATGCAGAATAGGTATAATCTCTGTTTACACTATTTAAAAAACAAACAAAACAACAGCCGAAGCTGAGATCTCATAAATCTCAGTACTTTTCCACCTTACTCTCACCTTCTAAACCTGACCCACTTGTAGTTTCCACCAGTTCCCAAAAGTGGATGCTTTCTTGCATCTGGGAGAAGCACAGGGGATTGGTTTACAAAGCCCCATATGTCGACCATTTGTTTGCTAAGGTTTTCCATTTCAGAATCAGAAATGGAACCACAGAACCATTCCATTCGTCTTCCTCCAAAGGGCTTAGTAAAGACTCAGTCATTTCCACACTAAGAGGAGGAGTGGGGAGGAAGAAACTCCATCAGGAAGATGAGCAGACTGACAGGCTCCACAGGTGGACAACCTTCAGACAGAAGAGCAAACCCTGGTCACCTGTGCTGCCAGTGGCCATGACTTTCAGGAGAGGTATAAAGATTTAGGGGCCTTTTATGTGGATATTTAGAATAATCCTGCTTTAAAAAACTACCACAACTCAGAAGACCAAAAAAATGTTTACTTGGTTAAGTTTCTTTTAATGACTATGAAAACCCATGAACAAGGAAAACTGGCCAGGAATTTTTTTTTTTTTTTTTTTTTTTTTTTTTTTTTTTTTTGAGGCTATGAAAGCCTCTTATTTTTATAGTTTTGAAAATCCTTGGAGTTTAACTTTGAACTTTAACCAAGAAAAATTACATCTTATAAACAATGGCGTTTGTTGATTGGATGAAGGACTAGATCAATATTGGTCTTGGCAGCTTGTATTGGCTGCTGCTGCAGAAATATGCGGGTTGTGGTGTTAAAAAATTATGTCAGTTCCTCACCATGCATATCTTTTTCTTGGCATTTTGCCTGGGAATTAGTTTCCAAAGACACTTCCAGAAGTCAGCCTAGAGCCTGGCCTCCCTGGTCAAGGAAGTTACACATGAGCTCTCTCGGAAAGCATCCTGGCCTGGTGAGCTTCCGGAGAGGAGGGAGAGGAGGGAGGGAGGGAGGGAAGGAGGGAGGGAGGGAGGGAGGGAGGGAGGGAGAGAGAGAGAGAGAGAGAGAGAGAGAGAGAGAGAGAGAGAGAGAGGCCTGGGCACCTCAAGGCTCTTGCCCTTCTCCCCACTCAGCTTCCATTGTGATTTGTCCCACATAGAGTGAAAAAAAGAAACAAAATCCAGTCAGTCCATTTTAGAATTGCCAAGTCAAACTGGGCATGTCAGAATGTCTTAAGTCTCACAGGTCTGGGAGTGGGGGTGGAAGTTTTAAGGAATATCAGTAGTAAACTTTTGGTGTTTCGTTTTAGACTTAACATAGAGTCCGAAAGTCTTTGACACATGTTTATCTGTGGGTAATTTTGTGGTGTGTGTGCATGTGTTTGTAGAGCCGGAGGACAACCTCAGTTACTTCTCAGACTCTCCAAGTAGACTGGGCTGGGAGGCCAGAGAACCACAGGCAGCCATCTTTTCTGTCTGCCCTGTAATGCTTTATTCACTGACCTAACTTCCAAAGCCACCCACTAGTATATTTGTAAAAAAACAAAAAAACCCAAACAAACAAAAAAACCCAACCTACATGTGTTGAATCTCTTCTGCAGACCCGAGTTGCTGCGTCTCCTTTGTTACAGAGGCCTGTGGAGGCAGGGGAGGGGAAGGCTGGTAAAGGCGTGTCCCACCCGTTTGCCTTACAAACTAAGTGCCGCCTCACCAGCACTATGAGAGCATCGTCATACACTTCAGCGGTTGGCACAGTGCTCTCTGTCTTTGCTACATTTGGGCACACCCTTGCCAATGCCTGGGAAACAAACAGAGCAGTCACTGCATGCGTCTTCTGAGGACCTGCTGGCTGACTCCATCCTTGGGCTCCTGGTGGTCAGCAGGAGCCCTTGGCCTTTGCATCAATGTCACACTGCCATACTGCCACTAAGGACACCCCTGGCAGTGAGGCTGAGATCTTGGCATGTCCTTTTGTAAAGGTCACCAACTCCATGCCTGCCAGATTCCCACAGCTTTCTGACCATGTCTCAGTCTCAGACATGAGTGTAAGGTCTGGGACTACTTTTTAGCCCGACTCAGGAAGGATGTGCTATGCCACATATGGTAGAAAGGAAATATGATCTCTGCTGTTATTTATTGAGTACCGACTGTCAACCGTCCTTGCATAAAAACCTTAGAGTGCTTTTTATCTAACTGACCCCATGATGTTTGCATTGAAGAAATCAAGAAGCACCTTGCAGACTCTCCTGTGGATCTTATGGCAGAGCCGAACCATTTCTAACATGGACAAAACAGTTAATCTCTCCCAGGTCATCTTGTCCTACTGTACTATCTCTCTTTAAGATCATCCTGATAAGGATTTCCTGGAGTCCCACCCTGTCTTAGGGTTTTACTGCTGGAAACAGACACCATGAGCAAGGCAAGTCTTAGAAAGGCCAACATTTAATTGGGGCTGGCTTACAGGTTCAGAGATTCAGTCCATTATCAACAAGGCAAGAACATGGCATCATCCAGGCAGGCATGGTGCATGCAGAGCTGAGAGTTCAACATCTTCATCTGAAGGCTGTTAATGGAAGACTAACTTCTGGGCAGCTAGGGTGAGGGTCTTAAGCCCTCTCCCACAGTGACACACCTACTCCAACAAGGCCACACCTCCAAATAGTGCCGCTCCCTGGGCCAAGCATATACAAACCATCACACAGCCCTAGTGTATGACTGGCAGAGCCTCCCATTCCCATAAGCACATTGGTCACCAGCACAGATGCTGACCATCCATAAGTCCTAAGACCTGAAGGGCTGGCCTCCCCTGTCAGTCATCCTCCAACTCTTCTAGCCTATTCCGCAGGACACTCAGGACCCTGCCCCATGTCCTGCCTTCAAGGGCCCGACTTCTCTTCACGGATCGTTTCTCCTGAGACAGTCAGCATTCCTAAAGCACAACTGCGGTTTTAATTGTTTCCGAAACTAAAAGAGTAGATTAGTCATTGACTCAGCACTGGAAAGAAGCCTCATTACATCTGACTCAGTGTGATCATTTTTAGAGAAAAAAGTCTAAATAACACACAGCCAAGGCTACACACAACAAGGGGCAGGTCACCCCAAGACCAGAACCTCACCCTCATGATTGTCACATAGAATACATCTGTTCAAAGTGATGCAAATTGGCCTGTGAGGGCAGAGTGAAGAAGAGGAGAGGTAATGGAGAGGTTTGGGGGCAGAGTGACCTCAACTGTTCCATCACCGCCACTGTGGCACACATGTCACACCATTCCCTAGCCTGGTGGCTCTGAAGGCATTTTTGAGGGAATGGCAGGTGTGAGGCCACATCTACCCCAGGGTGTAGTACTGTGTGGCACTGGCCCGTGCCTTAGAAGAAAATAAGTCAAACCTTCCTCTGTTGGAGTGAGTCCCACATGACATATAGTCACAGGATCCTTCTCTACTGCTCTGGGATGCTATGGCGGTCAGAAGACAACTTGTGGAAGCCATTTTCTCCTGTGAGTGAGTTCTGAGAACTGAAATCAGGAGGCCAGCCTTGGCAGGAAGCGCCATTGCCTGCTGAGCCATCTCACTGGCCTCTTGGATCCTTTTCAATGAGCCCCAGTTCATTGGATAGTGCTACCCAGATCCATGTGGGTCTTCCATCTTCGGTTAAAAATCTCTCTGGAAACACTCTCACAGACATGCCCAGAGATGAGTTTTATTCTACATCTAGGCAAATTAACAATGACCACCGTAGGGGCTAAATCACATTAAATCATCATGGTATCCGTCAGATGTCGGGTAGACTGTCAGCTTCAGAGCCTTAGGAAGATGTGGGAGGTAGAGACTGATTTAAAACTGGTATTTAGTGCTGTGGTCCAGACAATCTCATGGATACCACGAGAGAAGATAGAACATCTAAAGATGGAGGCCTCGGGTAGCCCAAGCTTCAGGTTAGAAATGACAGAGGGGAACTGACAAAATTACCAAAATGGAGTGACTCAAGAGAGGAAGACAGAGCTGGAGGAAGAGAGAACACCGTTGGGGGAAGGGCTTGAAATCAACCCTTGCTAATCAAATCACTGCAGGTGATTTGAGCACTGCAATCCTCTGGTATCATTGAAAGAAAGAGCAGCCTGTGGTTGGAGATCACAGCCCTCCCAAATTTCAAAATGGGTGCAAGGCCTGTTCGAGCAAGAAGAATAAGCCATGGGACATCAGGGCAACCTGGCAGCTCTTCACCTTTTAGGTTGCAGGACTGAGATAGATTTGACTTTGTTTGGACCATGAAATGATCCAATTTTTTTGTGATGTCTACCTGTCACAGAGCAGTCAGTCCACTACACCCAGAATTACTTCAGAACATAGCAACTATGGTAGTGAAATTGGAAATTGGAGGCAAAGCCCACCTCGTTCTTAAGGTCCTGCTGACGTCACCTTGAGGGGAGAGGGCTGTGGCACATGTGAAGGGAGGCTTCTCACATGCTTCTGGCAATAAGTCGTCACGAAAGAGCAAATGCTTCTTAACCTTGAGTACCACAGAGGGAATTAGGAAATACCTACCCAGCTATGTCACCCATCGAAGCACAAGTTACACCATCCCTTTTCCACCTCCAGCATCCTAATTGCACTACAAGTTTGGGACCACAATTAGAACCAGAGGCAGAAACCAGCCAAGCAGTCTGAGTCACTGAATTAGAAAAGCACCAGGCATTTGGAAAGAAAGCCTACTGGGTATGGGCTTTAGACTCTGGACATTGTTGATAACAAGCTGAATAAAAAAAAATATTTTTGAAATTATAGCATAGACAGATCAAGGGTCAGAAAGCTTCTGAAGCGAAACAGCATCTCAGCTGTTGTCTGAAGGCAAGGACAGTCAAGAGACTTGTGGGCACCTACCATCGGGAGGAGAGAATCCTACGGAAATTGGCAGCCAATTGCTCAGGCCTTCATCTTGGAGCTTCCACGAGCTCTGGGCATTGAGTTAGCTGTCTTTCTCGGCTTCAGTATCTCATGCAATAATAACACTGCCAATCTCAAGGAGTCTCGAGGACTAAGCAGTCCGCAGCACACCGAGTATTAATCTACTCATAGCTGAGGAAGCTGAGGATGGTGCCAGTCACCTCAGCTAAGTTAGAAATTTGTTTCAGAACTGTGATTAGAAAATGTATTTCCTACTGCTTTACTACCAAATCCCAGACCCTATTTCCCTGCATTGTTTTAAGCTTCTGGATGGCAAATGCACCAATTGTCAGGTCTATGGGCTTTGCCCATGAGGTGGAGACAGGGTGCCAGGGCTTAAATGAGAACCACGGACTGATAGGATGGCTCTGTAGGTACAGAAAGGGGCTGCAATGCCCGAGGACCTGAGTTTGATATGTGGGCCCCACATGGTAGGGGAGAACAACTTCCCACAGATTGTCCTCCTACCTCTACCCACACGCCGTGGCATGTACACATGTGTAGACATGCAAAAACATATAAATGCAATTTTAAAAGTTTTAAGGGGAGAACTGCTTAAAGTTGATGTGGGAATTTGCTGGAGGGTCTGAGGCACCATCCCCAGTCACTCGCAGCAGAATTAATTCCTAGGGCCCAGGCTCCAATCATGAGTTAAATATTACTCTCTTCCCACGGGCACAGAGTTCTGTGGCTTTCAGTGCTATATGATTAGCATTGCTCTCTGATTCCAGAATGTCTTCCCTACCTTAGAAAGAAAACATTTGCCAACTTTTGAAGGTGTAGATCTGTGGCAGAATTTCTGCTGCAGAAAGCAAGGAGTAAAGAAGTCATCTTCAGAGAATTCCTTGGTTCCCCTTCCCTGCAGCTCCTCTTGAGACCCCCTCCTCCATCTCTCCTACCATGAGTTGCCTCACTGCCACACCATCCTGGCTTCTGGTCTAACGACTGAGAGTCTCTCCGTCAGGTGTTCAGTTACAGCAACAAGACACAAGGTGAGTCCAAGCTCTACCCTGCTCTTTGGATTCTCAAAGACACTAAGATTTCCAGCATCACAAGAACACCCATTTTTCTGAGAAGGAAGAGAAGACCCATTTCAAAGGCAGGAATGACCCTCTCAAGTTCCCCTACAAGACTGATTTTACTTCTCTTTTTCTTATTTAGATTTTATAGAAATAGGGGTTTTAAGGGATACAGAGTCCCAACTGGAGAAGATGAAAATGTTCTAAAGAGCTGATGGTTGCAGCTGGTTGTGGTAGCATCTAAGTCTTTAATCCCAGCAGAGATAGGCGGATCTCTATGAGTTCAAGGCCAGCCTGATCTACACAGTAAGTTTTAGGACTGCCAGGGCAGTTACACAGAGAAACTGTGCCTTGAAAATCTGGGGGGTGAGGTGGGGTGGGCGGAAATGACGGCTGCACAACAATGCGCATGTGCCTACTGCCATAAACTGTGTGCCCCACAGCAGCTAGGATGGTACTGTATGCTATACATTTTCTTCAACACATTAAGAAGTAATGACATTGTTATGCTAGCTTTATGGTTAAGCAGTTTCCTGAATTCTAGACGGTACTATAGTTGGGGGTACCTTAGCAAGAATTTGAGTGTCCTCCTCTGTGAAATGACTGTGACATTTTATTTAATTTTAAAAAATGAGCTACAGAGCAGTCACTCTGGTTGAAAGTTCAGGCTGGAGGCTGGTGCCCTGGGACTGCATGGCTTCCAGGGTTTGGGGAAATGGGTAGGCCAAATCTTTCTCTATGTCTAGGTTTTGCCACCTGGAAAATGAAGACTATTGTTTCTCCATTATAAGGTTGCAAGAAATAAATGAAATGAAATGAATGTATCAGAAATCTGGTAGGAGCATCACCTATACTTAGTATCTGTCCAAAGTCCTGCTGTCTTGGAACAGACAACAGATATGCAAATGTGGGTTGTGGGTATGGACAGCATCAATGTCTGTGTGTAAGACTAGGAGTTATAGCCTCAGCACAAACATGTATGAAAGAGAGAGAGAGAGAGACAGAGAGAGAGAGAGAGAGAGAGAGAGAGAGAGAGAGAGAGAGAGAGAGAGAGAATCTCCTGGTACAGTCAGAAGCTGACTTAACACAGTCAATGAGTGTTGATGCCCTGGCCTGCCCTCTCTCAGTCTCCTCTTTCTGAGGAAGACTGTAGCTGATGGGCCCCTGCCATCTGAGGAGGCCAAAGCCACAGTTCTAACTAGCCTGCAGTTTCTGTAGCAGGTACTTTTCCTGTTGCCCTCAGAGGAAACATGAATCAGCCACTGTTTGGTTCCATTTCCTGGGAGGCCGCAGGCCCAGGAAATCTGTGGTTTGAGAGTCGGTTCAGAGATCAAATGAAATGGCTATTGGCAGTGGAGTGTGTTGCTAGGACCACTGACAACGTTCTCTTAAGCCAAATGACTCACGTTGAGCTGGCTCTTCAGCTCTCTTTCTCCTGATTACACTCATCTCGTGAAATGAGTAGAATTTCCTGGCCTCCAGTGACTCTTCCTTAGCTGGACGGAGGAGCACATCTGGAGCAGTTTGGGCCAGGAGTGGAGGGTCCAGTCTGTGTGGGTGGCATGGTATAGATGCTTGAACAAAGGGCAGGCATGCACATCCTCACGTGTACCACAACTAGTGAATGCTGGTGTCAGAGACCTGCTCTGACCACTCCACTCTTTCTCCCCAGCTACTGAGCAGAGACTTTGTTGTAACCAGTCTTGGGACAACCAAACTCTTTACCACACCTTGCAAACAGAAAATTAGGTTAAAGTTCACCTACTTATACAGCTATTATCTATCTTCCAGTGTAATGAAACAATTAAGAAATTTTATGGGATTTTTGCAAACACAGTTAGATAACACCAGTGTGTAAATCATCATCCCTTTGGGTCCCTGTGTACCAAGAGATATTTCTGTGCATGGATTTATCATGAATGACAAAGGGTTCCTCATGACAGAGTAGTAATGTGGTGACCCGTTCAGGATGACAGAGCCTGGTGCAGGCCCAATGAGGATACTGTGATGTTGAACATGCTTGGTGAACAGCCACATACCCACTGCATCTCAGTGCTGGTATCTGTTTTGTGATTTCATTTCACGTGGTTTTGAAAATCTTTCCTACAAAAGAAATGCATGGGAGTTGAGTTCTACCTCTTTGGACAAGCCAGAATATGCTTATCCTGGTGACATAAAAAATAAATAAATAAATAAATAAATAAATAAATAAATAAATAATTCCCAGGTAGATGACGCCCAAGAGAGAGTATTTGAAACAGTTCATAAACTTAGAGTCATCATATAAATGCTATCGGTGGTGATAGTGACATCATCAATGACAATGATAGGTGAGACAGTTCATGTTTGGAACCTCTCAGGTATCAGGGAGGTGCCTTTTCAGGTAGCTTGGGTGGAGGGGGAGATGGTGATCTACTGACATCTGTTCTGACTTTAGCATTCTGTCAGCAAGTGCACAACGCTTGTGAGTTGGGATGTGGGAATGAAGCAGACTGTGAAAAACTAGATGCATGCCTTATTTAAAAGGGGGAGATGTTATACAGTTCCAACACTTGGATAACTAGAGTTTCCCAGCTGATATATACACCTGGCTATATGAATATATATCTATATATCTATGTATCTATATATGTATGCATCTATCTTCTATCTATCTATCTATCTATCTATCTATCCATCTATCTATCTATCTATCTATCTATCTATCTATCTATCTATCCATCCACTCATCCATCTATCTATCCATCCGTCAATCTACTATCTATCCCTCTACACATCACCTATCAATTTTACTTATCTATCAACATCTGTCATCTACTGTAATTGTACAGTCTATTTATGTATGTAAATGGGTGTATATTTTAATAATTCAATATCTTGGTATGCTCAAGAGGTGTGAGAAATTATAACAATAAAACAAGGACTGCCTCTATTCCACAGACCCACAAGCAGCCACATGCCTCCTTGCCTCAGTCTCAGGCAAACACTAACTTGCTTTCTGTCTCTGAGCATTTGCCTCTTCTGGAATTTGACATAAACAGAGGACGCACTTTGGGGCCTTCAGCAAATGGCTCCTTCTGCTCAGCATCATGCTTTCCCAGGTCCATCACGCTGCGGCATGCATTGATGCTCCATCTCTCTTTCTTGCCGAGGGATATTCTGCCGTGCTGTTCAATCTCATTTATACACCCTTCACCGCTTGATGAATGTTTAGCCATTTCCAAGTTGGGAGTAGTTGTGAGTCAGGCTGCTGAGAGCCTTTGTGTACAACTTCTTGTTGCAGATATTTGCATTTCTATTGGATGTGTACTGAGAGATACACAGGTAGCTCGGTACTTCACAGAACAGATCTCACCTACCGCCACCCTCTCAAAAAAAATCATCCGGACCAAACACAGAGCATCAGAGAATAATTCTTAAACGTTGGTGTAAGATTTTTTTTTTTTTGTAGCAGACATTCCTGATTCCTTGAAAGGTGAAATTTTCACCTTTCCCAGGATTTTAGTAAATCTCTGCATTTACTTTATACAAATTTTCTCCCTCCCTTCTTCCTTCTTCTGTCCTTCCCTTTCTTCCTTCTTTCCTTCTTTTATTTTTTCTCTCTCTCCTTTCTTTCTTGTCTTATGGCTGCACTTGTTAGATGTTGTGAGACATATAGACATCATATCCATCATATCCATATTTTTTGTCTTCTTGGTTTGTGACACTGGGGATTGAACCCGGAGCCTGTGGCTGCTAGGCAAGCCCTCTCATCTTGAGCCATATTCTAGCCTCTTGAGATGATTTAAAACCCTGAGACAACAATTAGAATAATTCAGAAAGAGAATTCCTAGCTGGACCAGGAATGCCAAGAGGGTCACCTGGGAACTTACTCTCTGTGCCTAGCTCCCTGGTGATGTACCCACAGGTGCAAGTGTAGTTTAAAGGGTGTTATCAGCCAGGGCACCAGATGTGTCTTGAGAATACTGGTAGTAGTCACTGCCCCAGGAAGACATGCTCTTCTGTGCTTAGGGATGACAGACAGTTTCTCTCATAGGTGAACACATGGGTTCCCACTATAGAAACCAGTATGCCAAGGTCACGTTGGTAGCTCAAAGAGGTGTTTTGAAGCATGGCCACAACAGACATGAAACAAGAGAAAAATAATGACATATAATGGTTCTTCCCAGTTCTCCAATGTAATATGATACAGCAATGTTGCCACTAATGGGCTGGGCAGTGTTAAGTGCACTATCTTATCTTTATAAGTCCAGTTTCCTCATCCATCAGTGGAGACAGAGCTACCTGCTTTACAGGCAAGGTTTTGAATTAAAAAGTCCCTGAGAAGAGGCTGCCCCACGGTAGGTGCTCAGCAGACATTAGTGTATCCAATCACACTGATTCTGGTGGCTCCTGCTACTGTATCAGATCCTATATTTTCTCATGTGTCTAAACTTGTGTGTGTGTGTGTGTGTGTGTGTGTGTGTGTGTGTGTTAGTGAGGGTCTTTTAGGGACCATGGCAAGAACTCACTGAGGCTTCAGACCTGAGGCCAAATAGTACCTGCTTCATGAGATTGATATGGCCACATTGTCCAGCAGGAGAGACCACCATCAAAGAGCTAGATAACAGAGCTTTTGATGAGTTGATGTCTGTCCAAGAAGTTAGAAAAGAGATCACATAGGGAGGTAGGTTGTAAAGTAAGCTAGGAGGATGCCCCAGGCAAACACCTGCTGTCTAACAAGCGCTTTGGCTGTCTGCCAGTTCAACAAGACTATCAGCGAGCTAAAGAATCAGTGTGATTGGAGAAGAAACAACTGATGCCCCCAGTAAAGGAGGCAAACCGTGCAGGGGCAGAGGGGAACCTACCAAGTTTTTGAGCAATGAATGGCTAGACAGGACCTGAGTATGGGAGAGAGTGAGGTAAGGCTGGGAAGGTAAGGTGGGGCAACTGATCCCAAGAGGCTCTGTGTAGGTTTAGCATCTGAGAGCAACGGGGGCCTGAGAAGGAGTCTGAAGGTAGGAGCTACATGGTCAGGGTTTTAATCCAAAACCTTCCTCTGACTGTAGTGAGGCTGAGGCAACAACAACCATTGCAATTAGGTAAGGGTGGAATAGGAGCCTACAGGGGACATGGGTAATCCCTGTGTGATTTATTAGACAAACAACGTTAGTGATTCTAATGTCGTGCAGAGAGCTACATGGCAGAACTGGGCTCCTGTTAAGGAAGGGAAAGTTTTGAAAATTCTTTATACACACACACACACACACACACACACACACACACACGCACACACAGAGAGAGAGAGACACACACACATACATAAACATATACATGTTGCCACTGAGACAAAGAAGGGAAATTCCATAATACAAACCACCAAAGTCAACTTCATGAAAGTGAAACAGAGATGTCTGTGTTATTTCAGTTTCTATGAATAACTAACATATGTGAAAATTCAGATACAGGGCATCGCTATTCTGAATATGGAACCAAGAACCTTTGCTGCCTTGCAGCCTCTCAGACGGTTTCCTGGCCGTGTGGGCAGCTGCGATTGGCTTCTCTGAAACGTCTCAGGAAAGCGCATCTGTTCTCTCATCAATGCCTTCTATTAGCGCTTGGCTGATTGGATGCAATAGAAATATTGCTATTGGAGTCATTTGCTATTAATAGAGTGGCTGAAATCAACGGAAAATAGGATTTTACAGTTTGGGAGGTCAGGAGACCCGGTTTGGGTCTTATAGAACTGAAGTTAACAGGCCTGCAGGGCTTTGCTTCTTTCTGAATGCTCTAGGGGAAAATCTCTTACTTAGCCTTTCCCAGTTCCAGTGGTCGCCTGCATTCCTTGGCTCATGGCCTCTGCCTCCATCTTCGAAGCCAGCAACTGCTTCACTCTGAGATCTGCTTATGTCATGACATCCTTGGACTCTGCTCTTCCTGTCTCCTCCTCTCACTTACAAAGCCTGTCAAGAGTTACTGTGCTGACCTGGATACTCAGGGCCATTGTCTCTGCCTGAAGATCCACATCCCCATCTGTCAAGACCTTTTGTCACATACTGGAGGGTTCTGGGGGTTAGGGTGTGGGCATCTGAGTGGGAGGCATATATTCTGCCTACCACAGTGCTTGTGCCTACTACAGAACAGAAGCCAGGGAGGCAAGATGTGGGGTGGTTAAACTCAAGCTTTGTGGCCAAGTACATTAGATTTTCAAACTGCCTCTTCCCAAGTGCCAGCCCTGTGGCTCCTGAGTGTCTGTTTCCTCATCTGGCAGTGGGACAGTAATCAGACTCACCTCATAAAGTCATGGTCAAGACCAGTTAATTGCATATACAGAATACAACTACACACACGCATGTATATATACATGTGTACATGTCATGTCAGTAACTTTGAATAGTAACTAGCACATACTAGAGCTTACCAAATATCGCATTATTATCTGACAGATGGAATTCATAAAGTCTTTCTTCCCCTATGGTTGATACTGATGATGAATGGCAATGTCCATTGAGTGTGTTGAAGGAATTCATATCTTTAAGAAAAATACGAGGGTGAATATAATACTGTGTTAAGTGAAAGTAGGGCATTGTGAAAGAGCCCCATACTACACGGCTTTGCCCATGAAGGTGGGAAGCACAGATTCTGGGGGACAGTGGTTTGAGAAAGCTGTTCACAGAGCCACATAGCAGGTGTCTGAGACAGTGTTCTAATGAAGTTTGGCTCACAAAGTTGGCCCAACACCTTTAAAAGAGCAGACAATAACTAGCTTTGTGTTTCTAGACTCAATCGTCAATTTAGATTAAAAAAAAATTCTTAAAACGCTCTGCGTGACCACATGGACAATCTATATTTATAGCCAGAGGAAAAGACGTGAGCAACAGAGAACGGAGCGAGATACAGAGACTTTGGAAACAGTCTGTTCACTTGGCCACTTGTGACTGGCTGAGATTTGGTCATTCTACCAGTGTTGGTCTCAGTCTGTGTGGACATCAAGTTAGGTTATAGTTCACTCTGTACAGAGAAACCTTTAGGTCAAATTTTACAAATGAAGGCCAGCTTTGTGCCTGGCAGTTCACTCCAGCTGTTAACATCTGGGAGCCTGGCTATCTGAGTATCCCCAGTGACCAGGTAGCTGACAGGAGAGGTTCACAGCTTATAGACAACACCACTTATGTTGAGTATCTAGGTGGCAGGCAGGGGTGCCTGGATGACCAAACCCCAGTTAAACTCCAGGACTCCATCTTAAATTAGTTTGTTCAGTAGACAACACTCACTAAGGGGAAGACTAGTCAGGTCTTGCTAGTTTTTAACTGAGAGAAGGAGCTTGGTTTGTGAGTACAGGTTTCATGAGAATTTGCCCCAACAACCTTTCCCTTGTTGATATTGTTTTATAGTATTTCACCTTAACAAATGACAATCGTGAGCCTAAGTCTGTGCTGGGTCCCATGAGCTCTTCTAGTATATCAGCAAACTAGCTGTGGTCTGGGGGATGTCACCAATATGGATGGTCACCTGGGATAAGGCCGGGGGATGGACAAAGGGTTGAAAGGGAACACAAGAACATCCTTTGTGAAGATGAGGCCATTCTTTACTTTGATTTGGTAGCTGAGTATGGCCATATCCAAACAGAATCACCAAGTAGTAGACCTGACAGGAACCCATTTCACTCCTTTCCTGAGTGAGTGCTGCTTCTTTAAAGATTGATATGCAAAGCCTCCAACACCCTCAGTCATAGCTCATCACCACAGGCATTGATTGGTGTCCTACCTTACACACCACTTGTAAATGTTTTCTCTCAGAGAAAGAACACTAAGGAGAAACAAAACAACAAGGTTTCTGCAGTCAAGAAAATCAGACACAGACTGATGGCGTTTCTCTACTGAAAATTGGCCATGAAGTGCTTGGGTAAGGACAGTTTTCTAAGGCCTGTTCCTCGACACAAAGGAAAGGCCCATGTGCTTATGCAGTTTGCCAAGGTCTCCTCTTCTTCTCTTACATGTAATTGGGAGGCAGAGGTCTGAGTCCACTTCCCACCTCATCATAGTGCATTGCTTCATGGTGTGACAGTCTCCTGGCTACCAAACTGGGCCACAATTTGAACCCATCCAGAGACTCCTCATGTAGTTCATTAGGGCCTATAAGCATGTCTAGAATTCAGTTTTGCCCCTTTTTGAATTTCCCTAGGGGCCAGCGTTAGCCAGGTATTTTGACCCATGAAGGAGACATTCTATATGAACACAAATTGTAGAGTAGAGGTGCTCAGGGCTGCCACAGACTTGAAACTGGTATTACTGCCAAGGGTTTGCTGTTCTCGAGGGAGATTTGTGAGACAGAGAAGCCAAGCCGGCCAAGCCAGCAGTGATTGCTAGAAGCAGTTATTTCTAGGCACAGCGTGGCAACCTACTCCACATCTGTGGGGGGAGGGGGACTGGTACTTAGTACGGTGGTTTGAATGTGCCCCCTCCATGTGATGTATTGGAGAGTTAATCTCCAATGTAGCAGTGTTAAGGTGGGCTAAGGGCTTGGAGCTCTGATTTCATGAATGGATTTGTATCAATTATAGGAGAACTCTTGGCTTCAGTGCAGGTTCCATCCCTGGCTCACGTGTTCCTCTCACCACTGACTCTCAAGCTTGTATGACAGAGCTAGAAGACCCTCACCAGCTGGCACCTTGGGCCGCACTTTTGAGCATGGACTACAAGAAACACATTTCTTCTCTATGTCAGTCTATGGTAGTCTTTTCTTGCACCACAAAAAGTGCTAGGACATGGTGCTCACTATGTGACATTTAATGGACAGATATCATATAACTGACTTTTCCTCTTGTGGTTGAATTTGATTAGTAATGGCACCCCCACCTACACCGTGTGTGTGTATGTGTGTGTGTGTGTGTGTGTGTGTGTGTGTGTGTGTGTGTAGGGAATTTGTGTGTATAAGAGAAGTCTAATTCCTTATCAGTAAGGCTGTCCTGGTGACATGGCTGACAACAATGGACATAGCTGAGCCTTGCTAAACGTAACAGCATAACCTGTTTGTTTCCTAGGATTGCCAAGATGCTCAGGATACGTGGGACAAAACCCACACATGAAAAGAGTTTTAAAATCTTTAAAGATTTGTATACACATATGTGACAGCAAGTGTGTGCATAACAAGAAGCCGGTGTGGCAGTCAAAGGAAATCCTCCAATGTCAAATTTACTTTTGACCTCATTTGAGACAAAACCTCTTGTTTCATGCTTCATGTACCAGGCTGTCTGGCTAGTGAGCTCCTGCAGAGGCTCCTGTTTCCACTTCCCTCTCTCCTTGCCATAGGAACCCTGGGATTTCAGGTGCTGCCCTGTCCTGCTTTATGGACTTCCTGGGAATCCAAAACCAGGCCCTCATACTGTATGTAGCAAGTGATTTATCCACTAAACTGTGTCCTAGCCCCAACCCCTTCCTCCTCCCCTGCCACTGGCTTTCAAGCAAATTCTGTTATGTCTTCCATAGTATATGCTGGTAGTTAAGACTAAATCTATGAAATCACATATTCTGTACTGCTTCCTAATAATGTAAGTGCCGATCCATGCTGTCCCGGGTACAATTAGCATAATGCATATATACTTTGTTTTTCTATTAAATAACTCAACTAAGTAAAAAAAAAAAAACTTGAAGATTGGAATAATTGAAAGTATTTTTGATCTTTGAACGAAATCCCTAAGTTACACATCAGAGTTATGTGGACACTCACAGTTTGAGGACAGAATATTCTGTCTTCTACCACATTTCTGGCTTCCGAGTAGTCCACATACATATTTCTGTTACATTGTATGCCTTTTTTTTTCAAATTAAATAACAAGCAGCAATGCAGCAATGCTTCGGCCCTGTTTCATATTTACAGACTCAATTCCATCAGTTCCTTGTCAGTGTGAACTTGATGCTCATTTAGTCTTAAGATGCAGTTTGAAACTTCTTTCTCAGGGACTCCTATAATGTTCTTCAAAATGAATAGTAAAACGCTGAGAAATGAAGTTACATTTTAATGACAAGAGGCTATATATAATTTGGCCAGTTGGTCTGAAAACTAATTCACGTGATCGAATATTTATCAGTTGAGTGAGCCACACCTGTTGCTCCAAGATGTAACATGAACAAAAAGAATAACAACAACAAAGGCAACAACAAAACTGTACCAGTGGGGGTCACTGATAAAAGATGAACAGAAACTGTTATTTGCTTTGCTCAACTGGTTTTGAGAGAGATAACAAGGAATCTCAGAGCAGAAGGATTGATCAGGTCCTTAGCAATCTTGGCCTTTTCATTAGACTTCTCTGAAAAGAAATGGCTCAATAATAAATCATGGATGGTTCCAATATTTGCTTCCAGAAAAACTGGAGAATGACTGAGTCAAACTTGTTAATTCTTGAGAATTGTTTGTGTTCGGGACAGATAGTGCAGGAAGAATTCAAGAAGACCCATTCCTGTCTCACCAACCTCTTCTATGACTGAGAGGTCTCTGGGATCCCCCTCATAGAATACAGGGGTGTACTGTTCTTCCTGTCAACAACAGATATGTGTAGACATATGAACCAGTTCACGGATGCCTCTCCATCCGTCTCTGAGGTGATTGCTTTTAATATAGTTTCAAGTCATGTACCACTTGCTTTGGTTAATGGCCATGGACTGCATATGCAATAGTGTCTTGAGTTTACTAAGAGATCTGAAACATCATCCCTGTCACTTAGTGTTCTTCCTATGCCTGGCCCATTCTTAGAGATGTTTAGATGCATAAGTGCCTATGTGCTGCAGCACGCAGAACGGTGACATGCTGGGACACTTCACCTTATAGGAACCAGTGGGGATGGCATACAGCCAAGGCATATAGTGATCTAGACCACGTATGCTGTGTAAGGATACACTGATGTTTCCATGTCAGCATTGCTGAACGATGTATTTCTCAAAAAGTATCTCATCAATAAAGAATGCATGGCTGGCTGTGTATCAAACTTAAAAATAGACATGATGGTTTTTTTTTGTTTTTTTTTTTGTCAGCTGAGTACAACTAATAATTTTATTTAAACTTACAAAAATATTTTTAAAATATCTGTTCATTCATACCCATGTGTGTTTCTCTCTCTCTCTCTCTCTCTCTCTCTCTCTCTCTCTCTCTCTCTCTCTCTCTGTGTGTGTGTGTATGTGTGTACAGGCATGCTTTTGGCATGGCACACATGTGTAGGTCAAAGGACAACTGGTGGGAGGTGGCAATCTCTCTCTCAGGGATCAAACTCAGGTCATCAGGTCATCACTCTTGGCATCAAGTGCCTTTTCCTGATGAGTCATCCTGCCTGCCCCACAAATGTTGTTTGAATAAACAGTTAGAAGGTACAGGTAAGACCATCTGCATCTCAGAATGCACTAGGATGATTAGCAAAGTACCTTAACACAGAAAAGTACTTATGTTGGGGTAACATTTTGAAGGAGACTTAAAACAAATGGAAGGATAGATGCAGAGATGCAAGAACAGACATGTTCTGCCTTAGAAAGCTTGTGTGTGTGTGCACACTCGCGTTTGTGTGTGTGTGTGTGTGTGTCTGTGTGTGTGTGTGTGTTTGGTTTTCAGTTTTTGGTTTTGTTTTGTTTTTCTTGTTTTTTTTTTTTTTTTTTTTTTTTTTTTTTATGGCCCATAGTGGACAATGAATTACCAGGGTGTTGCCTAAATAATAAATCCACCAGCTTCATCTAAAACATCCTTGAGTCTGCTTTCCTTCCAACTATCAAATGGCCCTACATATTTCAAATCTTAGGAGCCGTTTAATCTGAAACAGAAAAGATAAAGTAAATTAAGAACATATGCGAGGTGCCGTTTTCACGCCTCTTTTTAAGGGGAGGATTAATGTGAAAATGTTCAAATTTTACTTATTTGGTTTCCAGGAAAATATATTAGCAGGTCTGTGAAAGCAAATGCTTTGACCCCTGCCCCTGGCCTCAAAGTGCCCCAGTTCAACTCTGTCTGCAGGATAGAGCATGGTCTCACATCAGCAGGACATGTTCAGCCAGTAGTGCCCTTTTGATGACTTCTTTTGATTTTCTTAAACACGATCCTTTTCTTCAAGTAATTTATTAAACACACACAGAGCATCCATACCATACTTAACTCTATAAGCCTCATAAAAGACAAGGTAGGTGCTGGTGTTGCCCCCATTAAACAGATGAGGAAATCAAGGCATGGAAAGCCTGAATCACACACTTAATATGTGCAAGAACTGGGATTCTTTTTATTGATTTGTTTTTAACAAGGAAGCAGATTCTCCACACTCAGCAGAGGTTCATCAGATTTCTGCTGTCCCAACATGCCCTTGGAACTCACACTCCTGTTTCTATACCCAGCCCTTGTCCAGCTGAGAAGCAGATTGCATTTACTTGTGGGGATGCTAAGAATCCAGTACTGAGATGGAGAGGGAATTGAATTCAGTGACCTGCCTGACACTGGCTGCTATGGCCTCTGAGTCATTGCATAACAGCTTATTCAGAAGGCGAGATGAAGGAACTGGGGAAGGCTGGGTAATTGCTATTACAGGTCGCTGGTAAAAAGCTGCAAACCAGAAAGCATCAAACCATCCCAAGAAATGATTTTTCCTGGCCTTCTGCATCAGACCTCATAATTCTAATTTCAGATGTTTGGCCTGGGCAAAAATGCCCTTGCGATTTGCTTTACAGCAACAAGGAAAACAAAGTGAGCCCTGGGCAGCTCAGTGGAAGACGAGCTGTTTCCCTGCCACTGTCTCCCAAATGACCTCACTGAAGGCTCTGACACAGGCAGAGTCTGTGAACAGTGCCCTTAGCATTCTGCTGCTTTACAGAAGGAAACCTCTTGCAACCTACAGCCCCTTTTTTGAAATGCTCACACATATACCCCAAGAACATGTGTTCTTGCTCGAAGTCTCCGCCTTTAGAGCTTGCTTGCTATCTATTATCTTCTCTCTTGGGATTCTGCCACAGACTTTAGGTGACTCTGGGGCATTCCAGCACACTCGCTATTGTATAGGGCACTTCAGAGTAGTAGCACCCCCGCCCCCAGCCTAGCCCAGGCTTTGCATACCAGCCTCCTATTAGACTGATAAAGACATTCTCATTTGAGTAAAGCCTTACTCTGCCTCTTTTTAATCTTCTGCTTGTTGAGCCATGACCTTGGCCTTTCCTCCATGTCTTTGTAGATTCCTGCTAGATCAGTTTATCAAAACCCCTGGCTCCTGACCACCCTCGTAGATGGTTTCTCCAACTCCATTACAACTGCAGCCATTCCTTGATGTTCCCGCTCTGAACTCCCTGCCCCTGTTGACCCCACTCTCTTTGGTTGTAAATCTCTACTTTGAAGAAAGTGGAATCACATCTAATCTCTTGCTCTCGATTTGGGACCCAATGCAGGGGTCTCTATTTCTATGGCCAAGTCTGCCACATCATCTAAAGTGTCTGGGTAAATCATTACAGGTTTAAGCATTGGCGAGAGGACATAGGTGGTGACCAGGTGCTGTTCCACCCTGGACCAGACTTAAACCTGCTTTAAAACTCTCCCCAGGCAGGGTCTCATGGGCTTCCCCCCGCCAAGTATCTATAACTAATTAATAGTTGATAGGGGAGGGAAAGACCTCTTTTTCAGTAGTGCAGACAGTGACCCGTCAGGAGTTGATGCTTCTACAACAGTCTTTAACCCAGGACTCTGTGTGCAACCCCAGTGAAACCTCTTAGCTTATCAGAAATAAACAAATGTATAAATGAATGAAAGTGGAAGATTGAGCAGATGGGAAGAGGAAGAGATTTGGTGGGGAGGGAGAAGAGGAGGACACAGGCACAGGGCTGAGTATGGTCAAAATTTATTATATACTCGAAGGAAAGCACCACCAGAAAAACATTATGATGCATATTTTAACATGCTAATACGAGGTTTCTCCACAAAGATGAAGTTACCATCTAGGGGTTTCACTGGTTGGCATGATCAAAGATAGAGCTGGGGTATAGAGGGAGCACTTGCCTAGCATGTGACAGACAGCAGGCCCAGGGGTCAGTTCCCAGCACCGCAAATCAAATCAAAACAAGACAGAACTGGAGAGAAAAGGTGTTTTTTGTTTTTTGTTTTTTTTTTACAGAGTTAGGTCAGTGTCAGCAGCAGCACTGGGGGCTGGGGGGGGGGGGCACATCTGCATACAGTGAGGGGGACAGCTGCGCTGGAACCTGAGGGCTTCCTCTTCCCTGGCCTGCACAAAGGAATTAGACCACAAAAGGGAGATTGAGGGAAGTGGGGCAGGAGGGTGGGGGAGGGGCTTCGTTATGATCTAAGAGTGAAGTAGAAGTTTTTAAATCGTGAGACAGACTGTATGAGGGTTATCAGTTGAGGTCCTCCTTAATTTTGTATTTAAAGATATGAATCAGATGGGTTGCAGATACAGCTCGGTGGTAAAACTTTCCCAGCAGCCCCAAGGCCCAAGGTTAAATCCCCTGTACAAAAGCAAGCAAACAAACAAACAAGCTCCAAACCTCAAGTTATAAATCAGAAATTACAATTAATTATTATTTTTTTAAATTTGTTTTTCCTGCTTTTCTGGATATGAACTTGTGCAGACGCCAGGTCAGCCTCAAAGAACCTTGCTGATACAGAGTTTTTGGAAATGCACATGCAAGTCTTTACTACCACTGAGAACATATTTTTCACTCATCAGATAATGTCTTGGAGTTTGGAGGCAGGGGTGCTTGCTGGCTCTGGTGGCCTGTTGAGGAATTGAGGACTGTGGGTGAGAGGGTATCAGGTCAGGGTACCCACAATCAAACCCCACCTTGGCCGGGGCTGACAGCATTGACTTGGTCATGCCAGCCTGTTTCCACATCACAGTGGTTTAGACAAACAAGCCCAGGGAAACTCACTGTGCCTAAACCAAAGCTTTCCGTGTTACACATACTCAGTACGTGTTTATGAAGTCCAAGTAAGCCGGGGTGTTGTTTTGTTTTGTTTTTGGTGGTTGTCACAGTAAAAAAAAAAAAAAAAAAAAAAAAAAAAGACCCATGATGTTTTTGGTTTTGTTTTTATTCACTTTACATCCTGATTGCTGTTGCCTTCTCCTCTGAGAAAATGAAGTCTCCCTCACCCCCTGGATATTCCCCTACCCTGGCACAGCAAGTCTTTGTTTGCAGGGCTAGGAGCTGTTTCTTCCACTAAGGCCAAACAAGACAGCTGAGTTAGAAGAATGGATTCCACAGGCAGGCAACAGGTTTTGGGATAGCCCCTGCTCCAGTTGTTCAGGACTCACATGTAGACCAAGCTGCACATCTGCTACATATGTTTGTGGAGGCCTAAGTCCAGCCCTGTATGTTCTTTGGTTGGTGGGTCAGTTTCTGAGAGCCCCCAACGGTCCAGGTTAGTTGACTCTGTTGGTCTTCCTGTGGAGTTCCTATTCCCTTCAGGGCCCCTGATCTTTCCCCCAGCTCTTCCATAAGAGTCCCCAAGTTCCATCCAATGTTTGGCTGTGACCCACAATGTTTTGGAATGAGTGTTGTACATTACAGATGCATACATTATTCTGATCCTGCTTTTCAGTTAGCTCAAAGCTATCCAAGGAGAAGTTGGTCAATCTTCTTTACAAACTAGCTTAAACATTATATTTGAAATGCTTCTAGGTTGCAATGGCACGAAGCCCCCTCTGCCTCTCTCCATTCCAGCCTCAAATGTTGTTTCCCTGAAGCTCATTTATTCATTTAGCGTGCATCTGAGGTCTGGCTCCACATAGAGCAGCGTGGTCTAGTTGGCAAAGGGCTACTCTCTGATTGCTGGCAAAGACCCACCCCCCCCCCATACTTCACAGCCCCTCCCCTATGTATGCCTTTATTCGAGCTGTGTCCTGAGCTACAGTGTGCTTTCTGGGATGTTCTTGGGGAGAGAAAAGGATGATGTGGTGGCTGTTTTAAAGAAAGATAATGGTTAACAGGGTTAAGATATCACACTTAATCACAGTTGCAGGTAGCCTACGAGACAGGACAACCTGCCACTCAGGCTGGTCTTGAGCTTCTTAAATAGATAAGGCTGGGTTTCAGGCGTCCACAGGTTATGTGGTGCTGACGACTGAACCCAGGGCTTTGTGCATGCGAGGCAAGCAGTCTGCCAACTGAGCTACATGTCCATTCCAGTCTTTCTTTCTTTGAATAAAGATTGTTAAACCCATGTCCTTGGGACTCTGTCTAGAACATCACCCAGCCTGCAGGGACTTTTCAGTGGCTGCCTCTTTCTTGGCTGTATTTCCTTCCTGTCTCCAAGGTCTTCTAGTAAATTACTGAGTCTTCAAGGCCCAAGCAAGAGACCACTATTTCTCTCTCTCTCTCTCTCTCTCTCTCTCTCTCTCTCTCTCTCTCTCTCTCTCTCTCTCTGTCTGTCTGTTGCACACAGCCTCAGAAGGCAGATGTCCTGGTTCCTAATTCCGGCTCTTTTCTTCAATGTGTGACCTTGGACAAGTCACTAAACCTTTGCTCCCCTCTCTCTTCCCTGGTGCTCTGGGATAATAATAGGCTCATTACACTGAAATTGGGAAGAAAAATACAATAATGCCTGAAAGGCCGCAATGTGTGTCCCTCCTCCAGCACTGCCTGTGGCTAATGAACACTATTTTCTTGCTGTTTTAAATCTCAGTTTCTTCTTAATTTTTCAATTCTTCTCTCCACGCATTTTTTTTTCTCTCTCTGTGTGTAGGGCGGTGGGAGGTGGTCCAGGGTGGTTGTGAATTTGTGGCTCTCATCCTCAGCATCCCCAAACGCTGGCATTGCAGGCGTGAACCACTACATCCAGCTCTTATTTGATTTTTTTTTTTAAAAGCTTCACAATATTTTATCTAATCTAACAAGTATTTTTAGAATTAAAAACTTAAACTTTCACGATTATTAAAGTAATGTATACTTATTGTTAAAAAAATCTCATTAAAAACAGAATAAAGCAAAAAGGAGAAAAATATCACTTACAACTCTGCCAGCTGGGACACTGCCTGTTAACACATGTATGCTTCTTCCTGTTTCTTTCTGCTTTTCATATGTACAGACTCACATGATTTCGGAGCACAAAGAATTATATTAAACATACCCACTGCCATGTAGTGCTTTCCATGGGAAAAAGCTGTCTATATATACTGACAAATCTTGTTCCTTTAGGATGTTCACAGTAAAGACTTGCTCTGATCCAGCCTGCAGTTTTAGTTGTATAGTTTTATACAAATCCAGACACCATTTTTTAAAATTATTACACTTCCTACTTTGGAAAATTCTTCCAATTCCCTGGTCACGATCACCCTGTGTTCCATGTCTCTTGTTGAACACTGACTGGGGTCTACTTTGTGACCCAGGGGCTTGCTTGCACTACCAGACTGCAGGGTTGACATGTAGCATTCTTAGTTATTAATGGCTACGTGTTATTTGATCTGTTTTTCTTCAACCAGAATCAGCAACTTGAGGGAAGGACCTATTCTAACTCATCTTTTACCCTTAGGGTCCCTAATATTTTGGGCCTCAATGCTTTGGGTCTGTGGCAAGGCAGTGCATCGTGGTGGGTGCTACAAGACAGAACACAGCCGCTTACATCATAGCAACCAGGAAGCAAAGAGGGAAAAGGGTTAGGATCCCAGTTAACCTCTCAAGGGTATGCCTTCAGTGATCCACTATGCCCACCTCCTAAAGATTGTAGTACCTTCCGGTTGTGCTGTTAATCATGTTTTTAACACGTAAGACTTTAGGGGACACTTTAGATCCAGCCTCAACATTGCCTAAATAGTATGTGACAGGCCTCAGCATTTTCTCTTTCCTGAGACCTTTGGATTCACATTGCATAAATCCTTGCATGAATGGCCTCCTGGGATATCTCACTGTGTACATTACTCTGGATGTTCAGGGAGACCCTGTCTGTGCCCTTACAGAACACTGGGTACAGGTGGGCTCCATTGACACCACTGGCTGGGAGGGATTTGTTACCTGTCTTCCCAAAGGAGCCTTAGAAACATTCAAAAAAGTAATTCACAGCAATCACCTCATTTCCCTCCGAGTCAGCCAGTTCTCAATGAACCACAGAACCTCCCGAAACATCCAACATTGGAAGGGAGGGAAAGAAGAGAAAAGATAGGTATTATTACCAGCAGCGGTGCTTGCTTTTCCCCAGTGGATGGTGGTGTTCAAATCAGAAGCCAAATCTCCCTGCGGCTCCACCCTGCGCACAGCACGTGAGGCCCAACCACAAGATGACTTGTGGGTTCCTTTCATCCTGACCCCAGCCTTGGCTTCCAGAACCCGAGCCTTCAAAATTTGGGCTTATGTAACTTATTTGTTTATTTTTAAGGCCAGCCCTGTCCAACTTGAGAACACTTAAGACTGCCTTTTAGAGGGAATTTGGAGCCCAACATTGTCATTAGCTAAATTAGCAAGCAGTGGTCCTGTAAAAACTCCAAACAGCAACATCCTGACGACTTGTGTCATCTTATTTCTGATGCGGTGAATAGTGTAATACCTGAGATTGGTCCCTGGGTTTCTCCTCTGTCTTTTCAACAATAGCCTGAGTCCACCAGCCTGGACCTATCAGCCTTGAGACTTGCTATGCAATGGCAGTACCTCTGTTTTTTTTTGACTGGGGGTGGAAATGGGGAGGAGATTTCCCCATTCTATAAGTGTCTGCAAAGGTTTTTCACCTATGCATTTTCAGAAACTTCTGAAAAACATGAAGCTTTTTACAGAGCAAGCCCAGACTTAACACACGAGAAGACATCCATCGTTGGGTCAGAACAGATACCATTTTATGTTAGCTTCTAGACAAGAAGCAACAGGTACCAAAGGGTCTGACAAGGACATAGATGGAGTTTGTGATGGAGTCCTTGACATGCTTTTCCTGATATGAGGGAAATGTTATGATATGTTAGGCTTAGAAAAGCAGACTGTGAAGCCACACATGATGCATGGGAGTAATTAATTCATCATATGTTCTTAGGACATACATTGCAATCTCAGGAGCGTATCTATCTCTGTGTGGTGGGATTATGGGTAGTTGTCATCACCTTGGCTACCCCTCTCAGGATCCTCAAACCTTCCTACAGAGAGCATTTATCACTTGGTCTGAAGACAAAAGGTAATTACAAGGTAGCCGACGTTCTCAGTTGACGTGTTCTATAGAAATCATTTTGCTCACCACTCTCTGCCATTCCCTGGCTCTGACTGAGAGAAGGGGCTTGGGTGAAAGGCGGCACTCTCATGTGGGGTAGGGAGGTGGGGGGGCGGGCGGGGAGGGAGAATAAGACATTCTCTGAAGCCCAGAGCTATAGCAGTTTTCGCCTCAGGGCCTAGAGGTTGCTGGACGTTAGTGAGCTGTCTACACTCCATCCAGCCCTCTGTGTGCAAGCGCACAAACTTCTCCTGAGGCTGAGAAGAAAAGCAAAGTAAGGAGGTGATTTGCCTCTGCCAGGTCATCCGTGTTCCCGAGAGTCTCTCACAGGATGCTCTTCTCTCTCCCTAAGGCCCCTGCTCCCCTGAAACACCACTGGTGGATGTGTAGCCTGTTATCTCTAAGGCCTGGCAAGGCAGCCTGGTTCAAGCGAGGCGACAGGGCGGCACAGGCTAAGCTTGGAAGGCTAGCCAGCCAAGAGAGGCCTGTCTGGTTTCTCTGGCCAGCCAACCCCTTCCGTCCTTGTGGGTTTCCTCCATGTGTTAGACGAATGTAATGCGATTCGAAGCTACTCTTGGAGCTGTGTGCCATGACCTCATCTGCCTCTACTGATTCTACCGTTCCACGGGGGCGAAGCGCTCCCTCTGTGTGCCACAGTGTGGTACAGAAGGTGCTTGGGTGTGACTGAGAGTCTTTGTGGGAGCAGCTTACCAGCTAACCAAGCACTGTAAGAGCTCACTCATTTATTATTAGCATTATTTACAAGCATGGTGTAAAAGAACTTTCTAGACAGACTCCCTAGACCAGCGGTTGTCAGCCGGTAGGATGCGACCCCTTTGGGGGTCAAATGACTCTTTCACGGGGTCAACTAAGACGGTTGGAAAGCACAGATATTTATATCACGGTTCATAACAGTAGCAAAATTACAGTTATGAAGTAGCAGTGAAAATGTTTTTATGGCTGGGGGATTACCATAACATGATGAACTATATTAAAAGGTTATTAAAAGGTCAGAGCATCAGGAAAGTTGAGAATCACTGTCCTAGAGGACACCTTAGTTTTGTCCAGCCAGCACTGGTTTGGAAATCAATGCTTTCCAGAGAATGCCTCAGCTCTTCCTTGCTACCCTGAAACCAGTGTTTCCAGAAGCATGGAAAATCTCACATTCTGTTTTCCCACCTTTAAAGCAGGAATGCCAGTGTTGTGGGATTATTCTTAAATATGGTTTCTAGATTTCTAAAATATAAACCACACATGCCCAGGGGAACTGGAGTGCCCTAGAAATGACACTTAAAGGCTTATTCCAGGTCTGGAGAGATGGCTCATCGGTTAAGAGCACTGACTGCTCTTCCAAACGGTCTGAGTTCGATTCTCAGCAACGACATGATGGCTCACAACCATCTGTAATGGGATCTGATGCTCTCTTCTGGTACTTTTGAAGAGAGTGACAGTGTATTCACCACATACATAAAATAAATAAATAAATAAATCTAAAAAAAGTAAAAGTATATTTCATGTAATACTTAAAATATGACAATACTGTATGTAAGTATATTCCAGGGATATTAGGTTATTGGAAAAGTTGCCCCTATGGCATTCTGTTTAACTGGGGTCCTACATTTGCATTGCATCAGACAAGCCTGTTCTTGAAGCTGAAGCAAAAGAGGAGATGGTGATGCCTGCCATATTTTCTGCACCTTGGGCCCTCAAAGTGAGATCCACAAGGTGATTAACACTTTCCCTTCCAAGTCAGAGGGAGTCACAGTCTTGTACAGGATGCAGGGACTGAGGTTCCTCTGTTGGGGGTGGAACACTTGCACAGGAGGTGGGAGCAGGATCTGCAGCTAAGCCAATGGGCTCCTTGAAGACCTTGGCAAATGGTGTCCTGAGATGCATTTAATACACTGACTAGGCTTGTTCTTTGGAAACCTGTCAGTGAAGGTAGGCGGGTTAAGAGGAACTCAGATAGGGCAGTAGCCCCAGGGAACCCCCTTCAAGGCATGACTATTTGACCAGCCCCAAAAGTCAACAGTTTTATTAGACATGGGGACTTTCCTGAAGGTTATTTTTGAAGGGAGGGAGAGAGAGAGAAAGAGAGAGAGAGAGAGAGAGAGAGAGAGAGAGAGAGAGAGATCACCCAGAGACCTTTCTGTAGGGTGAGAAGAGCAGAACAGGCTCAGGGGCGGGAGCTCGTGCAGAGCCCCCTCTCTGTCTCTTGTGTCTCCTTTCAGTGTCTCTTGCAGTCTCCCTGAACTCACATCCCCTCTCTCACTTAAGCTTCAGGGCTTGGCTCCAGCGCTGGAGGTGGACAGGTGGCAAGCCCAACATCCAGCCTTTGTGTGACTGAAGGCTGCCCAGGCAGGCGCCCTGCAAGCCTCAGGGTATAATTTTCCTTCTCCACTTGTGAATTCCAGGCAAGGGCGCTCAGCTGTCATTGGCCTCAGGGATTTTTTTTTTTTTTTTTCCCATCAGAATTGAAACCGAGGCCAAGAAAACATGGGTCTGTAGAAGGCATTGTTCCCTGTGACTCCCATGACTTCTGTCTTTACTTTGGGCCTCAGAAAATGCTGTCTTTACCTTGAGTTGGAGATGAAAACTTGGACTTTGATTACCCTAAGAAAACATTAGAAGACAAAGCAGGGCTTGCTGAGCTGTCTGGCTTCTGCCATGTTTTCCTCCACACTGGCTAATGTGTACTTAGGAGTTTCCTTTCCAAAGTCGTACTCGTATTAACAACAGTAGCTATAAAATCTCACATCTGATGCCCCCCACTATAGATGAAGACATAACACAATGAGTTTGCCGGACTCAAGCATGGACCTCTGTGTGTCCCTGGAAGCTATTAATCAGCTCACATCTCTGCTGCCTGGAGCTCCCCGAGGCCAGGGCTTCCCGGCTTATTGTGCAGGTACCAGTGGCTACATTTGAACGGAAAGTATCCCCCATGTCCTGCCAGATTGTGGACTTGGTACTCATGAGCCCCCTGTCCTCCTGGGAGAGCTGTAAGATAAGACCATACAGATAAGAACACTGAGTAGTGGTCAATGAAGACCTTAGCATTAGTCACAGACAGCCAGACTCTCACCCCCAGCAGTAGGAATTCAGAGTCCTTGCAATCAGCCCTCACTAAACCTTCTGGAGT
The DNA here is from genome assembly GCF_011762505.2 of Arvicanthis niloticus. Classification (NCBI taxonomy): domain Eukaryota; kingdom Metazoa; phylum Chordata; class Mammalia; order Rodentia; family Muridae; genus Arvicanthis; species Arvicanthis niloticus. The sequence continues at coordinate 56,289,888 of NC_047664.1, read as the reverse complement.
GGGGGTGGGGAGGACACAAAACCAACCACAGGTATAGATGGATAGTCTGCTTGCCAGGAAAAAAAAAAAAAAAACCCACAAAGCTAACAATCGTCTGTTGAAAAATGAGTTCATTTAGTACTGAATGGTAAGCTGGTCTCTCCCCAGACTTCTACCTCAACGCAGTTCCCAACTTGTCAAGTGCTGAAGTACCAAAGTTCATTTCCAAGCTGTTTTCCAGTCCCCACCCACCCATCGCCAACACTTCCCAAGCTACTTCGCTGAACATCCCACACTCACCACCTTGCCACCTCTTCTCCTGACAGGTTCCTGCCTTTTTGACTTTGACATTCCCGACTGCCAAGACAGCATCCACCCAAAGAAACTCAGGGAATGTATGTGTGTTGGACCGCAAGTGGGGTCCCTGCAGCTTATTTCTCTGACGAAATTCATTGGAGACTGGAGGGGGAAGGGTTATGCTTCTAACACGACTACATGTTGGAACCCACAAACATGTGTGGAACCCATCCCTAGCCTAATAAGAGTGGTAATAAGTTATCTGGAGGCATGGGTTACAAGTGGTGGGTGGGGAAACAGAGAATTTCTTCCTGTGTCCATGCAGGGTCTGTGGTTAAATTTAGATAAAATTTTACCTGGGACAGAATTCGTTGCTTGTCAATTTTCCCTGCTCCGTATTTCATCCCCCACCCCTCCCACCTGCGAACATGGATGGCTATCTCCAAGCTTCATGCTAAAATTCAGCTATAGATTTGCAGTCCCACATTTTCCTGTTTTCTACACAGAATTCTTACTTCCCCAGTACAGCAGAGCAAGTTGAGTTTTAATAGGAAAGCTGTCGGATTATTTCTTGCTCTGTTAATGATTGATTGCCGAATATCCCTTCACCTGCCCCCGGTCTCCTATGCCTGGTAGGTATGATTCTTCAGAATAGTTGGTAAGGCCATGAGATTTAAAGACAGACCTGGATTTGGTAGATCCTGATTCTACCTCTAATTTACAAGGTCTAGGAAGTCATGCGACTTATTTGAACCCCCCAATTCACTCATCTGTAGAATAGAAATCTTTATAAAAAGATATAATACTTTCAGGACTCTGGTACTATGCCCTGCATCAGAGTGTGAAGGACTTTTCATTTATTGATTCATTTTTTTTTTAAATTTGGTACAAACCACAAAGTATATATTTCTAACTGTCACAAAGGAGAGTCACACTTCAAGAGATTTGAAATTATGATCGATTCCTTTCTTCCCTCTTCTCAAACTGCTGTGAGACCATTTGTGACCTGTTGTGAGTGTCTGGCTGTGTGGATGGGAGAGGGAGGGTGGTCTGCCCTAGGATGCGGATTTTCAGAGCCAAGCAAGGATGCTGCCCAAGTCACCCGTGGCTGACGATGGATCCCGGGAGTCCATTCCTTTCTTTAATTCCCGTGTCCACAGCGTCCTCCCTTCCTCTGCCTTGACTTTGTGGAATCTGCAAGTGGTCCAAGATTTTTTCCCCCTGTCCCTTTCTTTCCGTTTTTTTTTTTTCTCCACACAGCTCACAGCAGCTGCAGGGTAGTGGGGGTCGGCGGATGGCGGCAGCTGTTTGCATGTATGGGTTCTCTGTCGTTTCCCTTTGTGAATCAGGGGCTGTTGTATATATCACAAGCCGCCACCTGGCACCATCCATGTTTGAAAGTTTTCTGCTTGGGATCCTGAATGCAGAAGGGTAGGAGGATACTTGAGATCTTGGTTCCAGACCCTCGCTGCCTTTCAGTCTTTTACTAAGACGTTTTGTGGCCCAGCAGACAGCGTTGGGCTTGCTCTCTGTTCCTTCCCACCCACACATCACAGAGACCATAGAGCTAAGCAGTGCACCCTGGGAAAGACAGAGCAGAGCAGCGTGGTCAGGGAGACGCGAGTGCACCCAGGAGAAGGCAGGTGGCAGGCTGACGCTCTGCATTTCCACTGTGGGTGTTCTTGGGGATAAACAGTCTCTCTTCTCCCGCCTCAGTTTCCTCATCTGTCAAGCTCAGGGGGAGCAGAGCAGGTCATGCACGCTTCCTCTGCCTTCATTGGACCCTGGCTTCTGTCTCTCTGGTGAATTACCTGGAACATCCAGCTGTTCATACTTTTCCTCACCACCCATGGGTGAATAGCCCTCTGAACTGCTTGCTGTACGCCTGTTCAAAGCTTCCTTCCTCCTTAGAGCTGAGCCTTCTCCCCTCGCACACTCACGGTAGAAGTCTTGGTGTATGTGGAGAATATGTGGTTGTTCTTAATCTGAAAAGTGTGGAGCATCCTACCGTATTCTAGTCACACAGCCTCTGCGTATACTTACTCTAGAGCAGAGTGCTCTTTATCCTACATGGATAATTCTCAAAGGCTTCGTGGTAATGATAAATTATATACATGGCGTTGACATTTCAAAACCATTCATTGTAAGTGAACATCAAAATAAATTTAGGACGGGGCAAGCAGTATGCCCATCGCTACACGTGAGGCAATTCAGGACTTTGAGCCTAAATACCTTTAAAAATATATCATTCGGTGGCCAAGAAGAAGAGGCAGGACCCACGAGCAGGACCTTTGTACTTAGATGTCCTGTTCAGGCCACTTGATCACATTAACTTAAGCCAGCAACAGCACCCAAAGGGTAGCTAGCTCTGCCTGGCTGTTCCCTGGGTACCTTACTATTGAGGTATGCACAATGTCTTATGTCTTCGGAGCAACTGAGCTCCAGTGGAGAGTGTCCCGTTCAGTTTAGTGTGGAAACATGAGGCTCTAAGAAATGAAGCATTAAGGATTTGTCTGCAGGCGAAGGGTGCTGAAAGCAAAATTTAAACCCAAGTCTGTTTTCCTGTTTCTGTTAAAAGGCAGGCTTTTATTAAGCAGCACTGGCTGGAGCCTGATCTGCAGACCAGGTGGTTCTAGAACTCAGAAACCCCTCCTGCCTTTGCTAGGATTGGAGGTGTGCACTGCTTACACCTGGCTCAAGCCTGTCCTTCAGAGTGCCGCATGCTTAAACACACATCACGGAAAACAAGAGCCTAACTAGTTCAATCTTCAGGAGACTTCAGGGTCCCATGCATTACTGTTTATTGAAAATGTAGCTAACAAAAAAAAAAAAAAAAAATGCAAGTTCTGAACCACATTCACTGAATTCTACCTCACTCAAATTTTCTGAGTACCCTTTTCATTCATTTTCAAGACAGGGTTTCTTTGTGTAACTCTGGCTGTCCTGGAACTCATTCTGTAGACCAGGATAGCCTCAAACTCACAAATCCACCTGCCCACCATCCTTGAACTTTTCTTTGGGGCATTGTTTTTCTTCTTAGACTCCCCCCGCCCCCATTGTTTAAAACATAGTTCCCCCCTTCCTAAATGTCTTCACTTTAATGCTAAGCACAGGCATAGGCATTTTGGGGGAACACAGCAACCTTGGAATGATCCAGAAGAGGAGTCTATCACCTATTCCATTCACGTCCAGGCTGTAGAGCCCAAGATCGTTTGTGTGCAGTCATAATCCATGTTTCCTGGCTCATTCTTGCCCACCATGTCTGTATAATCCACCTGCATTCTCAGGTGCTCTAACATCTCCCCAACCCTCCTCAGGGCCCAGGGCTTGGGAAACACTTGCTTAGTTTCCCAAATATTCAGGATACAGTAGGTGCTGAGCAACTGTATAGTAAACACATGAATGTATATATGGACAAACGAACAAACGAATACTATAATCTCACAACTAGTTTACATTCGAAGGAGAGCAGATACAAGATTGGCTCTTTTGGGTCCCTGCTGGGATCAAGTGTTTCAAGAAAGTGGCCTGTTTTAGGCAAATAGCCATCTTCCTCAGCATCACCTCCCAGCATGCATTTCGAGACGGGCTTATTTAAAAAGAAACATTTACAGCTTTAAATATCCCAAGGGGCCATAGACATCTTTGGTTTCAGAAAACTCCTGGTGCTTGTCAGTGGGGGTGAGTAGAGGAAAGCCTGGTGTTAGGCAGAATGTGAGGACAGCTGAAGGAACCTGAGGCTTCAGGAGCCCAGGGGAGAAGCTTGCTCCTAGAACAGATAACTATTGCAGACCATGCCCCATCGTCAGCTGTGTCGTGTATGATCTCATCAGAGAGAAGGTGAGACGATAGAACATTCTAGGCAAAGATTTACATGGCAAAGGAAATGGTTATTCCACATATCCTGAGATAGGAGCATCCCAAGGGAATTTACTTTTTTATTTATTGAGCCAAGAGCAGGAGCTCATGGCAGAATGCTTACCCAGTATGTGTGGGGCCCTGGGCTGCAGGCCCAGTAAGTACCACACACATACAAGTCTCGAACTGTAGCATATGAAAGGTCTCCATGACCAGTATGACACGGATAGTCACTCACCTCAGCAGTTGTGGGTAAAATAATCCAGTCATCTTGAAGAGAAACTTTCAGCCTAGGCCCTTCTGGAAGCAGGTCTTGAGATGCCTTGGAAAGAGGCAGTGTTGTCCACGCGCGTGTGTGGGACACTGGGCTCGTATCAAAGGAAGTGAAAGCATCTGTCTGAAAGGGGGAAAAACTGAACATTCCCTGTAGGGTAAAGTGCAGACACAGCCTTTTTCTCACTGTGGGTTGGAGGCTTAGGAAGTAAGTTTCTTGATGGTGGAGTGTCTATAAGGACAAACAGGACTCAGTCATCCTTACTTTTTTCCCCTGAACTCTGAGGCCTGTTTGCTTGTTTGTTTGTTTGTTTGTTTTAATGTAAAAAAAAATTAGTCTAGAAATAAATTACCAGGGAGAGAAAGAGGCTAAAATGTACCACAGTTCATTCAGGTCGATTTGCTTTGCTTTTGTGTTTAGAGGCTATCTTGTAAGTTCTAACCAGTGAATGAATATTGGATCTTCCAAATCCTAGCTGGAGGTTTACGCATCATTTGGGATGATTTCCAGACCTGTGGTCCTGGCAGCTGAGGTACAGTGATTTGAAATGACACTCAGCAAGTCACACTAACCTATAGCATGATATTCCCCATGGTATCCTATCCCCAAACTTGGCTTTTTAAACAGAGGCGGAATTGGGCACAACACAGTTGTTCCTTTCTGAGTCCTGCAGTCTTCTAGTGCTTGCCAGCACAATAGATATGTCATCTGGAGTGGGGGATGGGTGGGGGCAGTCTCCTGGCTTTGGAGTTGAAATTGCAATAGTCTCTATCCATAGGCCAGGCATTCTGCAGTGACCATTGAACCACACAGTGTGGAGCCTAACTGTGCACAGTGGCATAGAAGAATGGCGTGAAGAGTGACGTGACAGTGTCAAGTTACTGAGTCTCTGTGTGGTTCAGTTTGTGCTGTTCAATGGGGAGGACAGTGGTGCCCCTTTCCTAAGACTGTGGGAAGGGTTAATTAAACGAATCCATGTAAAACACTTAGACCTGGGCTGCGTAATGATGGACTCTCATCCACACCACTGTGAAGTATGGTTTCATCTTCTTCTCCTGGCCAACAATGGCCAAGCCACGGGGGTTGCAACACTAAGGGATTTCAAACACATAGCTAGATGAAGAAGGGAGATGAATAAACTAGGAGTATAACCTCAGCCAGACTTCTCTGGTTCTCTGTAGCGCCTTCTAAGGAACATAATGCAGACCACTGGCCTTGGTATAGGTGACCAGTTTCCTTTGCTATTGTTAGCATGGCAAACACCATGCCCTGCAAAACCCATTTTAGGATTGCTCCGTTGGCTGGTCCCTGGGGACTCTGGAGCCATCGCTCTGTTCAGGGCTCACTAATGACCATTCCTTTGAGCACAGTTTCCTAACTTCATGTGACCATTAGGGAGTGGATGGAGCATGTGTCATTAATTTTGGAGTAGTTCAGTGATTGTCACAGACAATACCGATGGCTTTGCCTTGCCCGCTCTTCCTCAGGCCTTCATCGCTACTGCTATTCAGCCTTCTTCTTTTACTGAACGTTTCCAGCCCAAGTAGGTGACCAAGCCCCTGTCTACCCAGCTTACTAAGGTGGAGCAGTTCATTTGTTGTTGTTTTTATTCTTCTTCTTTCATTCTTTGCTGTTGTTAAAAAAAAAAAGTTGTGGTGGCTTATAGATTCTGTTAGACAAGACATTACTACCAGATGCCGGGAAGCTGTCACAATAACTAATCTTAAGTTAAACATGATGCTCTGGTCTCTTCTCTCAGCCCATTTACAGCAGAACATCTGAGCTGGAGCAACCAATGTTTCTGGAGGCTGGGAACACCAAGAACAAGACACTTGTGTCTGTGCAGCTGCTAATAAGGAATCGTGAGCTTCACGCATGGTGGAGAGCAGAGGAGAAAGTAGAGGCAAACAGAGTAAGGAGTAGGCAAGCCATGAGGCCCAGCCTCACTTCCTACCAAAGCAGTCGCACTGGTGGATCTGCTCTTGAAAGGCTTCGGTCATTCCTCGTGGTCTAAGAGCTTTGTAAAGATCCCCCCCTACCATCTTTATGCAGTCTAGTTGCAACATAAGTCTCAGAGGAGACAGACCATATTTATAGTTGCATTTTGTAACTCAGACTGAGTTAGCAGAGAAAGCTGGCTTACATTAGTTGTTAGAGTAATAAAATTCTACAATGAGGGTTGGGGTCTTAGAATTCCTGTGCTGAACCTCCTCACAATTTCTGAACAGGTGGATGCAGAGTACCATAGAGGGGCTTCTGGGCCTGGGCCTACAGCTCTGTTGGCTCAGTGCCCTGGCCTTTGTGTCTTATATACTTGAGTATGCTCTGCCTCTGCAGATAGGTGGCCACAACAGTAAGTCCATCTATTTCCCTGGGGCCACTGTCCTCTGTGACCACAGCTAGAGTCTAGGTAAAGGCACAACTGCAGTAATATTCCCAGCGGCAGGCACAGTAGTATCTTTGGCTAGGCAGTTTTCGTGGTGTGTTTGGGCAAAGGCGCGGAGTGTCTGGTCTTTCAAGGATACAACCATTTAGTAAATCTCTTTTAAGCTTAAATAAGGACACTAACTCTGCCAGCTTTTGCATGTTTTACGACACCCTAAACTTCAGTGTAAAACAAGTGTTTACCTAGCTATGAGTCATAAGCCTGGGCTTGGCTCACCTGGGTTCATTGCATGCTTTCAGTTGGCTGAGATGATCCTGGAGGATCTTAGCTGGATGGCTCACATCTAATCTGTGTGATCTGTCATCTTCCAACAGATGAGCTCAAGCTTGGTCATCAAACTTGTTCTCAAAGAGAAGGGTGGACAGCTTCTCCATCCCTCTGTGGACATGTATAAGGTTCTAACTGCTAATCTTTTGTTTTAGAAGGGGGGTGGCTATTGTTACTCTGTGATTAACTCTCCTATCTTGACTGATGCAGTATATAATAGGACACACAAGTTTCATAAGTTGTTATATTTTTAAAAAACTTTTTTTGCAGATAAACACTTTTGAGAAATTGCTGGTGGTACTTGGTTTTATTTTTTTGTTTTGTTTTGCATTCCCTTTGTGAATTTTGTTAACAGAATACATGAGTCTTGATTCAAGAGTTTTAGCCAGACACTTAGATACCCAACTGAAGATAACCTTTCAAAGTGTCTCTTGTATCTGGTTATATCCAGGAGCTGGTCTGCTTTTCATTACTGTAACAAATACCTAAGGTAATCAAATTATGAAGAGAAAAGGTTTATATTGGCTCGCAGTTGTAGGAGTTTCAATCCATGATCAGGAGGAACCTTTGCTTTTAGGCCAGATGGCAATAACTAAGCAAGCAAATCAAACCATTCCCTTCATGGCTTGGGATAAAAAAGGATGCAGCAGATCCTCAATACCTTTCAAGGGAATGTCCTCAATGACCCAACATCTACTAAGCCCCACTTCTTAATGGTTCTAACACTTCCTGATATCACCATTCTGATTGACAAGCTTTGCACACATGGACCTTGGAATAACATTATAGGTCATGGGTCCCAACTAGAGCAGTCTGTATGGTCAAATTCAAGCCAGTGGAATGAAACACAGAGCCAGTGGCTGCCATATTGTTTAGTGTTCTCTAGCCTACCTTGCCCTACCCTGAGAAAGGTAAGTGCTGAGTACCATCCTGGAAGATAGGAGTTGAGGTTGCCAGCTTTGGATTGCTGCTCTGAGTTTGGATGCATGGTAGAGAAATTAACTCCATCCTACACTTCACTTCTATACTTTAGGAACACTTCATTACAGTAGCCTAGGGCATCAGCTGACTAATAACATACCGTCCCCTTCCCTGAGACATTCGTGGTCCTCTGCAAACACACTGAGGCATCCGTCAGGAAAGGAAATGGTTCAAATTTTACCCACTGATGGATCTCCTCCTCACCGCCCCCCATCCCGTGTGTGTGTGTGTGTGTGTGTGTGTGTGTGTGTGTGTGTGTGTGTAACATTTTTTTGATATACGTGTTGGGAAGCATTCCTCATAGATACATCTTTAACATAACTTTTCTCTTTGGGAGGTGTTAGAATAGACATCCTGGTAGCTGGGGAAGCTGTGAAGTTATTTATTAAGGAGCATGATACCATTACCCCTCACCCAACTCAGCTCCTACTGTTTTCCTCTTGAAAAAAGTTCTGAAGAGTTAAAGAAAAAAAGAGATAGGAAACAAGGAAGGACAGGACAGGAGAGAGAGAGAGAGAGAGAGAGAGAGAGAGAGAGAGAGAGAGAGAGAGCGCAGGAGCTGGTCAACAAGACAGGTAGACTTGAATCAAGGCTCCCGTGACCTTTGGCATCACCATCAATCCCTCCAGCCCACCATTTTCCCATTGGTAAAGTGAAGACAAACGTAGGGTTCTTTTGCTTGGATCTTGTGTGTGAAAGGGCTAAAAGAAGAACAAACCAGATAGCTATAGCCTGGAGCGTGATCCCAAGAGAAACTAACAGATGAACCACTCAGTTGTGCCCAGCCCAAATTGTTGGCTCATGGAGTCACGAGAAAGCATAATGGTTGCTATTTAAAGCCAGTTTGGGGTTTGGAGAGATGGTTCTGGTTAGGAGCACTTGGTTTATTGCCCTTTTTTACCTGCTTTGCTCCTTTCTCCTCAAAGCTGGTATCAGGGCCTTGTGGTCCTAACAGAGCTTCTCCCGGGGGCTCCACTCAACTGGTTCTTTCTCAGCAGAAGCAAAGCTCAGTCTAACAAATACTTTTCCTTCTATCACCTGTGTTCTGAAAGTGACTGAATTTAAAAAGAGAAACTAAGTCCTAATAGTCACTAGGAAGACCTTGTGAGAGTATTCTGTGGGTAACCTGGCATAGTAGCATGCCCCTGTAATTCCAGTATTTCTGTGGCAAGATGGGGGATGGAGAGAGGAGACTCCCCGGAAGCTTGTGAACCAGGTAGCCTGATATATGAAACAGCAAACACTGAAAAGACAGACCCCGAGGTCAGTGAGATGACTCAGCAGGTAAAAACACTTATTTCACAAGCCCGACAACCCAAGTCTTATCCCTTTAACTCATGTATGGGTAGGGGGAAAGAACTAACTCCACAGAGTTGTCCTCTGACCTACATAGATGCACATGCATACGTGCATTCATACACACACACACACACACACACACATACACACACACGTACGCACACACACATGCATGCACACGCACATCTACACCCAAACACACACACACATATTCATATACTTTCATCAAATTTATATGTACACACACAAGACAAGACAGTCACAAGGAAAAGCATCCACCCTCCTTTGTGCTCTGGGATATTCGGGGAAAGTGACTTTCGCTTCCTCATTTTTTCCAAGCATCTGGATATCTTTATGGCAGCAGTGAAGAGTGGGACCTGCTTACTGTTTTTTCCTAGCAGATGACACATGGCTTTAGAATTCAAGCTAACTAGGAATAATTCAAAGTCTACTGTGTTGGCAGAACTCTCTCTACTTGCTGAGTCTGTGGATCACGGGGAAAATCGAGTAGAAACTTGGGCTGGGAGGGATCCTGCACGAGACACCCCACGATGGTAAAGCTTCCTTCTTCTTTCCTCTGCAAGACCAGCAAGGTGCTTGCTCTGCACATGAAGAGCTCAGCCACTTACTGAGGCCTTTCATATCATCTAGAGCAGTGTTTCTATTTACAACCCCTTTTGGGGGTCAAAAGACCCTTTACTGGGGGTCACATATCAGATATTTACATTATGATTCATAATAGTAGCAAAATTACAGTTGTGAAGTAGCAATGGAAGGGATGGGGTTTGCACAGCATGGTAACTGTATTAAAGGATCACAGCAGTAGGTCTAATTAAAAATCTTTTGCTGGGCAGTGGTGGCGCACACGCCTTTAATCCCAGCATTTGGGAGGCAGAGGCAGGTGGATTTCTGATTTCGAGGCCAGTCTGGTCTACAGAGTGAGTTCAAGGACAGCCAGGGCTACACAGAGAAACCCTGTCTCAAAAAACCAGAAAAAAACATATATACAATAGGAGTGTCTGGGAGTTACTGATGGTTGTGAGCCATCATATGGGTGATGGGAATTAAGCCTAGGTCCTCTGCGTGAGCAACAAGCACTTTTAACTCCTGGGACATCTCTCCATGGTAGTCACACACTACCAGGCCCTGCAAAATGTGACTCTTGCCCAGCTGATGTTCACAGCACCAGATGTCAGCTTACCTTTAGTTTCAGTATAAATCAGGTATCTAACATTTTAACAAGCGCCTCAGGTAAGTGACTTACACAGAGATGTTCATCGTTCATCGGGTTTTCTATGCTTCTGTACTGGAAGGTAGGGCCTGCTGCCTGTGGGTCTGGGACAAGGCTATTTGACATGGCAGCAATGTTAAGTAGAACAAACTGCTCATCTTGTGGCTGAGAAGTGAATCATCAGCAGGAGGGACCAAGGCCCCACAGTCCCAATCAAGGGCACACTCCTCTGTCCCTTTCCCATGTACTAAAAGTTCTCCACCTTCTGGGAGCACCATGCTGGAGGCCACATGGGCTTCTGTGGGGGTTAGAGAGACACTTGGTATTTAAACTGTGGCATCTTCCATTAAAGGTAACAATAGTCACGGCATGACTATTTCCTTCATTGTAGAATGTTTTTGAGCTATATTTCTGATTCTTGCAATAGTATCATGCAAGGATTGTTACTCCATTTTGGAGTTGAGGAACTGCAGCCCACAGGTTAAGCTTCCTGCCTCCATTGCCATCGGACACATAACAGTCCCCGATGGTCCATGTGTTAAAAGAATTGAAGTATTAGAGATACCATTTAGCTGATGAAGTACTTGTCATGCAAGTGAGGGAGCCTGATTTGAAAATAAACAATAAAGCTGTGTATAGTAGCACACACCTTTAGTCCCAGCACTTGGGAGGCAGAGGCCGGTGAATCTCTGTGAGTTCAAGGCCAGCCTGGTCTACATAGTGAGTTCCAGGACAGCCAGAGATACATAGCGAGACCCTATCTTGGAAAAAAAAAAAAAAGAAGAAAATGAAAACAAACGAACAAACAAACAAAGGAGCAGGGCATGATGATATACAGTTATAATCCCAGCACTGAGAAGACAGAGACAGGCAGGTTCTTGGGGATCACATACATTCTAGCCAACACGATGAGAACACCTCTGGCACCCACACACCTACATGCATACAAGTATACTTGCACACATGTATGCTTGCACATGCGAACAGATACACATGCACACACTACATGCACACACATGCAAGCATTTTACACACACACACACACACACAGAGACAGAGAGAGAGAGACAGAGAGAGAGAGAGACAGAGAGAGAGAGAGAGAGAGAGAGAGAGAGAGAGAGAGAGAGAGAGAGAGAGAAAGAGAATAGTTGGGCTCCATGGTCCATGGTAGTACTGACGACAGGTGGCAGAAGCTTCAGGAGGGGAGATCAGGCTGGGGGAGGGCTTTAGGTTGCTGAGTACGAGCCCTTGAGAAATTAGAGCATCTTTCCTCCTGGCTGTGAGGTGAATAGGCATCCTGGAACATGGCCACTCATGTGCACACTAGAGTAGTGTTTGCAGCTGTTTGCATTTTCTCCTAGAACAGATATTTCATTAGTTTTCAAGGCTGAACTGTGGCATTCTCAATACTTAATATTCTTCAAATGTAGGCCCTGTTCTCCAACCTCCTAATCTCTGTTTCCAAGGCATATCTCAGTAAGAAGTCCTGCTTTCAGGTTGAAGTCAGATAGGAAACACATCTGTCCAGGAGACCAGCTGTTTCTCTGGCTTGAGCATGGAAGGGCATGGTGGGTAGGGACAAAGGCAAGACAGACAAGACAGAAGGTCATGCACAATGGTTTCTAAGATCATGAACATTCATCGGGTACCTGTGGAATGTTATGCCATGAACAGAACACTTGAAACTATCACATTTTCCTCTCATGAATAGTCACATGAATCATTAAATTTTTCTCATTTCTCTCATTTTACTGATATGCAGAGAGAAGCAACTTGCCCTTGGTGCCAAATCTAGTCAATGCCAAAGCACGGATCTGAGCTCAAATCTAAGTCATTCCGATGAGATTTCAAACAGTCAATCTTTTTTCTCCCTTCCTTCCTCCTTCCTTCCTTCCTTTTTCCCATTCTTTATTATTTATTTGTGTGCCTGTGTAGGCAGGTGTGTGTGTGTGTGTGTGTGTGTGTGTGTGTGCGCATGTGCATGTACACATGCATAAGCATTTGTGTGGAGGCCAGAGGTTAATCTCCTGTGTTTTCCTTAGCTGATCTCCATTTTGTTGTTTTGTGATAGACTCTCATTTTTACTTAGAACTTGATGATTAGGCTAGTTTGGCTGACTGGAGAGTCACAGGGATCATCTGCCTGTCTCTCCTTCCTGCTTCTCATCTCCTCCCCCATCTCTTGAATCACAAGTGTATGCTGCCATGGCTAGGTTCCTCCCCACCACGGGTTCTAGGGAATCTGAGCTTATCATCTCCAGTGGTCTTCATTCTAAAGACTTTATTCTCTCTTGCTCCCATGTTCCACTACCCATGTCGTATCTCCAGTTGTGTACTGACATGAGAGGCTGTGGAAACTACATGTCAGTTGCTTTGTAGGAGTCCTGGGCTGAGGAAGGAGGTGAGCAGGGCTAAGAGAGCAGTGGAAAGGAAAGACTCTGGTTCCTCCCACCCTCTTGGTCCACACAGAAATTATCTGACATATGATTGATCATCACCTGGGATGGAGGACATCATTCTTGTGATTCTAGGTTCTCGAGTACCATCTGATGGGCTCATCCTGGTTAGCAAACTCACGTTACCCATCTGGCTGGGTTCAGGTCCTCATCTTCCTTCTAGATATGTGAGCGGAAATGTCCTTGTTATGGATTGATTGTATCCTCCAAAAGTTAATGTGTTAATGGAGTTCAGAGGTGGAGCATTTGCATAGTAATTAGGATTAGATGAGGACATAAGGATGGGGCCCCAGCATCACATTAGTGGCTTATAGGGAGAGGTTAATAGATGGTGGGAACATGCTTGCCCTGTTTGGTCATGTGACATCCTACACTAGGTTATGGGGCACCAAGAAGCCCTTACAAGGTACCAGACACATGGCAGTACCACATTCACAGGCTTCCCCCTCTCTGAATTCATAAGACAAATAAACCTCTGCTCTGTCCAGATGGTCTGATGTGGGGTATTTTGTTTAAGCAACAGAAAACAGACTATGACATCCCTTCATTCAAATGTTGAAGAAGAACTTTATATAAAAGTTACAAGCTCCCGGTGGCAGCGGAGATGATACATGCATAGCATGTGCAGTTTGTGGATTTGTGGAGCATGGTTTAGTGTTAGTGGAGAGTCCTTCTGGCTCTACCAGGTATCAGCTCTGGGATGTCCTTCAGGCTTCCCTGTGAGACAAGGCTAGGTCAGGCTGCTATAACAGTTATCTGAAAACAGCAGCTCACACATCACGTTTTCAGTCAGCTTGCCTTCTCTAGATCGCTGGGAGCTGGGGCAGCCTCTATTGGGAGCATTGCCATTCTATCATGGCACACCACAAACTGGAAGGTATGTGTCAACTCTGTCTACTTTTTATTAGCCAAGATGGGCAAATAGTCACTTTTGAGTTCAGTAGTCCAGGGGTAGATAGTAATCCTACAGGGTGGGACAGTGAAAAGCAGAAAACGGTCATGTTTAATCACACAGTGGGTCAGCTCTTTATCCCTGACCCCTATGCTCTTTGAGATTTCTGGCACATGATAAGGGCTCTTGAATAAGAATGGGACTTTATCCTCTTGAGTGTTCTGGTGTCTCCTCTCCTCCCAGTTTGGCTTGAAGAGTTGTCAGATCCAGGCAATCCTTCTTGTGACTTATTTAGCTCAACATCTGGAGAGACTCAGGCCTGCTACATATTTGTCACAAAGCTGCTCACTGAGTTGGCTGCCCAGCCACCTTTTCCAGACAGGCAAAGAGGAAAAATTTATTTGTAAAGAAAAAGAAAGGGTTCCTCATGGCAAGGCTAAGGCCTCCTTTGGAGGTGGGCCATACCCTGAAAGGAGGCTGTGCTGAATACCATGGCATCAGAAGAGCGGGACCTTGGGAAATGAAAAATTGTTACTGGCTGGTGACAAGATCTCAGACAGTTCATTCCTCTCTCTGAGCTTCAGTTTCTTCAACTGAAGATGAGTTTGGGAGGGTGACCGTGTTCCACATAATGGCAGTAGGAGTAGTAAAAAATATATTAGTGCATAGTTTTGTTTAATAGGACTGTCGCATTTGTCATTGATAATATTATGGAATATATCTAATTATAGCATTAATAGTAATTTGGTCATAAACACAAAGAGATAGTTGAGTGTCCAAAGTGTGGAACACTCCTTGAGTCATTGGAGCTCCTCCTAGGCTCATGAAGGAGAGAAAGTTATGCTATTTTGCCGCTTAAATTGCTGGCAACCATTTGATGCAATCATTTGCCATTAGTCATGGCTGACTACATTCTTTCTTCCTCTCTACAAAATTAGATGGAGTGAGTACACAGAAAGATGTGGTGCAGCCTCCAGGAAAAGGAAAGACAAATATTGAGTCTCTGGGCAATTCTGGGAGATGCAAGCCAGGTGGGCCGCACGATTTGTTGGCTGGGTGCTTCTTGGTATCGTTTCCGTATTCTGCTCTGTGTTGCTCAACCTTCACCGTCTCCATCATCAAAAAGTATTTTTAGTCTTTTTCATTACAGGAAACGGTTGGCATTGTTCTCAGGGCTGATCAGAAGGGGGAACACGAGTTGTCTGCTGTTGGGATGCCTGGAAGTAAGGGTTAGGAAACATCTCAGCATCTCAAGGGCTTACAGTGTGTACTTTCACCAGATTGGCAGGGTTCAGAGCAAAGGTAGGATGAGCACTTTTATACTATCGTCAAGATGTTGCAGCCAGAGAATGGCCTCCTGAAAGCCTTCAGTCCCTAAGGTGGGGCCATCATTGTTGTGACCCTTGCCACTGACATTGCAAGCATCGAGTCGTGTGGCACTTGCTGTGTATCAAGCGTGGCTTTAGTGTTTTAATGTCTTAACCATGTGCTGTGATGGCAATCCTCAGAGAAGTTTTGACCATATCTTCCCTCAGGCTGGAAGACACAGGAAGATTGAGCAGTTTCGTCTGAGGTCATCTAGTTTGGGCCTTTGTAAGAATAGGGTGTGGGAAGCACCCTCAAACTGGGTGATTGTTTACTATGTCCAGAGAACCTTTTAGAAAACACTTTTAGAAAACATGTATGGTGACCCCGTTGGGACAAACTTCGTACAATGGAATGGTCTCCAAGGCAAGTCCTTTCTCAGCTTTCCAAGACTCACAGGATGAGAATGCTTTGACTTTGAGAAGGCTACTCATCTCCTTCTGAAGCCTGACTTCATTTATTTTAGGTCTTTCCTAGATTCTCTCATGGTGGGACCTGTGAGGAAAGCATGTCTCCTTTTCTTCCTGTGTCTGTGGGGAGTTGTCGACATGGAATTTCCACAAGAGAAATATGTAGAAAGGAAATCATGTTTGCTACATTCTTCTCTTTCCTCCTAGAGAGAGAAGTGGCTTGCTCGTGGGGAGGCTCTTCAGTGGCCACCACAGGGTTGTATTGCTCTACTCTAGGGGAACCTCCTCTGTGCAAGCAGGCAGCCTCCCTTCCCTGTAAGGTTGGACTGTGACTTAGGACTCCAGCTCTTTGTGTGGGAGATGGGTTCTCTTAGGTCTTTGGTCAGGGGAAGGGATTCAGAAGCACAACGGGTCAGTCTCAGCAAGCTGATGAATGACAGGTTCAGTGAGAGAACCTGTCTCACAAGATAAGGTGGAGAGTATCAACAGTGAGGAGACAGAGACACTCCATGATGATACCTCAGGAAGCCTGACGAGTTTGCCTAGACTTTTAAGGGACCTCAACTTAGACTCCACCAGGATTTGTGGCTTCATTGATGAAAAGAACTTTGGGATTAGCCAGTTTATAAAGGAGAGATGGACATTTTTATTAAGGATATAAAGATAAATGAACATAGGCTATAAGAATATATAGAAAGATATATAAATATAGACTTAGGTACAAGGGCTAAAAGACAGAGGCACTAGGAGAAAGTCAGAGCTTAAGTGTGAGTTGGGGCACTATGTGCTCTTTAAGGGAGAGTTGGGGAAAGTGTGAGGCACTGAGTACCAGGCTCCTCGGGGGATACAGGACAATTAGCTGTCTAATCATCAACCATTTGTACCATTTTGGTTGCTCCCAAGTTTCATCTCTGCAGGTTGCTAAGGAATCCCCATCCTGCCCTTCCTTCTGAGAGTGGGAGAAGTGAGGGGGCTCTGGACATGCTTGGATAGAACTCTGGTCTGATAAGGTAAATCAGGGTTCTTGGCTTTGTACAAGTGCTTTAGCGCAACCGGTGTTTGCCGTGTAAATGTGGTTTCTCTAGAGATTCCTAGAAAGTTGCTGGTTTGTGACTGGAAAGGGAGAAAGGCCTTACCTGGGGATTAACTGTGCTGGAATTCCCACTGTTCCTGTGCTGAGAGGCTTCTGCAGACCTTTTCCTTTCTGTTTGGTCTCGGAGAGTGGAAGAGGATGCCCAACATCCACTACTGGCCTACACACACAGACACAGACAGACAGACAGACAGACAGACAGACAGACCACACATACACACACGCACACACACACACACACACACACACTACACACATACCACACATCACACACAGGCATACACACCACACTCACACATGCACGCACACACATGTGTGCCTGGCACATTGGCTGTGTTCTTCCTCTCCAAGAGTCAAAGTCAAGTGAGGCCAGGCAGGACCTGACAATGCAGTTCCCAGAAGCCATGGGAGCTGCTGGCCATGGCCCTCACTCTGAGAGCTTCTCTTGTAGCATGTCTAGGCCCATCAGCCCTTCCATTATTTCTCACTTGAATTACTGTAAAAGCCTAATTGAAATTTATATATATTTAAAATAATTCTTTTTGAGATCGTAGTATATTCTTTCCTCCTTCCCTTTCCTCCCTCTGGATCTCCCCACATGTGTGGCCACTTTAGGGAAACCTAAAAACGGGTGGACATTTTGGGTAAAATCCTTTTTGAGGCCTCTGGGGAAGGCTGGAGTAGATTCCACACAGGCTTACCTGGGGCATTCCGATGGATTTCCCTTCTCTTGTTCAGAAATTGGGATTACCTTTGACCCTGAGTTCTGGGGTTTGTTGGTGTGGTTTGTTTTCTTTTGTTTTGTTTTCCCAGAACCTTCAAACTCTCTATGAGCTGTCCGATATTTTATGGGAAAAAAGTTATCATACTTATGTATTTTATTCTCTCTGTGTGTACATGGATGCTTGTGCACATGTGTGTGCACTTGAGCTTATGTCATAGCATGCCTGTGGAGACCAGAGAACAATTTGCAAGAGGAGTCAGTTCTCTCTGTATGAGTACTGGGGATCAAACTCAGTCCCTCAGGCTTGGCAACAAGCTCCTTTACCCGCTGAGTCACCTCACTGGCCCGCAAAACCGGTGAATCAGCTTCACTATTTGCAACCAAGAACACTGTGTGGTTCATCCTTTCACATGGCAGTGAGTATAGGACTCTCACATGCTTATGTGACGCAGTCACTTGAGCACAGACTGCTGCGCCAGCCCACAGTACCCTAGAGGACCAGACCTCCTGTGCCTGCTGCTGTCCCCACCTCACGTTAAGTCTGAAGATACCCTCGCCTCCTCAGACAGAGCTACTGCTCAGGTTCCGCGCACACAAGCTTGTTCCCCATTCTGGGCCTTTGCATCTGCTGCCGTTTCTTCATGGAGGACATTTCATTTGACTCCTCTTTGGTCTTCTTGCTTGTTTAATGGACAAAGACTTTACAAGAAGACTCGATTATAGCATAGTCAGCTATGCGATCTGAGATGGCTGACATCCCACAGAATCTGACTTTCTACTGCTCATTTATCATGATTCTTTTTCCCTTATCTATCTGCTTCCTGTGTGCCTTTACTCTGTGATCCCATGAGTTTTGTTTGCAAGTATTTTCTCTCAGGCTATTGGGTGTCTTTCCTGTTTCCTTAGTGTTGTTTTGAGAAGCAGGAACACTTTGAGTGTGAAGCGGATGAGACAGTTGCACTCCCCTTTTGCTATTTGGATCCTTGCATCACCCACCAGCTCTTCCCCAACTTGAAGTCTTCGGTGTAGAAGTCTCTCATGTGCTGGGCAAAACCATATCCCCAGGATCGTTTAAAAAAAAAAAAAAAAAAAAAAAAAAAGACTATCAATCCCTGGCTCTCACCAGGAGTTCCCAAGACCACTGACAAGTGTGTGGGAAGTTGACTACTTCCCACCAGTTCACACTCTGGTTATGGGGCTACAGAGTTGAGCTTCCCATGAATAGACCCACCTCTGGGGGCCTGTGTGTGCTGGCACAGCATTCTGGGCTTCATTGGGTTCTTCTTTGCTCCCTGCTGGGAGCCCTGAGTACCCTGCAGCTGTTCCAAGGACTGGCTGCTCCGGCTGTCAGATGAGTGAAACAAAAGATGACTGACGTGACTCTTCACATCTGCATGGCTCCGGAGCACAGAGAGCAGATGCCTCTAGCAACTGGTGCTTTTGGGGGCTCAGGACAAGGGAAATGTACCCTGAAGGGGGAAGTTTCCCTTCTAAGAGCTGACTGAGCCACTCAGCAATGGGCAAGGAACATCATGAAATGGAACATTAAGCTTTGATGAACTGCAAAGCCTAGGAGGTTTAGGCTGTGAGTCAACGGAGACCTTCTAATCTATATAAACACTCTGCACGCAGACTCCCACCCAGCTTGGGGCCTTATTTGGTTGGAGTTTCTGACTGCCTCTCACCCGAAACAGGGCTCTGAGCTAGGCAAGCTGTTCTGGTTTTCTGGGTAGCTGCCTAAAGAAGCTCTCCTCAGGCATTCCCCATCATCATGGGCATGGGTCAGCTTCCAAACTCAGGTCTTGTGAACATGGGTCCTCCTGGGCCTCCACTCCCAGCTTCTCCCACTTTCAGGCATGGTCAGGGACGCTCTCTCTCTGTCTCTCTCTCTCTGTCTCTGTCTCTCTGTCTCTCTGTCTCTCTGTCTCTCTGTGTCTCTCTCTGTCTCTCTCTGTCTCTCTCTCTCTCTCTCTCTCTCTCTCTCTCTCTCTCTCTCTCTCTCTCTCTGTGTGTGTGTGTGTGTGTGTGTGTGTGTAGACCAAGTGACTAAAGCCTGGGGCAACAGGTCAACATCGCCATGGATCCATAGTACTCATTATTGGAACAGAAAGAGGAGACAGGCTATTTAGAGGTGTTAAGAATAGGTACTCAGAACTTTCCATATAATAATCGGTTTTGGACATTTTCAAACATTGCAAACTTTGGGAGGTGGGGTTGGGACAAGCAGTACATCTTCTGTTTAGTATTCTCTTTACTCTGTGGCTCTTTTCTAATTTCAGGGATGTCAGTTGGCACACACCCAACTAATGAGGATGTTGGAGATACGTATTAGTAGAAACAGAAGCCTTTGAGCCTCCAGGGAAGAGACAATAACTCAGCATTTATTGGCAGCCATCTTGTGACCACGAGTGGAGTTCAAACCCTAGAGTGGAATCAAAACATGAAAGAGAACCAGGTCCAGAGAAAGAATATGAGTTCAATACTGAGCTCACCCTGTGACCATCTGAACCAGGCCGTGCATGCTCAAGTCAGGTACCCTTATAAAAATGACATTTCTGCTGATGTCTGTTCAGTGCAGGCTCACTGCCATGTGGAACTGAAAGGCCACAGTACCCCTTCAGTGACACTGTGGTCACTCATGCAGCATGCTTGTCACTGAGCAACTTGTATAGGTCTCTAATTCCATATTGCAGCAAGCTCTGGTACCCGGAAAATGCAAGTCAAGGCCATGGACACATGAGTTGGCAAACACTTGTATGAAATTTCCCAAGTCCCGTTGCAAGGGCTTTGGTTCTCTTCATTCATATAAGTCAGCACTGTCTTTGAAGATGGGAATCAGAGGCACAGAGAGGAAGAGTACACACAAAATCCTACACCCTAAGTCAGGATGCATTTCCATGGAGCTATTGAGCTCTCAGCCTCGGCCTTATTATCCAGTGACCTAGAGAGAGAGAGAATAGCAGTGTCTGGTGGGTCCATGGGAGCACTGTTGTAAGATACAATGTTGAGGCTACTTTTCATTGATTAAAAAAAGTTAATACAGAAAAAATGTGAATGAAAGGAGATTCTCAGCTATACAAATACAGGCCATTTCATTTGTGATGCTGGGGATTGAACCATCTGTGCAAGTCAAGCAATCTACCAACTGTACAATATCCTCAGCCCTAAAGCAGGGGTGAAATCTCATCCCTTGTGGCAACTTATGGGAGGAGTAAGGAGGAAATGTGTCTAATATACAACATATGCAAATATGGAACTGCTCTTGTGTAATCCAGGATCATTTGCAATGAAAAAATTTAAAAAGCATTTTAAAGACTTCTCTCTCTCCTCCCCCCTCTCTCTCATATTCTCTCTCTCTCTCTCTCTCTCTCTCTCTCCCTCTCTCTCTCTCTCTCTCTCTCTCTCTCTCTCTGCCATGTAGGAGTGGCTGCTCTAGAGACCAAAAGACAATATCAGATCCCTTGGAGCTAGAGTCGTAAGTGGCTGTGAGCCATCTGATATGAGTGCTGAGATCCATACTTAGGTTCCCTGGAAGAGCATCAAGGGTTTTTTGGTTTTGTTGTTGTTGTTTTGTTTTGTTTTTTTAATCACAGAGCCATTTCCTCAGCTTAAAATGAAGATTTTTCAATAAGTAAATATTCAGTAGTCACCATCACAGATTGCCAGGGACACCAACTGTGTTAAAATCAGATGAAAATAATGATAATCAAACATTAAACACACACACACACACACACACACACACACACACACACACACACCACTAAGAGGAAGTGAACGCAGAGCCCTTGTAGCCCTTCCTGGCATCACCAGCTCTGAATGCCCCTATCTTTCTCCTGCAATTCTCAGGCTCTACTCTGCTCAGCTTTATGAAGTCCCTCTGAGCACATGCCTCAGTGAAGTGCCCTTACCCACACCTAGAGGGTGCTTGCTTGCATTTGCTCAACTGTAGAGTCCAAGCTCCCTGGGCTGGTTGCTACAGAGTAGCTCTCTTCTCTGCATCTCCAGTAGGGAGCCTATCACACTGCAGCAGCTAAGAGAGGCTAAGGGATGTAGGATTAGACAGCTGAATATGGACTCTGTTTTGACCCTACTCCTGGCCTTCCCCTGCCCCAATCCTCCCTGAATTCTAGCTTGTTTATATCCAATAGCCCAGAGATCCTTCTATACCCAGCTCACCTTTCTGCTGGGCCTAGGCACTAGACTAGGCCCTTTCCACACACATTCATCAAAACAGAGTGTTTTACTAGCCTCATGTTCTAGATGAGGAAACTGAGCCCCAAGACACTATAAAGAGTCACAGCTAGAATGTATGGTAGCTGGGCACACCTCATATACACACCTGCTATGGTGTTCCCCATAGATGCCCTCTCTGTGATGAGTTTCTTCTTCTTGGGGCTCTAACTGCTACACTTGCCCAAGTTGTCTCCTAGCTCCCCCAGCCTGGGATGCCCTGGCTTGTTGACTGTTATTCTTTCATCCCCTTTATAGGCCCCAATTACACCTCCACCCCACCCTTAGCTTCTCACTGATACCATAGGGAACTGCTGTCAGGAGAGATAGGTTCTCTCCATAGAGTCATCCCCATCTCATCCCTTGCAGCAGAACAGGAGAGTGAGGCTAAGGTGCTCTTCTGGTGTCTACAAAGTGACCCCTGAGATCTGAATGGGTCTTTAGGGGCAATGGCCTCCACCCCCAACCCTGAGCTCTTTTTCAATATGAGCTGTGGAGTAGCTCTGGATTCTAGAGCAGTGACCCGTCCTTGACTGTGCTTGGTGGGGATTATCACACAAGCTAACCCTTGATTATCCATGAAGAAGGATAGGTTAGATCATGAACATCACCAGGTAACTCTGGTCTATAGCTCCAGGCTCCTTCATTAAAACTCTTTTCAGGGAAGCTTTCAGGGAATTCAGTCTTCAGGCTTGGCTTTCATTCTTTCCTTCCTTTCCCCTTCCTGCCCTTTGTCTTCATGTGAGGTCATCTCCTTGCACTGAATGGAGCAAGGAAGAAGCAGAGAATGATGGGTCCTAAGACTCCATGACTAAAAAGACTTGGTTTCTATTGGCTTAAGCCAGAAAAGACCTCTCTCTATTTGATCACAGAATTCCAAGTCTGGCAATCAGGATGATATCAGACAAAGGTTACACCAGCAACTCACACAAGACACTAGGCCCTATCTCTGTCTATGAGCTTATCTTCAGATGCACATGGTGGGCTCCTGGAAGTTGGAAGCTATCACCTCATATTAGCAAGTGGCTGTGACCGTGTCAGACTGCCATTTCTTCCGGTAGTTCCTGTGTTTAAGGAAGCACTGTCCTGTCTGTATTGGCTCAGGAAGAGCTGTCTTCTGTTGTTTAAACCAATCACTGAGTTCAAGAGTAGTGTCTTAGTTACTATTTTTCTATTGTTTTGACAAAATGCCATGACCAAGGCAACTTATAAAAGAAAGTGTTGAATTTGGGGCTCATACTTCCAGAAGGTTAGAGTGCATGACCATCATGGAGGAGAGCATGGCAGGAGGTAGGCAAGCATGCTGCTGGGATAGTCATTAAGAGTTTATATCTGGATCCATACACAAGAAACAGAGAGAGCTAACTGGGAATGGCGTAAGTTTTTAAAACCTCAAAGCTTACCCCTAAATGACACATTTCTTCCAACAAGGCCATATCTTCTAACCCTTCTCAAACAGTTTTACCAACTGAGGACCAAGTATTCAGAATGGCTCATGAGGGTCTATGAGGGTCATTCTCAGGCAAACCACCACAAAGATGGTTTAGCATTAAAAACATAAGCTAGTTGGAGATAGGGTAGAGCCAACATGTTCAAGACACACAGCTAAGAATGCCAAGGACCCACATGCCCCAATGGAAAACTGGATCTATGCTGAAAAGAAAAGGGAAGTATCACCTCCTTGGATGGCCCACAGGCATCCTGGTGATGGCTGTGGCATCCATTGGCTTGAGTCCACATTTTCCAAATCCATTCTGTTTTTTCTATTAATCTTCAAAATACCTGCCCATTAACTACAAAGGCCATGTATCACTCCCTGCTTTAAAAATAAAGCAAGGAGTCTTGAAGAGGCAACGGAAACTTGCTTAAGGCCATTTAGTCATACTCGGTAAGGCTTGGATTGGATCAGAGCTCCTTGGCTACCCCTCACTGTAGCAGCAGGCATTGACACACGGCTCTCAGCAAGTCATCAGCCTCATCCCCGCAAAAGAAAGGATTGAAAGAAAGGATTTGCTTAGAGCAAAGAAAGTTCACAGCTTACCGGCTTACAGATCACAGATCACACACAAAAGTCACTAAAGAGCTCAGGGCTTGGCAAGTGTGGCTCAAAACACATGCATGAAAGTTGAGGATAAAATATCCGTAAACTGTACAACTGCAGACAGCAAATCTGGAGTGAACAAAGATCTCAGGGGCTATGATAGGAGAGAATGTTAAAGTCTTCAGGCCTCCTCATCCACCAGGTTCCTTCCCCAACTCTGTCTTAGGGAATATCATAAAGCATATTCAACCAACTGCAGTTCAAAAGTATTTTTTAGTCACATTTTTACTGAATAGGTACAGACTTTTTTCTTGTTTTTGTTCCCTAAACAATATAACAATTACTTACATTGAATTTGCAGTGAATGATGTATGAGACACAGACAGTAGAGATAGGACTTAAGGTATACAAGAGGAAATGTGTAGATTGTACGCACCACCCTGTGTCGCTTCTGAGATTCCAACACCTATGGATTTAGGGTTTTACAGTGGGGCTCAAGAAGCAGTCTTCTGGAGATGCAGAAAACATGGCTGTGTTTGCTTTGCCAACTGTTCTTATGCAGAAAACAGAGCTGGCTTCTTCCTCTGGTGTCCTCTGAAGATGGGCTACATCTTCCTCATCTTTTCTCTTTTCATCTGCAAGGCCCTGATGAAGAAGGACCTGTTGACTCAAGAAACTCTCACACTCTTGAAGGTGTTTATGTGGTATGAGGATGGTTCTGATGGTCAGAAAGACTTACTTTGAAACCTCAAATCTATAACTTGTTGGCCAACACAGTGAATTTAGATTACAAAACTCGTGCTTTCTCATCTTGAAAATGAGTGAGTGAGCCACAGTCAGCCCCTGAAGAACAGTGGGCACAAGCAGATAAAGACGGTAAATACTTCTCAAGAAGCAGAGTGATGTGTGAGGATGCATGTGGCAGTGCCTGGCACAAAAGAACACAGTTCAAAACCAAAGTAAAACAGTTGGGCTGGGTTGATGCTCAGTGATGGAGGGTAAGATGAGTCCCTGTACCACAGGAATGAAAGAGAGAATGGGGGAGAAAGGAAAGAAAATTAAGAAGAATGGACAGACCATTGCTCATGACGAAAACCATGACCATGGTGTGTCCAATTGTCACGATTTTATAATGAAATCACTTAAATTTTACAGGCCTGGGGGTGTAAAATAGGATGCTGGCAATCAGGGTATAGGTCTGCCTTGGGAGAACCAGCTGTGTCCTCTAAAGTCACCTCCTTCATATGTATTGGAATGTCCCTGTAGTCATCCATTTCTGGGGCACTCAAAGAGGATTAGTGCTCTGGTCTCTTCACCATAGCCAGAGGTTTGGAGATTAAGATAAGGGAGTGACAAGGACTGGCTTACCAGACAGTCCTGAATGGCATGCCAAGCGTGGAGGTGGTAGGTATGGGGTGGAGGTGAGAGGATGTAGAGAGTGAAGCTACAAGAGAGAAGAACATCCTTTGGCTCCTTGGATTATGAAATGAGGCCCAAGTCTGAATTACAAAGAATGGCTCTGAATGGCCATGGCTTAACATACTTGGGTTTCCCACCTCAGGTCCTCTGCTGGGTGGAGCCATCCCAATGTCAGAAGTTATAACAGCCTCTGGGAATCCTGGTGGTCAGCACATAGGGAAGCAACATTCAACAAGCAATGAAGTCTTCCTTAATAAAACCTATACTCAGCTCCCAGTTCAAAGTTCAAGGGAAAGACATGAGCAGGCACACAGAAGGACTGTGGGAAAAGCTTCTGGTGAGGGAAAGGCACTGGAGACCAGGTTTCATTTGCCTGCTCGAGACATTTATGACTCTAGGTAATTGCCTAATTCATCTGAGCATCAGCTTCCTCCAGTGTATAATATCTCCATCTGCCTGGTGGGACGATTGTATTTAAGTCTTACGTCTACCACTTCCTATGAGAATGTACGACCGTTCTCATAGGAAGAGAGAATAAAGCCACAAGTGATGTAGCCACAAGTCAGCATCAGCATCTCTGCCTGGGGACCAAATGCCCCCTTCAAGAGCTGTAGTGAATGAAGACTTAGTGCAATGATGACTGCAGTCAGCTCTCCACAGATAGGCAGGATTGGCCAACCCCATGCTATGTGGATACCCAGTCCCCTGAGAGGAGGTTCATTTTCCTTCAGTAGTTGGGAGAGATTTGAACATGAATCTGAGTCTACCTATGTGGCACACTGAAGTCACAAAAGGAAAAGGAGGTAGATTCCCCTGTACCCATCAACCCCCAGGGCACATTAAAAGCACAAAAAGAAAAGTGGGTAGAGGCTCCAGTACCCATCAAGCCCCATTAATGCTCTACTTTTGTCATCTTAAGTCCTTCAAAGCTTTTGGACAAGGGAGTCCTGAAAATGGTGCCTTGGGTCCTTGTCCTCTAAATAAGTGAGATGTACAGAAAAAAAAAAATCTAGTTGTGAATGAGTTTGCTATCTTGGTGTGTCTGACCCCCAAACCTCATGACTTTGAGATGCATAGGACCGGAGTCTAAATAGTGCGGTTTCAGAATTCATCCATCAACCTTGCCCAGACCCAAGATGTCTCAGAGTAGTGGGGAGGTAGTCTCAGGAACCCATCTTCTATTCTGGATGGATAGGCTTTCATTGGTGCTGCCTACCCACAGGGGGATGTCAGCTGTACATGCTCATTCAACTTCAGGGTAAGTGTGATTCTATGCAACTCAGGCTGACAGCCCTGTTGGAGAGACAGACAGAATCTCTTTTCTCTTTCCTTTGCTTTAGCTTTATTATACAGAAAGTCTAAGGCAGAGGTGGAGTAGAGAGTAGCTAAGGTCTACAGTCAGAAAACAGAGTCCAAAGGCTAACTCTTCTATGTACTACATCCGTAGTGTAATGAGTCCATTGAATTCTGGAGTGCTATTTTTTTTTTTTTTTTTTTTTTGTCCATAAAATGGGATTATGCAAACACAAAAAACTCCAAAGGAGTTTTTATTGCCACATTCATAACAGCCATATACAGCATTTACTTGGTTATCATTTACTTTTTTATTATAACAAAACCATGATATCCTCCCTGTTAGAGCTAAGCTGTCGATAATAAGTCATGATGAGGCACATGGCAGAGTTTTTATTATACTGCCTTTGCGAATGTCTTGCTCATCACAGAGACCACGAATAATTGATCCAGATGAGCAGATGTAAGTGAAAGCATATAAAGAACTGTAGAAACTTGGGCAATGGTCATCCCTATTGCGCTGGTAGGTGCAGATGCATGTGCAATGACGTGATCTTTCCAGAAAGGAGACCTGGGTCATGCAGAGGCTTTGACTTAGGAAAGCCACTTCAGGTAGACTCAAGATAGACTTGGCTCAGGTATGACCCAAGGTGAGAAATATGTGGGAAGGCTTGGGAAGCAATCAGGGGCTTGTTGCTCAAGGTGTTTCTGCTGTAAGAGAGGCATAACTACCATCAATAACAACCAGCTCACCAAGATTAGAGCAGGGCAGAAAGGGCTTACTGCCAACAAGGTTTTTTAATTAAGATTAAGGTGTTTTAGGTGTGAGTGAGTGCAACCTCTACTTATTGGGTAAGGATTTGGGTAACTTTTTGTTAGAGTGGGATGGGGTGAGGGCTGAAATGTAATGAAGAACTGAAAACAAGGCCCAGAGAAAGGCACTCTTTAGATCTCAGAGAAAGTGTTCTCATTTGGTTTGTTTTTAAAACTAGATGTTAAAAGAAAATAGCATTGCTCCTAAGACCGCAGGATTAGAATAACTCAAGTGCTCTGAGACTCTGGCCCACGATGGGCTAGGGACTCACTGGAGCAGAAGCCTATGAAACAGAAAGAAGGAGAGTGTAAGGTGAGGACCGGTGGTCAGGGTGGATTCCCGCCTGCCCAGCCAAGGGTGGGTTCTTCAGGAGTCTGAAACCTTGTGTGGGTGGTACCATGGTAGAAAATAAATGCCGAGAACAGCAGGAGGAAAGAGGGCAGGTGGGTACAGCCCATGAGGGATGAGCCCACACAGTGTAGGCTTAAGGTGTAAGAGACAGGTTCCTTGGCAGATCTTAGAAAAAAAGGTTTTAATTGAGTTTCTCAAACCAAGGTCCATAAGTTCTTCTGTGTTTATAAATGGATCTTGGGTGTCCATAGATTCTCCATGAGAATATACAACCTTGGGATTTAGATGGTGCTAGTGACCTAAAAACACTTTTTACATGCATACTCTAGGTTATATGAGTCAGTGACCTTCTTTTGGGTAGTCACCCACAGAAGGAATCCATCTCACACAGTGACCTGGTTTCCATATACTGCACAGAGAAATAGCACTGAAGGTTGGCCAGCCCAGAGCAGAGCATCTGGACCAGGTGTGAAAATATAGAAAGAGTCTAAGGTGATGGTTAAATAACTGAGTTAGCCAGCTGCCACCATAACATCGCCTCTCCACAAAGTCCTGACACTTCCTCTGAGAGGGGTAATAGTTTCCTGCGGTACTGTAACAAATTGCGGCAAACTTGGTGGTTTGAAACCAGAGAAACACACCCTTTCAGTTCTAGATGCAATAAGCCTGAAGTCAGATTCACAGGGCTCAGACCAAGGTATCAACAGGCCACACTTCTGCCTAGGTTAATTTCCTTCACCTTTCTTTACGAGAATGCCTGCAGGACTGAGGAGATAGTTCAGTAAGTAAAGACCTTGCCACATGAGTGTGGGGACCAAGATTAGGATCCCACATTAAATCTAGGTGGTCATGGTGGCCTACATATAGTCCCATACACAAGAGGCAGAGTCAGGGTACCCTTAGGGTACTCTGGCTAGTTAGATTTGTTAGATTAGCTGGGCGGTGGTGGCGCATGCCTTTAATCCCAGCACTTGGGAGGCAGAGGCAGGTGGATTTCTGAGTTCGAGGCCAGCCTGGTCTACAGAGTGAGTTCCAGGACAGCCAGGGCTACACGGAGAAACCCTGTCTCGAAAAAAATAAATAAATAAAGATTAGTTAGATTAGCTGAACTATTGAGCTTCAAGTTCAGGGTATGCCCATGCCTCAGTAGTATTCAGTAGGAAGCAACTGAAGAAGAACCTGATGTCAACCTCAGGTCTTCACCCCTGACACACACACACACACACACACACACACACACACACACACACACACGTATGCATGTGCACACACGTATACTGAACATATACACATGTGCAAAAATAAGATCAACTGAGATTGTATAACCCCCAACCCTTGTAATCCAGGTTAACCTAGTCTCCATCTCATATAGTTCAATAATCACATATGCAAAGACTTTTTTACTTTAGAAAACAACATTGACCGGGTCTAAGAACCAAAACCTGGTATCTTTAGGCCCTATGATTCAGTCTAGCAGACTAGTTGCTGCCCCAAAGCTGATACTCTTGCATATTCTCCTAAATTCACATATGTCAACCTTACTGGATCTAGAATCACCTAGGAGACTGGTGAGGCTCACTTCTAAGTGTCCCTGTAAGGATGTTCTCTGAGAGAATTAGTTGAAGGCAGAAGACCTCCCTTGAATGGATGTCACCAACTTGTAGAATATAGAGCATCTTTAGATGTTACCACATGTGGGGCTAATGACGAGATTAAAGTCGGGGAGATTGCCTGAGCTACCTCACCTCTTCAGTGGGGGCTGTGTTTTAGGGTCTTTGTAACAATGCCATGGTTTAGTTCCTATAAAGCAATTGCCAGGCACATTCTCAGCGTTCAGTAAATGCCAGGACCTGTTAACTTGCATGCTGCAAGTGAAGTTTTTTGTTTGTTTTTTGTTTTTAATTGTGGCAGATGTTTTCCTTATGGCAGTCAAGCGATGGTTTTAGAAGTCAGCAAATTTCATCACCTCTGGATTGTCAATGGAAACTCCACATCCCTCTGGGAGACCTTCCGTGTTGGGTGCTGAAGGAGGACCAGCAGAGCTATGTTCCAGAGCCAAACTGGCAGCAACCAGCAAGCACCTGCCACCTGCTTTCTGAGACCGGCTGACATCAGGATAAGCCTCACGTGCATGAAAAGGGACTTGTTTTTCATACTGACCTGGACACTGCTGTCATCTGGAAGTCACTGGGGGTGGGGGGGAGGCAGGGAGGGAAGGCTGTGCCACCCCTGGTGGAGCTCCTGGCAGAGCATACAAGTCAAACAGGACCAGGCGGGGCCTGACTTGGCCCAGAGGAACTGCTGGCATTGGCTCACAGAAGGTGGGAAACTGGGAGTGCCTCTGGTGACTCAACATCTGGCGGGTTTCCCTCTGAACAGCTGCCAAAGATGCCTCCCAGGCACCTGGGTAAGAGGCAAAGAGTCCACAGGGTGGCAGGAGGGCCAAGCTCTTTTGGGTAACTCCAGCTTCTCTCTCACCTCTGGGCCTTTGCATACATGGGTCCCTTGGCTTGCAGTAGCTGACTCTATCTTACTGGTGGGCACAACCCTTTTCTGTGCTCCTGCTCCAAGGTATGATTTAAATCTATGAGGAACTTTTCTGGTCACTTTCCAGAAGACAAAGCTGTTTTGCCTAACATACATACTGGAATATATGTAAACATATGTGTGTGTCTACCAAAAATAGACATATATATTCCATCTTAAATACTTCTTCCCAGTGTATACAATTTCTGGCTTGAGCATAAGCCAGACATGCCATTTAAGATGTCTAGTAACAGCCGGGTGGTGGTGGCTCATGCCTTTAATCCCAGCGCTTGGGAGGCAGAGACAGGCGGATTTCTGAGTTCAAGGCCAGCCTGGTCTACTGAGTGAGTTCCAGGACAGCCAAGGCTATATAGAGAAACCCTGTCTCAAAAAACAAAACAAAACAAAACAAACAAACAAACAAACAAAAAGATGTCTAACAACAGGATGTAACCTTGGCCACTGACTCTGTGAAGGTGTAAGAATCATGTCCTTCAAATACAGAGGTGGATGCTCTCAGCCAGTCATTGGACTGAGCAAGGAGTCCCCGATGGAGGAGTTGGAGAAGGGACTGAAAGAGCTGAGGGGGTTTTCAGCCCCATGGGGGGAGCAACAGTGTCCACTGGCCAGCTCCCCCCCCCCCCCGAGCTCCTGGGGACTGGACCACCAACCAAAGAGTACACATGGCAGGATCCATGGCTCTGGCCACATATGTGGCAGAGGATGGCCTTGTTGGACGTCAGTGAGCGGAGCAGCCCTTGGGCCTGAGGGTGTTCGATGCCCCAGTGTAGGGGAATGCCAGGGTGGGAAGACAGGAATAAGTGGGTGAGTGGGGGAACACTCTCAGAGAGGTAGGGAGAGGGGGGATGGAATAGGGGCTTTCCGAAGGGGAGGCCTAGAAAGGGTAAAACAATTAAAATGTAAATAAACTATCCAATAAAAAAAATATGTATTGGGTGGACTCAATACCAGAATGTAAATAACAAAGTGAGGAGAACCAGTCTCTGGATGATTGCTGACCTGTGATTTTGAGAGCCTTTCACATCATTCTAATCAACAAATTCTCTTAAGATAGCCAGCGCTGCCTTCTGTGGTCTACAGGCAAGCTTCTTGAAGGCAGAGCTGTTGGTTAGGTGTTTTTGAGTGTGAAGCCAAGAAACGTTCCCAAGCTATCTCAGATAAACTGATAAAGGCCAGGCCGAACCGGACTCCTACCATCAATGATTTGGGCTGGATGACTCCTGCCCTAAGCAATAGGAACTGGAGTTAGAGCTTCAGTACTGCAGAGAGCCCTGGTTGAGCAGATGCTTCATTGTGCTGTTGACAAGTGTCCCTTCTAGGAGTTTATTTGAATTTATTCTCCCATCATCTAGGAGTTAGCCCTCAACCCTCAGCCACTTTGGGAATTACCTTCCTTGAGGAAACTTAGCCCAATAAACACCATAATCTTTCCCAGGAAACCAGTGGCTGATAACTGCTTGACAGCAGGGCTAGCCCTTTTGAAAAGTACTGAAGCACCATCTTGGCTCCAGAGTAACGTGTACAATTAGCTGAAGTACTCATCGAGACTGGAGGACCACTAGGCAACCACCACCCCTGTCACCTTCAGATGTGTTCTTTAAGATAGAGCTACAGTTTAAGTTCAGTCTGTGAGACCAACGAGGAATCCCCTACAAACGGAATCTAAACCTCCACCTATCTCTACTTCCCTTACTGTTCTCTGTGTCTTTTACCAAAGATCCTCCCTTTATATGTGATAGCTTGAGAAGATTTTTTAGCTTTGAACGTTGAAGCAGCAGTCCTGTATTCGAGGAGTTTGGTTGTTGTCCACAGAAGTCAGTTCTGGCCATCTTAAGGGAAAGAAATAAACTTATTAGAACGGCATGGGAGGCTCTCAAAATCAAAGCAAGACTGTAGAGCAATTATCATCTCGTTTACAACACCAGCTCAGTACATTACAGTGCCCACACTGAGTCTTTACAGATTAGAGTTTGAAAGTCTGTTGGAAAACCTAAATATAGTCAATAATCAGCTTTTTCCAAATGACAGATTGTAAAAAAAAAAAAAAAAAAAAATCTATGTAGCAACAGACAAAATGCTGCCAAGGGAGGTGAGCACTGGATTTATGGGCTGTTATCCCCAGCTCCTGGGGGTCTCGAACAAATACTTTGAGATTTGAGATTCATTTACTTCTGAAAGGAGGATGAGGCTGAGTACGGTGGTACATCTATAATCCAAGCACACTGGAAGTTTACTACAAGTTTGAGGTCAGCCTGGTCTACACAGCAAGTTTCAGCAGAACACACAGTGCCACATAGAGAGACCCAGTCTCTAATAAAATGAGATAATGAATAACATAATACAGTTAATAAAATGAGGGTGCTAAGATTTAGGTTCTCTTCGGGATGCAGACTCTCTCCCTGCAGATGATTTTTATCCTTGGCTTGCAGTGGTTTGAGTGTAAGCTCATCTCTGTCTACTTGGCTCTCAATTACTGATAGGCAACAGACCAAGATTTGGAAGGAGAAATGTGTTGATGAAATACAACTCAGAGGTGAAATGTCACGGTGGCCAGCTGGCTTCAGATCCACATTATACTGTCAGATGAAGTCTGATGGGCCCGGGGAGCTCATCACTCTAGGTACGTACTTGAAGTCCACTTTCTGGAGATCTTGAAAGATTGTCTAGGAAGCAGCTGATCACCTTATCAAGTTGTTGCATCAATTTCTATGTACTTAAGTTTTTCCTTCTCTCTTTTTTTCACTAACCATGCATCCATCTTTTATCTATCTATCTATCTATCTATCTCTATCTATCCATCTGTTTGTCTGTCTGTCTATCACCTATCTCTATTTCTATCTCTATTATGTTAATTCTTCTCAGTTTAAATTCCATGGGAACTGGAAAAGAATAGCTAGGTTACCCAGGAATTCTAACTGACAATCTTCCTTTTAAAAAAAAAATTATTTTTATTGGATATTATATTTACATTTCAGATTTTATCCCCTTACCCCCCTTACCCCCACCACCCAGGAACCTCCTATCCCATCCCCCCTCCTCATGCTTCTATGAGGATGTGCCCCCACCTACCTCCCCACTCCCCTCCCCACCCTCAAATTTCCCCCCACTCAGTGTTCAGCCTTCATGGGACCAAGAATCTTCTCTCCCACCTATGCCTGACAAGGCCATCCTCCCCTTCATGTACTGATGGAGTCATGGGTCCCTCCCTATGTGCTCCCAGGCTGGTGGTTTAGACCCTGGGGAGCTCTGGTTGGTTGGTATTGTTGCTCTCCTCATGGGGCCACAAACCCTTTCTGCTCCTTCAGTCTTTTCTCTAACTTCTTCACTGGGAACCCCTTGATCAGATCAGTGGTTAGCTGTGAGCATCTGCCTCTGAATATGTCAGACTCTGGCAGACCTCTAAGGAGACAGCTATATCAGGCTCTTGTCAGCATGCACTTCCTGCCATCCACATCAGTGTCTACCTCTGGTAACTGTACATTGGATGGATACCCAGGTGGAATGGTCTCCAGATGGCCCCTCCTTCAGTTTCTGTCCCACACTTTGTCTCTATATTTGCTCCCTTGAGTATTTTTGTTACTTCTTCTAAGTAAAACCTAGGCATCCACACAGTTCACCTGCCAGCTTTGACTATCTGTGTCTCTGTTGAAAAGTTGGAAGCATTTCTATCTCATGGTGTCTGTTCACAAACCTCTCTTGAGGCTGCTTTGGCCTCTCACAAATACTTCAGCCTCCATAGGGATGAGATGAGAGGCCTCTGCTGCTCCACAAGGCCAGCTACTCTTGTTCAATGTGGATCAAATGCATACCTACTGGAAAGAACAGTCTATGAAACAGATGCCTTTGTCTCAGGCACAAAGCCCTTTTCAAAGTCATATGCAGCCAGTGTGGTGGCATTGTCCATTTCAAAAAGAACGAAGTTACTAATGGAGAAAGGCAAACAAGTCCTCTCTGACCTGCTAAAGTCTTGCTGTATCTAGTAGTCCAGTGTACTTTTTATATCATTGATATTTAATCTGTGTATCACAAAATTAAAGTTATTTAACTGAGAAGCCACTGCAATCTAAAGGTGATGTGTACTGTGGATTGTAAGAGTGTTTGTGTGCATCCATGCCTTGCCCCTCATGTAGAAGACAAAGGACAGCTGAAGGAGTTGGTTCTTTTATTCACCATGTGGGTCCCACGGTATCGAACTCAGGTCATTAGGGTTGGTGGCAAGCGTCTTTATACAGTAAGCCATCTTGCCAGCCCCAAATCTTAGGTGTACACCAGCAAGGTTGGAAACACTGAAGAAGGTAGATCAATTGGCTTGTGGCTGGGTATAAGATGGCCAAGCTGAACAGGTAAGCAGAAACAGGGCTGATTAATGTGTGACTATAAATCAGGTTGCCTCGTGCCCTGGATAGTAGGGAGACGGGCTTGCTCCTTGCTGGCAGCTTCAGGGATAGGGCCAGGCTTCCCTGCAGAGTTCACTACTTTAAGCCTAAAGCACCCTGAATATTCATAAAATATTCATAAGACTTGTTTTAAAATCTATACTGCAGAACCTACTAGGCTGAGTCCCGCAATGTTATCTGCACACTGTGAAGAAAGGCCGCCTTGGGCAACCCACTGTTATCCCTCACTGGAGTGTTCTGCTTAGCTTTAACTAAACTGCTGCTGTGTTAAGTAAACTTCTGCTTTAACTGTTTGTCTCCTGGCTGAATTCATTCCTTCGAGAAGACAAGAAAGGAGAGAACACCACCCCCTAAAAAAGCTTAACATCTGGCTTAGTACCATGTGAGGGGAGGGGCTGCAGTAATCTATGGAGCTGCAGAAAACTTATGCCCACTATTGAGTCAAAAAAGCATCACGGGTAAGATGAAAATAAAACAACTCTGAGAGGATGGAGGCCTGGACGGAAATGCTAACAGAAAAGGAAGAGAGAAGCCTTAAACAAATGAGCAGGCCTGGGAGGACTTGTGGGGAGTTGGTGATTCATCTGGTTTGGTCAGAGACACTCATAGTGAGGGAAAAGCATGATCAGAAGACATTAAAACCCAGCTAGAGTCTGAACTTTTATTAGATTGGCATTGGTAAGGCCAAGAAAATGTGCTTATCTGGGCTGTGAGAGGCCGGCAAGTGTTCTTGGGAGAGCTTTTGACAGCTGACCACATCACATGAGTTGAGGAAGGAAACAGTGCAAGACAAGGAGGTTCTTATTGACTTCTAGGGTGTGTCCAAGAAAACACAATGAGACAATGGAGCAAAATACCTGTCAGAGGCAGCAACTGATGCTTCATGAAGATTCATTCAGCATAGCCAGCCTACAGCCGAGGGACTTCCTTGTAGCAGTTTACTTAATCCACAGTGAAAGTATGAGGCAGATACTAGCCTCATTTCATAGATTGTAAAACTGAGGCTCTGATCAAGATCTTGCTTGTTTATGGATTGACATGGTTGGAGGTAGCAGTCGGTCCTAGAGAACTCCAAAGCCATGCTCAGTAGACTGTTCTGGTCTGTCTCAATGGCAACTGACTTAACTAACGAGGAAGAGAGAGGTCCCAGGTTCACAGAGGTTCCAGGTTTTTGGAGTGGGTGATGGGGAGTCATGGGAGTGGCAAGGAAGAAATGAGGAAGTCAATCAAAAGACTTCCTTTTTCTTGAGAGCTTGGGAGGAAATTTGGGAGGATGAATTAGCTTCTGAGCTTGATTTGGCTTTTCCTCAGGCAAGATGCAAGAACAAACCCAAGCATCAGTGGAAACTAGAGGTTGTTGAAGGTCAGAAGAGGCATTGTTACACGAGCAGAGCAGTCAACTGTTCCATCTAGTCCCTTGTGTTTAGACTGGCACAGGTGGCCACTTTGTTCCCTGGGCCTAAGCATGTTGTCCTTTGAAACCTAACGATCTTTCACACCTGCCCACTTGAGTCAAACTATGCCAATACGTGGGCCCAGTCTAAGCACTAAGCAAGAGGCCAGCCTGCCTACAGCAGAGGAGGTCACGGCCATGTTTTCCACCAGGTAATTCCACTCACAAGGCCACAGCTGGCTGAGGAGAAACAAAGCACTGGCAAAGAAGGAGCTTTTCCCTACCTGGTAGATGAATGATACTGAACAAGGAACTAAGAGGTACTTTAGTCCATACAAATAAACATCTGGTAGACCTGTGTCTCTCATTCAATAGACAACTGTTGTTAATCCATCCATGTTTTGAGGTCTGGGCTGAGTTTCTTCCCTTTTTTTAATTTTTATTTTTATTTTCCTGAAAGTCAGACATTATAACTTAGACTGGCCCAGAACTCATGTGTCCCAGGCTAACCCCAAACTCAAGACAAATATCCTTTTTCTCCTCCTGAGATTACATGTGTGAATCACCACATCAGTTTAGGGCTGAGACTTAATGAGCCCTTCTTTTCGCTCTGTCTTTCAGGTCCAACACAGTGCCTGGTACATTATAGACAAATCAATAAATATGGATAGATGGGTGGATGGATAGATGGATGGATGGATGGATGGAATTTGAATCTCAGCCGTTGATATAGCTTTGGCTTAAACAAGGATACGTTTGGTGCATTTCTAATTTCTTTTGTTGTGGCAGAGGCTAACCTTTGTTTCCATTAATAATGATGATTACTGTAAGTACTGAAGGTGTTAGGCACAATTACACATAGCTACATGCCTTTTCATAAGACCATGTCTCATAAGCCCATGTTAAGGATAAGTCAACATAGGTGACATTTATTCATCTGTTGGCTGGTGACTATGAGAGTCTAGCCTGTACCCCCAATTCTCTGGCCATGCTACTCTTTTCTAAATGATGGGACACTATTATTATTGTTGTATAAATACATGTATACATGAGGTGGGATACATGTGTCACAGTGTACATGTGGAGGCCAGAAAACAACTTTGTGCTTGCTATCTTGTGGTCTCTGTTTTTCCTTTCACCTCTATGTGGGTTCTGGGAATCAATAAGGTTATGAGGGTTGGTGTGGCAAGTGTTTTATTTGTGGAGCCGTCTCATGGGTGCCAGCAAATAATTGTTTTAATGTGTGCATACATGGGGTGGGCTTGCACACATGTCAGAGGACAACTTTGGGGAGTCTGGTTTCTCCTTCCATTATCAATGCTGGGGATTGAATTCAGGTTGTTGGTTTTTTTAAAGCAAATAATTTTCCCTGATGAGCCATTACCATCTTATTGGTTCTACCTCTTACAATTCTAACACATGTTGTCTACTAGGTTGCCAATACATGTGTGCAGTGCTGAACTGTATTTTCTTTTAAATTTGACTAAAGTGAACTATATCGTCTATTATATAATATGTGTTGTTGGGTCCTGATTTGTTAGGAGTATTACAGATCACATGAAATGGGGAAGAAAAGCTATCATTTGGGGTTCGAAGAGGTAAAATGAGATATCTGTGCCTAGAAGTTGGAATATATGGATTTGTGTGTACTCTAGTTTGTGTGATCAAGAAAGACTGTTAAGTAAGGGACATGTACCGTAGCCACCTGGAGCAGGAGTGCCAACAAACAACGGAATGTCTTCTGCTGTCTCCATTTTTGGAAGAATGTTGCATTCTATAGAACAGTGTGGAAAATCCTTTATGCAAATAAATCAACTGACCATCTCAGTTGACTGAAGGGTCTCACAATAGTGGGCTGGGATTAAACAACAGAGGAACGCCTGACCCTCCCCACTGCTTGACTCACAGTCTGGCAAGGTTTGCTTCTACTAGCTTCTCTCAGCATCCTTGGCATTGATGTGATGAGCACCAGCTGCAGACAATAGTATCAGAACGCTCTTTCAGCATCATCCCTGCCCAGCCATTGCTGTGACGGCCTGTCTGCTCAGTTCAGACTGTCAGTGTTTCTGCCTGAGGCAATCTAATGGAACCTGTCAACGTGAACCCGTGTATCTAAAAAGCACAACTACAAGGTGTGGATAGCACAAGTGGGAAATCTTGGTTCATTCCATTTTATTGGATGAGAATTTGATGAAACTTTGGAAACAGAATGACATACGAACTTTGGTATGGTTTTCTTTCTTCCTTTAAAAAATGTTGTAGGGTTTTTACCTCCTGCTTTTTATTTATTAAAACTATTTGTATTTTACATGTCTGAATGTTTTCCCTGCGTGTGTGTATGTGATATATAGATAGATATAGATGTAGATGTAGATGTAGATGTAGATGTAGATGTAGATGTAGATGTAGATGTAGATATAGATATAGATATAGATATAGATATATACACACACACACATATATATATACCCCACAGAGGTCAGAAAAGGGCATCACACCAGGCGGTGGTGGTGCATGCCTTTAATCCCAGCACTTGGGAGGCAGAGGCAGGCGGATTTCTGAGTTCGAGGCCAGCCTGGTCTACAGAGTGAGTTCCAGGACAGCCAGGACAACACAGAGAAACCCTGTCTTGAAAAAACCAAAAAAAAAAAAAAAAGAAAGAAAGAAAGAGAGAGAGAGAGAGAGAGAAAGAAAGAAAGAAAGAAAGAGAGAGAGAGAGAGAGAGAAAGAAAGAAAGAAAGAAAGAAAGAAAGAAAGAAAGAAAGAAAAGGGCGTCACACGCCCTAGAACTGAAGTTACTGATGGTTGTGAGCCACCATATGGTTGCTGAGAACTGAACCTGGGCCCTCTGAAAGAGCAACAAATGCTCTTAACTGCTAAGCCCTAGTGTTGGTAAAACTGAGACCCATTCACATTCCAGAACCAGGTGCTTCCCTACCTTGCCTTTAGTGACACAGCTCATTGGCCAGTTGTCACTAGCCACTAAATGTGACACATTTTCACAGTCCTCACAAGTCAAGTTGTGTATTCTTCCTATGCATATGTGTTATAGCCTTTGTAAAGCCCACACCCTCATGGCCTATCCATCCCCTTTCAATCCTTGCTCAGAGGCAGTCTTTCATATATTCCTCCGACCCCAATAAATCTCTTGCATGAGGTCTGTTGCATGGTATAATCTTTGCAGCATTCCTTGGCTCTCTGATTACCACCAAAAAACAAACAAACAAACAAACAAACAAGCCAACCAACAACAACAACAAAATACAAAGCAGACATACACATCAATAAAAAAACTAACATCTGGTATGGTTTTCTTAGGAAAATTTCAGATCATAATGCTAGTTTATTTTAGATAGGATGTTAAAAGGAGTATATCTCTATCACACAGCTTTTTTTTTTTTTCCAGAAGCCCTCATAGCTGAGACTAGCCCAACAGATAACTTAGCAGCAAAAGTTTAAAACTGTTTTTCAGAAAAAGCCATGGAATTACAATGTTTGTTTGACTAACTTTAGCCCATCCTTGGCTACAGAGGAAAAGAGAACAGATGTGAGGAGGCCAATGGAGAATGAAATTTCGAGGGTTGTGGTAGTCAGTTTCCTATTGTCATCATAAGATATCTAAGAAGATCAACTTGAAAGAATGTCTTAGTTTGGCTCATGGTTTCAAAGTTATCAGCCCATAGCCACTTGGCTTCTTTTCATAAAAGAAGCACATGGCAAAGGAAAGGAAAGGAAAGGAAAGGAAAGGAAAGGAAAGGAAAGGAAAGGAAAGGAAAGGAAAGGAAAGGAAAGGAAAGGAAAGGAAAGGAAAGGAAAAGAAAGCTGATCATTACACAGTGGCCCAGGAGCCGTGGGCCCAAGCTCCACATAGCCCCTTCAAGGCAGTGTTTCCAACGGCCTAGTTCCTTCCACTCAGCCCTGCCTCCTGACATCTCTATCACCTCACAACAATACTGCCGCATGGGGACCAAGTCTTCAACACAGGAGCCTTTGGGGGAACATTTAAGATGGGGAACATAAGCATGCATTATGGGAGTATGAAGAATTTCTGTGTCTGTGGCATAGGGATACAGAAAGGTTTTTTTGTTGTTTGTTTGTTTGTTTGTTTTGTTTTTAAAAAGGGAGAAACTGCCAGCACAGAGAGTTCTCCTAGACCTTGGGGTACAGTGCTGGTGTGTGACTCAAAATAACAATCTGTAAGTGTGAAGCTAGGCTAATTGTCTTCTCTCTGACAACAGTGAAGGCAAATGGTTGTATCTAATCAAGTATTGTTGTGGGCCCTGGAAGGAAGCTACCCAGAAGTCTTTTTTTTTTTTTTTTTTTTTCCTAAAGGGAACTGAAAAATAGCCTTCCAGGAGGGTGAGCAGCCTGTCTTGATAAGAGTTATTAGTCATTAATGATATAACCCTACCAATCAGTCTAAATATACTGAGATTGAGTAAAAGGCATTAACAACTGTCTTAGTTAGGGTTTCTATCACTCTGAAGAGACACCATGACCATGGCAACTCTTTTGTTTGTTTCTTTGTTTTGTTTGTTTGTTTGTTTGTTTTTCAAAACAGGGTTTCTCTGCATAGCCCTGGCTGTCCTGGAACTCACTCTGTAGACCAGGCTGGCCTTGAACTCAGAAGTCCACCTGCCCCTGCTTCCCAAGTGCTGGCATTAAAGGCATGTACCACCACTGCCCAGCATGGCAACTCTCTTAAAGGAAAACATTTAATTGGGGCTGGCTTAGTTTAGTATGTTGTCATCATGGTAGGCAGCATGCTGGCACATAGGCCAACATGATGCTGGAGAAGGAGCTGAGAATTCTAAATCCTGACCACAGGCAGCAGCAAGAGAGATCTGGGCCTGACTTGAGCACTTGAAACTTTAAAGCGGACCC
Organism: Arvicanthis niloticus; assembly: GCF_011762505.2. Classification (NCBI taxonomy): domain Eukaryota; kingdom Metazoa; phylum Chordata; class Mammalia; order Rodentia; family Muridae; genus Arvicanthis; species Arvicanthis niloticus. The sequence continues at coordinate 56,248,945 of NC_047664.1, read as the reverse complement.
CTAGTGACACACTTCTTCCAGTGAGGCCAAAGAAGCCATACACTCCCTAAGCCTGTGGGGGGGCATTTTCATTCAAACCACCACTTACAAAATCTTTGAAAGAAATTTCAGTTTACTGTCATGTAGCAAGTCCTCCCAGATAGAATGGCCTGAGAAAGGGGCTGAAAATGGTTCAGTTACTGATTCTAGGACCAAGGTACCCTGTGGTCACCACCAACATCAGCCTTACTGAAGCTCACCCACTCATTTCCTCATATTATTCACTGACTTTAGCATGGAGGCTCCCACAGAACCTTTATCAGCAGAATCTTTTCACGGAAGTAGAAAATTCTGGTTTCTTTGGCATCTCGGTTGTGTCATGTGATATTTTTCTGGAAGCTGTCTTATGAGAGGATATTTTGCTGAAGCAGACACATGAGAGGATGTTTTGCTGAGACAGACATTTGAGAGAACTCATATTGTTTGGAAAGAGTATAAGTAAAACCCAACAGTGAACGATGCTCTTGCACTGGCTCACCTTGCAACGCTTTGCTGTTCTTCACCGATATTCGCTTGTAGTAATTTCATAGAAAGAAACACACCAAAGAGCTTCTTGTGGTATTCTGGCCGCTTCTTACAGCTTCCTCTGACTTGTACTAATTCGGCAGGGCCGTGAATTGAGCCACTGCTACTGATTAGTGTTTGGTGTTTCCTAATTGGACTGCACTGTCATGACTGATTCGTGTTTGATGTTTTGGACAGGACTGCTGGTATCCTACTCTAAACTGTTCCACATCTCCCTTGTACTATTAACCATCTTTCTCCCTTACCTTTGGTCAATGGGCTAGAAGAGGGGTTGAAGTGTTTAAGAGCCCTTATTAAGGTAGGTTTTGTCAAATCTAAGCCTACATTTCACTGCCCCTGTCCTAACACAAAGGGAATGGGAAATGGTTCCCTAGCACATTGTGGAATTGTCTTTGGAACTCAAGGTAGGGAACTGCAACAATGCCAGGAGGTGTGAGAGCGACAATTGTTCCCTTACCTCAAGGAAAGGTTTGGCTGATGGAGGTCATGGCTAAGAAAAGGATGAATTTACTCATATAGCTAAGGACAATAATTACTTATGTCAGGAAGAGCTAGTCCAGGGATTTCCTAGAAGATGACTTTCTGGAGACAGGAGGCTCGGGGTCAGTTGTGTGTGCCCACTATGCCATAGGCACCAATGCCTATAACAACTGCTTCTTCAGATAAGTTTTTGTTTTGCCTCCTGCTGCCCCCTGTGCTAGACCTCGAAGGTCCAAAGTCAGCAAATAGCAACTGGGGAAGGAGATGAGGAGAGAAGAAAAGAGAACTTATCCAGGGTGTTTGCCTGGTACATGCATTTGTCAAATACAGGCCTGTGTAAGGGCAGGCAAGGCTAAAGCAGGTGAGAACTTGAAGTTTTAAGCATACATTGGAAAGTTCCTTTCAATTCTGGACAGGCCCTGAAGGCTTTTATTATCTAAACCTGATGCTGAAAGCTATTTGACCTGAGATTTTTGTCCTGAAGTGGGAAAGAACAGAACAGATGGGCACTTCAGGGGGTTTCTCAGCCCTCAAGCAAACCTAGCTTATTAAACCAGTAGGTTATAAGCATTATTGTTACGACAGCCTATATTGACATTAAGTTTGCCAAGATTATTTACTTTATAAAAAAACAGTTGGGAACATGGAAGGAAGTGTAGAAGAAGAGGGACAAGAGAAGTATTAAAAATGAGGAGACTGAGGTGGTGGTGTTATATGCCTTTAATTCCAGAACTCTGTGAGTTCAAGGCCAGCCTGGTCTACAGAGTGAGTTCCAGAACAGCCAAGGATACACAGAGAAACCCTGTCTGGGCATGGGGGAGGGTGATGAGGAAACTGAGGCTGAGACAGTGGTATCACATGGCTTGTATACACCGAGTAAGGGGCTTTTCCAGTCACCTGGTTCCTCTGACCAACTGACTTGTATCAACTTAGATCTTGTGGTCATCCTAGCCGGTTCCTTCAAAGACATTTCTGCCATCATATTAATAGCTGGCTCTCATGAAGCACAGTCTGGAAACCTTACCTACAAGCCCAGAAGCTGGTAAGTAGTTGGGTCACCTTATTCAGGGGAACCACCATGAGGCACACTGAAGTTTAGTGGAAAGGAAGAGAGAGACACCTGCTGATGTTCAGATTTCAGAAATCCTTCTACTGTCTCCCTCTGCTCCTCTCCAACCACCTCAATGGGAGGGATCCAAGGAGAATCACTGTTTTCATTTAGATTTTGAGTATTTCCCCAAGGTCAAGTGTTAGAGGGTTGGCCACTAGCCCATGACACTATTAGGAAGTGATGGAAGGTTCAGGAGGTGAAACCTAGTGGAGCGAAGTTACCCCACTGAGGGTGTGTTCAAAAAGGGGATCTTAGGACTCTAGTCTTTATCCACCCACCCACCCTTTCTTTTCTGGTCACCATAAAGCCAGCTGTTTTTTTTTTTTTTTTCCAACCATGACATTCTGTCTCACCAGAGGCTAAAATGCACTGAGCCAAGCAACCATGAGCTGAAACCACAAGCTAAATAAATCTTTTCTCCTGGTAAGAGGATTAGCTTGGGTATTTCATTACAATGATGGAAAGCTGACAAACACAATCACCCTCCATCTGAGCTCTGGGTGTCATCGCTCATGCTTCTTTGCACTCAAACCTATCTCCTACTGTGATTGATGAGATATTGGCTGAGAGTTGCTTAGGGGACAAACTGACTTAATGGACCATTTTGCTTAATGAAGGAGCCATCTGGGCAGATGATGCTGGGTGAAGAGAAAGGAAAAAAACAATGTAAACTTCTCAATGAAAACAAAGGAAGTCATCGAAATGAACCTGGTAGAGGAGACCAAGAAGACCAAGAGACTTTTAAGAAAAGGACTCCCATTGACTCTGTGGCTTTCTGTAAGAAGCCATTATGCTGTTTCTGTCCCCTGTGTGAAGTCAGCTATGAGGCATCTTGAATGGGCCTTTGGGAAGAGAAGAGTGAGGAGGGGGCAACACCTTAGGATGCTGGGACAGAGAAGGGAGCTGAGATGGGTATTGCAGTGACACTGGGACCCAAGGGGACCCAAGGGCCAGGCTAGACCTGGTCTTTCAAAGGGACTTTGACATATTGGGAGAAATGCTGGATTTACTGGACACATACATAGATGACTAAGTTGTCTGAGTCCTATTTGACCTAATTCTTAAGGAGCAGTTGATTACAACAACCTGAAGAACTTGCTGTCCAGAGATGTCCTGCCCATTCCTCTCTACTCTCAATTTCCTTAGCTCTGGACCTTTCACCCTGACGGCTTTTCTGAAGACCTCAGTCTGCTTTCATCTAGGTTTCTCCATTTAACACTGAGTTGACCTTTTCCTTGGCTCAAAACTTGGCTTCGTTTCTTGGCTTTCGTTCTGTCTCCCCTCACAACTCCTGAGTTCAGAAATAGGCTGAGGGGTAAGACTTTCCCCTAGGTCAGTTTCCTTACTCCACCCTCACTCCTCGTTCCCTCTCCCCACGCCCATCTGCCAAAACTGGAAGAAATGGGCATTTCTGTAGAGAGGTGTGTTGTTCATGGTTAAGTGTAGCATTAGAGTATGTGTCCTAGCCAGTTCAGAGCAGACAAAGGAAGTTCAAGACAGTCTAATCTATATTGCAATCCCCAAGCCAATGATGACTTATAGAATTATTAGAAAGGCTGAGTTTAATAGAGACAACTATTAAACTATTAAAGCTACAGCGCAATATAGAGTCATTGGGATGCAAGTAAACCTTGCATAATTATGAAGCTGCTTGACAAATTTGTAAGTTCCTGCCATAGCTGTTGTCTCTAGAAATACCACTTTAATATCATACTTTTAATCACAGCACTCAGGAAGGCAGGGATAGCCTGATCTCTGTAAGTTCAAGGCCATCCTGGTCTACATAGAGAGAGCTTGTCTCAAACAACAACAAGAAGATAGGATAAGGGCTGGAAAGTTGGCTCAACGGTTAAGAGAACTAGTTGCATTTCCAAAGGTCCTGGGTTTGATTCCCAGCAAGCACATGGTGGCTCACAACTATTTGTAGTTCTAGTCCCAGGGGATCCAATGCTCTTTTCTGGCTACTAAAGGTGCCAGAAATTTACATGGTACATAGATGTACAAGTAGGCAAAACATTCACGCACACAAAAATAAATGAATACAATTGAAGAATAGGAGGAAAAGAAGGAGGGGGTAAATAGGACATAAAAGACACTGATGAGGTCGAGAATGTGCATGCTCAGGAAGCCCACTACTTACTTGCCAGCTCTTGTGCCTACAGCAATCCACATTTGTAAGATAGGTGGATTGAACCCTGCCTTGTGCCTCCTAAGAAAAAAAAAACTCTGGAATCTGGGCTCATGATAATTCCACTACAGTAGTATTCAATTCCAAAAGTAGCAAAAGAGACAAACAGCATTCATCCACCTTAAATCTTTCAACAGCAACCTACTGAGTCGAATCCAAATGATAGCCATGACTCTAGTTACAAGGGAGCCTAGAAAATGTTATTTCACTTTTTGACCTGTGCCACACAAACAAACACACAGGAAGGAGGCTGGAAGTGATGGGCTTTGATCAATATGTTTATCACAGAGTTAGGTTAACATTCGTTAGTGGCTCTTTAGACTCTTTTTCTCCAATAGAGTTATTGTCCACTTCTTTGAAGTGACTGAGGATAGCCCTCTGTGGCTCAGGGGAAGATGACTCATATCAGACTATTGTTTATCATAGGTTGCTTTGTGGTTTCCTCCAGCTTGTTGACACACTGTCATTTAGCAATGGCTGAGATAGATACATAGCATGCCGTGGCCCTAAGCTATTGCATAGGTACCTTTGCAGTAGTGATAACATGAGGGCATCCTAGCAGGTCTCTTTCCCAGAGCACAGCCATAAGCAGGAAGGCTAAAGCTCTTTGGATTTGTAAAAGGAGGAACAAGTGTGCCTTCTTTTCAGCAGCTAAAACGATCATCTCTCTGCAGCTCCAAACAGCATATCCTCTACCCTCTTGGTTGCTTGTTTTCTCCTCTTCCAGCATTTTGTCAGTTAGATCCAGCTGGTCCCTGTCACCAGGACACTCTTCTCGAGATAGTCCAATCCTATGAAGACAGAAAATGCTGGCAGACTTGCTAGAAAAAGAGTCCATTTCTGGCCTGGTTTCGCCAGAGTTTTGATAAACATCCAAGCTTAGGATGTTATTCAGTTGTGCTTCAGAATCTCTGGAGAGTTTCTCTTTGCAGTGAGTGAGCCAATAGCCTGCAGGGGGAAAAAAAATCACACATTTTCTGACCCATCCTTGGAAAAATGTGTGCCTTTTCTCTGCCAGGTTTACTGATTTACTTGTACTCCAAAGATGAGGCCAACTGGTTCAAACTGGAAAGACTGAATAATCTAACAATAAAAATTATTTCAATCATTCTGATATGGAATTAATTTAAATTTTATTTATTGTTATTTGTGCTTAAGGAGGATATGTGGATTAAGCTTCAAAAATAAAAATTTAAATTTATCATGAAAGTGAAGGGTTGGATTGCAGACACAGAGAATTTATATTTAGAAGGAAACTTCCTGGTACCAACATTCCTAATAGGTTATCTTTGGTTATCTTGGGTAAGTGGGTGTTACTGTAAATACGCCTTAATTTCTCATGTACAGTTAGAAAAATTCTTGGCAAAAAGTAAGGATGCATTTGTTTAGATGAAGGCAGGAACATTCATTAAGAAAACATCACGACATTGAAATATCCTTTTATCAGGATTTGGTGTTGATTCAAATTGTGAAATTTGTTCTGTGAACTTGTGCATGATGTGCGATCTTTTTGAGCTTATTTTCTCACTGGAGTGGAATTCAGCTTTCATCTCGCCAACTGCTTCTTGAAAACAATTGAATTTCATGGCGACGAAGCATATTCCATTAATTCTTACCCCATCTTGTCAGTGGAATTGGATCCTTGAATATTTTAGGGGACTTGAGGGTGCCTGGATTAACCGTCACACAATCGACCTAGCTGCCACATTGATGACTGACTATATGGTTTGCACTTTGCTTTCTGGTTGGTTTGGGGAGTTCAGGTGTTTGTTTTGTCTTGCTGTTATCATTTTTAATTCTGGGGGTTACACCCAGGGCCTAGGGTATGCTAGGCAAATGTTCTACCATTGAATTGTATCTCCAACATCTTCTGCCTTAGTTTTTGATCAACACATCTGCTAACTACCATTGAGCGTCACTGACTTCTGTTGGGTACCTTTGCTCATGTCTTATCTATTCTGATGTGGCCATCTTTGATGTATTAAACTATTAGGTGGCTTTTAAATTTCACTGGAGGAGAGTCTGCTTTATGCATTAGTTAGGATGATTTTGGATGCTAGTGAATTTCAACCAGATATGGCTCAAAAGGATCAAATTTATTATCTGGCAGACGATAGAGAAGAAGATAAGAAAACAGGATTGATCCAGAATGCAAGAAACATACTCAAATTAACAGTCGCTCTTATGGCTTGAATCTGAAATGTCCTCTACAGACTCTAAGTCTGCATTTGAACTCTTGGTCCCAAGTTCTTGGTGCTCTTTTGGAAGGCTAAGAATCCTTCGGGACATGGGGTTCGATAGCAGAGGTAGTTCACCAGGAACAGGCCTTTGAAGGTTGTAGCCACTTTTGACTTGAGCCTGCTCTGCCTGTTTCTTGGTCTTACCACCAAGCCTCCACTGTACACTCCCATTGCCACATAGTGACTCCTCCACACCTTCCCCATAGGGATGCACTATCTCTCCAGAAAGCATGAATCAAAGTAAACCTTTCCTTCCTTAAGCTGTTGTGTCAGCTCTTGTGTCACGGGAATGATGAAAGTAACAAATAGGTCACAAACATGAGTCTTATTTCTCTTCCACCCATGCAAGGTTAGAGGCAGAGTCTGGGGTTTCTGTAACAACAGTACTAGTAAAATATGCTAACACTGTCATCTTCCAGGCTCCTTTCAGCTCCTATTCTGCCCTTTTCTGAAGTGACAGGAACTGGCCCTTATGGACTAAGGTGATGTCTAGAGATCCAGACCTTGCCTTTATGCTTTTGGCATAAGAAAGAAGAAAGGATACAGATGACATCTTTGAACTGTCTTGTAGAGAAGGCTCCTAGAGGTTGTCCCATGATATTTTTGCTTGTATTTCACCAGCCAGAGCTTAGTCACATGGACCACCAAACTTCAAAGTGATGTCTTTACTCTAGATGGCCAGGTGCCCAGCTATAAAAGGGCTCAAATGTATGGCAGATGGGGAGAATAGCTTGCCGGGAGGGACAGTGTCTGCCAAAGCACCTTCCAAAAGGATGAGCTCCAGGGCTTCCCCCTGTTTTCCTCTGATTCTCTTGGCTTCCTCTGCTCAGTGTTTTTGCTCTAATTTGGTAACTATGTGAGCAAATCCAGAACAGGCCACAGTGATGGGATCCAGAAAGGGGAGGATGCTTCTGGATAGGAATGCTTCTGGGAGAAGATTGGTAGCCATTCTCTATGCTTGCCTTGATCCTGCCAACCTCAAGGGATGTGAGGCCACTTTGTAACCAGTAAGTCTCCCTTCAGCCTGGGATGGAGGCAGCTGTCTAGGGTCAGCTTCCTTATCTAATTGGAAGAGGGATAACTGTTCAAGTTGGGGTGAGATAGAAAAAAAAGGGCAGACAGGCACTGGACAGAGGACCCTCTCATCTGCATCGAAGGGAGATGGAGATGGAATCTGCTGCTTATGACGCATGGACATTCTGAGTTTTAGGATGGCCCTTGACGGTTTGTCTGTCTTTGGTGCTGCCGTTTGCCACACCACTTACCACTGAAGTTATGTCTATGAGTCCTTAAGGGTGAACTCAGGGATGTAGCAAACACCACCCGAGCCCAGTCCTCCCATCCCTCGTGTGAGTCCCTTCCGCAGCTTGTTTGTATGTAAGGACATCTATTGAAGTCACACCACAGGGCTTGCAAGACAGACTGAGTCAAAGTTCAAGCTGGAATCCACCCTGTGCATGATAGGGCAGTAGTGGTTACTTACCCTGGAAGGGTGTAATGAAAACTCAGTATCTACCTTTGGGTACATGGTTTCATCAGATCAACGTATCTTCACTGTGTGACCTGTGGTAATACATGGGACATATGAGTTAGAGAAATAGTATATAACCTATGATAACAAACAAGCCATAAAAGTCAGATGTTTGCAACATCTGTGTAGAAGCTTGATACATGATAAACATTTGTACTTTCCAGTTTTCTCCATTATGAAGGTCAAATTCATTTCAGACTACCCCCCACACCCTATGCCCCGCACTGAAACTCATGAGATGATGCTCTCCCTCTTTGTGTCTTCCTCTGTGTATCTTTCTGTCTTTCTGAAGAATGGCTCTGTTAGTAAAAGAAAGGTTGTCTTCTCTCTGCATTCAGGGAGGAAAGGGGCTAAAGAAACCACAAACCAGAGTAGTTGAGTCCACCCCCCAACACTTAGCAGTGTGGAAATCCAGGAGTCTTGATTCATTGCTTGAAGTAGTTATTGACTGAAACATCATTTTAGTGAGGAAAGAAACTTGTTTTTAAGTGTAGTTTCATTATAACGAGGTTGTAAGTACTTGTGTTTTATTATTGATCCTACAAGGACTGCAAGTAAGTAAGAAAAGAAACAGTGGGATTATAGGTTGTTCTCTTTTTTATTAGACACTTAATTTGGGACTTTGCAGAGAAGGCATGGTCATTTCCTGGGCTGTTTAAACACTGCTTAATAATATACACATCACTTAGAGTATTCATCATATTTTTGTTGTTGTTTCTAGTAGGAGGTCAGGATTTTCCCCCATACTACCTTCAATGAAGCCCATTTCCCATGGGCATCTGTGCTGTTCATTATTGGGTTTATATCTAGGAATCCGAGTATGTAATATAAGTCTGAGAGCAAAAGAAAGAGCTGCCAGTCAGAGTTGGATTTATTTCCTTATTGCTGGGGAAAGCTGCCTTCAGCTTCAGGTTGAGGTGAGGGCTGTTGGTTCTCTGTTGACTTGACTTGTCCTCCAGCTACACTCAGTGGAGTCTCCACCCCAGGCCCTAGGCTCTATGCCTCACCCAGTCACACCTTGGGAAGGTACATTTTTTTCCCTGTAAAGTCCTCCAGAAATGACATAAAATAGACGGACTAGGATTTTCCTACAGTAAAACTGTCTGACGTCTTACCAGATGTTTCTACACCCCAAAATCAGATTCCTGCCTTGGTGTCCTTTTGGCTTCTAACACCGAATCTCATTTACTCCACCACCAGCACCCTAGGAGCACGCCTCAGGTACATGATGAGTCAGAGAGGCCCTGACCCCAATGTGTCTACACAGACTGGACTCTTGTAAGCCGCGGTAGCATCTGAGATCTAAGTATTATAAGAAAAAGGAAGCAAAGGTTGGTGACTGGGGGAAAGTCACAGCTCAGTTGGAGGAGTCTGTGCTGCTACTCTTCCCCATACAGTGTAACTGTAGTCAATCATTAGGAACTGTACGCTCTAAAATCCCTAGAAGAGGATTTTGAATAGTTCATATATGTGTGTGTCAAAACATCACATCATACCTGACTATTCCTATAATTATGATGTGCCAACATGAAAATTAAAGGGTTGTTGTTTCGTGTGTGTGTGTGTGTGTGTGTGTGTGTGTGTGTGTGTGTGTGTGTTTCAAGACAGGGTTTCTCTGTGTAGTCCTGGCTGTCCTGAAACTCTTTGTGAAGACCAGGCTGGCTTCAAACACCAGAAATCTGCCTGCTCCTCCTAAGAGCTGGGATTAAAGGCATGTGCCACCACTGCCCAGTTCAAAATAAAGTATTTTTTATTGGAGAGAGAGAGAGAGAGAGAGAGAGAGAGAGAGAGAGAGAGAGATGAAGAAGAAGAAGAAGAAGAAGAAGAAGAAGAAGAAGAAGAAGAAGAAGAAGAAGAAGAAGAAGAAGAAGAAGGACAGAAAGTGGCAATGAATCAGCTCTATCTCTTGACAGCATAGCTTCCACTAAAGCCCTTTCCCTGGAGGCAGACCCCTTATCCTTTAATAATCCAAACACCAGACTGGAGCAGCTCTTTGCTGTCCCTGAACTGTGTTTCTCTGAGAACATGAAGCTCAGCACCAGCATCCTCTCAGCAGTTCATCCTCTGAGCCTCTGTCCCATCCTCAGGAGTCCTTACTGAGAACCCAGTGTGAAGGAGGACCTGCTCCCCAGGTCAGTCTCAACCTCTATCTAATGACCAGCACTGCAGGTTTTAGCATTAGAAACAATTCATTTAATTTGCTGCAGGACAGTCTATTTTTCTTTTAAAAATTTACACACCAGGGACTTGGGATCCCCATTGTTTTCCAGCACATGGAAGAAGGCTTGGCACAAAGAAGGTAGAATAACTAGCTCAATGAGCGAAGACTAAATGAATGGACAAACAAACAAGGACCATAAAAGAGAGGAAGTAAGCCAGCATGCCCATTGGGGGTCCTGCAGCAGGAGGAACAGTGGTAGTAAGAAGTAGTGTATAAATATCAAGTAGGACTAGTTCCAAGCTGGTTCATTTGTTCTCATTTTGTTTCATGAGTGATAGAACCTGACTCTTTGTCCTATCCCCCTTCCACCCAAAACATGAAGTCCACAAAGGATTAGCAAGGAGAGGTAAATGTAGCTCTTAGCATGTGTCAAACTCTCCCCTCCACTCCCATATGTACTACTTCATACAAGAGCTTCATATGGTAGGTACTAAGATCATGAGAATGTTAAGTTAAACCACACAAAATCCCACAGCAGTGGTAAAGGTTTGGGGACAGGAGGTGAAATGAAGTCCCTTGGCTTAAGAGTTCATGCTGGTAACTATCACAGTAATGCAGAAGCTGGTGACTTATTGGAAAGGGAAGGCGCCGAGGCCTATCTCCAGGCACAGTGCACAATGATAGAGACCCTGAGAGGCACCCCAGAGCTTCCAGCTATGTTGCCACCACTCCCCTCAGATCTGCAGTGTTAGCCCTCCTTGCACGCTCACACCCATCCTCCCACTGTAGAGACAGTGCAGATGGTAGGTTGTTCTCCCTGCCTCATTTTGCTACTCCAAGGAGAACACTGGTATTAAATATTAGGATGGGGGTGGGGGGTTAGTCATGAGAGAAGTAAGATTTATCTTCCTAGTTTCTTTTATTTCTCCAAAGGAAATGCTTGGTAATAGCAACTAAGATCTCTCCTGATGGCCTGATGGTGAGAACATCGCTTAACTCTCTGGCTTGGTCCTTCACTTTGCTGGGAAAGAAAAGTACACAGTCGTGAGTTCATAGGATAGCTCAGTAGGTAACGGGGCTTGCTGCCAAGCCCGACAACCTGAGTTTGATCTCTGGATCCCACATGGTAGAGGGAGAGAGCAAATTGTCCTCTGGCCTCAACATATGTGTCATGGCAAGTGTGTGCCCATGCATACACACACATATGTAAAGAAGTGTAACAAAACTTTGAAGTGTCCCATTGAGCAAAGACAAAAGGATAAACTAAAAATAGGAAAGAAGCTGAGGCAGATAACAGCCTCCAATATCAATGAACAGGAAAAAAAAGAAAGCTTGACAATGCTGACCATTTGGAAGAGGGATATCGAAGGTCTTGTCATGTACATTTTGCTTTTGCAATACCTTAAGTGACAAATATCTGTCCCCTTAGCCCATGCAAGTGAAGGACTACTCATCCTTTGAGGAGATAATTTGTGCTTACTAACTTCCACTTCCAACTCTTTCAGTTGCTGTCCTGAATAATGTTGGGTATGTCTATGGGTCGCTCTCTTCTGAATGAGGACAACATCCACCATGACTAATGTTGGGTAGCTCTGGCTCCTTAGAGTCTCAGGAGGGACCTAGCATATTACTGAGTACTTTCTACAAAAGATCTACACCAAAGGCTCTGGGTTAGGAATGATACTATTATGTAGGTTAAGTGATAGCTATGAGATCCAAACGTTTTGTTTGATATAATGGACTATTTGGCTCATATTCACACACTAGATTTTTGCTTTAGCTTGAGAACAAAATGTAACCATCACATATAGACACATCTAAACTTGAATATTAATCTTAGAAGGCTCTTCAACATCTTCCAGGGTGACTCCTCTAGAATGGAGGAGAAGAGACTGAAGTAACACACCGCTGTAGCTGCTCAATGACACATGCGTGGCACATCTGAACACCTAGCACCATACAATGCCAGCGTCATATCCCCATCCCCTAGGTTCCCCCAGAACCTCATGAACCAACCAAGGCTGCAGCCACACAACCCAAAGGTGCCCATTTACAAAAAGTCAAATCTGGAGGCGTAGTAGAAATTACTAAAGTGCTAATGCAAAACTCTCCTTGACCTCATGGCCCCATTTATCAAATGTCCTATTACTTTCATTTCCTTTAGAGATAACTTGATGACAGGAGGTGTCTGCACCTGCTGTCTCCTCTTGTTGTTACTGTACCAAGTCGATGTTCCTGCTAGAAGTCTCTTTAACCTTCGAGATTGGCTTCTGTGGCCACTGCTTTGCTGACACTGCTTGGCAACAGTCATCAATGCAGTCACTTTACCAAAGATGAGGCAGGATTGCCACCACATTTGTTCATTGTCTGGAGTGCTCAGAGACTTTCAATGCTGTGAGTCTCTCCTTGTTTTGAAGCAAGCTTCCTTTGTTTTCATGTGTACTTGCTGCTGCTAGTTGCCATCCTCTTTCTCTGGCCCTTTTATGCCATCTCTGCTATCCATATAACTACCTAAGATCCTCGGTCTACTCAAAGTTTCTCTTATCTTTTGTTTTAGTCTCCTGTTGCCACAACAAACCAGCCAAAACTTTGTGGTTTCAAACTGCAACAAATTCTTGTCCCTAAGATCCTGTGGCTTAACTGAGTGCTCTCCTGTCTGTGGTATTGGTTAGGGAGTCAGGGTGGGGGTGGTAGTGGTGGTGGATAGTTGTTCAGAAATAACCTTACTAACGTATGGCTGGACTTTAGTTCTAGCCACTGGCTGGGAGCTCAAGTTGCGCTGACAGTTGCCAGCCTGAGCCCCCCTCCCCTTCAAGTGCTCTCATGCAATCTCCCCATTCTGCTTCTTGAAAATGGGCCTGTGCTCCTACCCAAGGGAGAAGGGTAAAGCTGCCAGTGCTCATCAGGCAGAGGGATTCAAAACTCCCAGGTGCCCCTACTTCACATTGGTCAAGACAAGCGCACAAGGAGGAGAGCTACATCTTTATGAGGTGTGGCATTTCAGGCAGAGAGAGGGAATGGATGGCAGACACAGGTGATAATCTGTCTCATGGTCACCCTTCCGCCTTTGACAGTGGCTAGCACTTCAGTGTGCAAAGTGCTCTCACACCTGTGCAAATTCTCATTCTGTGATGGAATCAGCTCCGAGTTTAGGAGATCATCACTATAATGTAGCACTCTCTTCTCTCCTCCATGGTACTGCTTCTCAGTGGCTGCTTCTGTGTGGCTGCTTTGGGAGGAGGCGTCACGATCTCAAAACGACCAGTTGTATTACAAACTCAGGAACAGTTGTGGGAAAGGATACAGAATAAAGCAATGAAGTCTAGAGTACACAGGGCAGGCAAGCACCACTGTTCTTAGCAATTCTGAAATTCCACTGGGCACATGTTACCATTTGCCCTGACTCCGGGGCCAGGGAATGTCCCTGGATTGGTTGTGCTTTTCTGCTTCTTGTGAGTAGTTTTCCACGGCTCTTGGCTCTTCCCTGTGGATTCCTGGCTTTCCCTTCTGAATCCTCCTTCCTTTCCTGTAAGAAATACCCTGTGAGCTGGGTGTGGTGGTGCACGCCTGTCATCCTAGAACTCAGAAGGCAGAGACAGGACGATCACGGCAATGCAGGGCCAGTCTGCTCTCAATAGCACATTCCAGCCAGAGCTACATAGTAAGACCCTGTCTCAAAAAAAAATCCAAGCCAAACCAAACCGAACCAGCCAAACCAAATGTCCCTTGTGTTTAGTTGAGGTGCTCTCTTAGGCTGTTTCCTGCTTGAGGGATGTTCGAGGTCTTGGCATCTCTTTTAATTTTCCATTATCTGTCCCTTCAAGTTTAAGCTGATAGTTGTCCCTTTGAAAAGCTGTGAGATCTCTGTGTTTTCAATCACCCACCATGCCTTGCAGTCATCACCATCTTTACCAGAACCGCTGTGATTAACCACAGGCATCCCTCCACGAGCTCGTGTGCACTGAGCTGGTGTAGGTAGAGTAGTGGACACTAGTCCATGCATGAAGCCCTGGCTTTGGTCCCTAACACTGCATAAAAGTAAGTATGGTGCTGCATGCCTGTCCCTCTGGAGACAGAGGAAAGACAATCAGAAGTTCACTGCTCTAAGAAATATCTCACTCTCATTCCTGCAAATATAACCAATAAACTCATTGTGTCACCAAACTAGAGTCACTTTTCTAGTCTGGCATTGGTACCTTACCTAAGAGGAATAGACATTTGCTCATATTTGTCCTGAACTTCATGACATGTTATACCCAAATGGATCTATTTGAGGACTGCCTAAGCTACAGAATTCTAGCATTAAAAACAACGGGGGTGAGAGCTGGAGCCATGGCTCACCAGTTAAGAGCACTTGCTGTTCTTGCAGAGGATCTGGGTTCAGTTCCCAGTATACATATCATGTGACTCACAGCTGCCTGTAATTCCAGTCCCAGGGCATCCAGCACCCTCTGGCTTCCACAGACATCTGCACATATGTGGTGCACATACATATACTCAGGTATATACTCATAAAAAATACAAAATAAATAAATCTTTAAAAAAATTTTCCAGGGTGCTCACTACTGTATGCCTAGGAAGTTCCCTGTCCAGAGGCAGTGCCCTCCCCAGTTCTCCCATCTTTTCTAATGAAGAGATCAATGGGTACCACTTAAACTTTTAGGATTTTGACAGTCTGACAACCACATGTTTGATCTGTTCTTTCTCCTGGAGGCTGTGTTTTCTAGCTAGCGATTGGGATTGATTGTTACCCTGTGTTCTTTGAGAATATTTTGTTATCTAGAGGTTTAGCCAATATGAAATCACTTGAAAATCTTTTGTCAACAGTTGAAATTATTACCTCTAAATTCTTCCTGAAAATGGAGCAATTCCTTGCTCAGCTAATCTCACCCTTCCTTACTCTATCGCCAGCATCGAGTGAAGCATCTTCTTAGCTGACCTCATGGTCTTTACTCCCATCCAAACACTAACCTTACCTAAACCTGCTTAGCTTCCGAGATCCAGTGAGATGAGGTGTGTTCAGGGTGATGTGGCCACGAACTTAGGTATTCTATCTCTTGTGTTATTGCTTCACTGCTAAGCCTTTCCCTGGTAAATGGTACTAAATTTGGCCCAAAGCTGTCACCATACTTAGGATCACTCTATGGTAAACTACATCATGACTTAGCATGTAGATAAATTGCACTCTAATATATGAGAGTATTTTTGTAACAAATAGCTAAGTCTCAGCCAATCATAGCAGCTGTGTTTCTCCCAATCACAGGTTGCCTGTTGATTGTACTATGCTCACATAAAGCAAGTATCTTATCACATTATGCCCAAATTAGATGAGTGCTGACCAGTAACCAGCCAAGCTATTTCTTTCAATTACCTCCTTTTTTCTGCTTATTATATACCGACTTCTTATCTACGGGTTATTCAGTCACAGATTCAACCACCCCCAATGGTGTGCTAGGACCAGGATTTACACTAAACATGCAAAGAGTTTATTATGTCATTGTTTCCTAGGCAAGGCAGTGACTTGCATAGCATTTACATTCTATTAGGTGTTATAGTAACCTAGAGATGACTTAAAGTGTAAGTGTACGTTGTATGAGATAGCAAATGCTATCTGAATACTGAGAATACTGAGGAATGCTGAGAAATGGCCGAACCACTGACCACATAGCTGCGTGGGGGCGGGGGCAGGGCTCTGCTGATGGGTCTCTGGTGGGTCTTTGCTCTCATAAACTGCTACGTTTAATTTGTCTGATGTTTCTCTTTGTTGTAATTTGGGCTTTTTTGTGATCTCTTTGCCTTTGCTATTGATGACATAACAGTCAACAAGAGCGCCTATTATGACCATTCTATCATTTCTATATTTTAATTTTCTTAAATTGAGGTGAACTTACTTTGATTTCAATTTTCTCCATTTTTTTTTTTTTTTGTGTGTGTGTGTGACTTGAACTTGATACCCTCAGTGTAACTGAAATGCTCTGCTTCTTATCTCAGACAGAATGCTTTCCCTAAGGTCATTATGAACTGTCTTAAAATGATTGACCTCCTTGGTCTGGGGAGATGGCTCAGTGGATTGCTTTCAGCATAAGCATGAGGACCCGAGTTTGGATCTCCTGACTTCAGATCAAGGTAGATGTAATGCACTCATCTGGAATCCAGGGCTCGAAAGTTGAAATGGAAAGCTGAGATAAAAGAATCCCTAAAAAAGTCATGGCATGGGACTAGCTTGGCATATGAGGAAATAAACAATAAGAAATCCTGTCTAAAACAGGGTAGACAAACACCCAGGTTTGCCCTGTGATCTCCACACATGGGCCATAGTATGCACGTACACACACATTTTAAAAACTGACTTCCTCCTCAAATAACTTGTAAGTTATGCCTTTAGAATGAGATATCCCTATAAATATTCATATATCCACTGTGTGATTATCAAAAGAAATGAGAGATGGTTACTGGGGAGGCTTCTGGATTAGAAGCCATATACAGGAAAACCCTGCTGGAGGACTGGGAGAAACAGAGACCTTAATCTGGGGCTGATGGACACTTCTACAGACTGCGCCTGTAAAGAAGATAAAGATAAAGCTGCAGCATGTGGGGAACTGAAATATAGCAGGAGTTGAACAAAAGACCACGAAAGACACAGGGTGCTCGCTGCTGGGTCATTTCTCCTGTGTGGTTTCTGGTTGCTCTGTTGTAGCTGATTAACCGAACTCATCTGCAGTAGGCATTGGAAACAAGAGAAAATGTGTAGCAATGCAGTGATGATTTGTGTTAAAACAAACAAATATATATATATATATATATATATATATATATATATATATATATATATAAGAAATATTGCTTGGAAATTTTCTTCCTGATTTGTAGTTGTCTTGAGCAGGAATATAACTTGAAATGTGAATTTGTATGTTCTCAATCTTACAAATAGTAATATAATTGATGATAGCTCAGCTTTTCCCCATCTGCTTGTTCTGAAGGGAACACAGACAGACCTCACTCCTAGAGTCCTGACATATCATAAAAGTTTCCATATATGTAACCCGTGGCCAGGTGACCTTAATCAGTGGGAAATTATGATCACTCTGCGGCCTTTGTACATTATTTGCCAACACATTAGAATCTCTTCCTCTTAATATCTTATTTATAAGAAAGAAGAACTATATTTATTTAGCATATTATAACCTAAACACAATAAGGAATAATAAAACAAAGCGTTACAATTCTTTAAAAAAAAATATTTCAGAACCAGACAGCCAAGATCAAGCAGACACAGGCTCCCTGCCTACTGAGGGCTACTCCCAGCTTCCAGGATGGTATATTGATGCCATGATATCACATAGCAGAAGGAAGAAGGGAATGAATGTTGGGGCCTGATATGGTGAAGGACTATAAGAGCTTGGTTATAGACCCCCAGTCCTTTCATGGGGCTGCTAATTCCCCTCATTAGGATCCATCCTTAAAATGTCATTGTGTTCTGAATCTCCTGTCATTGACATCATCAACCTGGTAACTAAGTTTCAACTTGGAAATCTTGAAGGAAGCCTTCCAACCTTACCAGGTACTAATTCCGAGATCTCTCTTGTTACATACTGAACTATTTAAAGCTAATGGATTAAGATAACCTATTACTTATTGTAGCTTGGATTTCCTGTAGCATGACAGCTGCATCCCACACTGTGTTCAAAGAGGAAGTAATAAGAAATTGATTGTCTTCTTAAGGTCTGAGTTTGGAGGTCCCAGTGTGTTTCTTCCACAGCCTCTGCTCATCAAAGCATTTGCTAGCCCAGGACAGGACAGTGGTGTGTGTCCACAGAGGAAAGAAACTGGTTTCATCTTTGAAACTAGGATACAACTCTATCCAATAGACACCACACCGAAGGTTCTTGCATGACATCACTCCCCTGGACCCAAGCATCATTCTTCCTTTGAGATGTTTCTGCATGCATCTGAAGTCTTGCATAAGTATAAGTTAACATGTTCCTTCCTTGACACATATCTTACCCCATATTCTGCATTTCAATAAATGACAAGTACCTAGGCCTAAAAGTGAAATTCAGCCTGGCTCATGAATCTGTCCCTCTCCCTGATGCCTGCAGGTACACATCTGACTAATTTTAACTCAGCCATTTCTCAGTGTGTCCCCTCTTTTTCATTCCTACATCTAGACAGAAAACTATAGCCTCAGATATGTTTCTTGAATTCTAAACCCTGATGTGAAGATCTGATGGTTCTGCCTTTAGGAAGTTGTTGCCATGGTAGAGAGAACAGGTTGATTTTTTTTTTTTTATAGAAGAGGCCAAAGATACTTTTCAGCTGCTGCTGCCATGACAAGATGCAGTGGAAAAACTGGCCTTCATCTGGTGCCTGGATCTTGGACTTGCTGCCTCCAGAACCATGCAAAATGGAAATAACCTGGTCTATGGCATTACTATAGAGCAGTCTGGATGGGTTGAAACAGATTGCTTATTTAGACACAATGTGTCCTTGCACATCAAGGTTGTAGTAGCCTCCTAAGTGAAAAAGGAACCAACCCACTGTGTGTACTTACACACACACACACACACACGTACACACACATATGTATGTATGTGTGTGTGTATGTGTGTGTATGTGTATATATATACATTGTGTGTATATGTACATGTGTATGCATGGGTGTATGTATGGGTGTGTATGCACCTGTGTGTGTGTGTACATGTGTGTTGCAGATTTGCAACAGGTGCCCATGTTTCCATGGCAAACACTTTGCCAACTAAACCATTTCTCCAGACTCTCATTTTGTGACTTTCTTGAGAAAAGCAATCCTATGTTAAGAGGCATGATAAGATGGTAGCATAGTCATGTGGAGACTGAGTTCACACCTACGTCATCTCTGTCATGTCCTGCCTGGGTTATGGCAAGAAGGTAATTTAGCCTTTGGAGACTTTGCTTCTGTATCCCTAACACTGGCAAGTTGGCTTGTTTGGAAGATTAAAATACATATATTTAAGACAGTACCTGGCACCTGAACAGAGAAAGCAAACATGAGTTATTATTTATGATAATAATTCACATTGGGCAGTACTTAAGAAATATTAGTTGGCCTTAACTCATTTTTCTTATTTATAACACAATCTTCAATTCACTCACTGATTCCCAGAATTTTCTATTTAAGTCACAAGTTATTGTTAACCTTTGAAAGTGGGATTTCCCCAGGCAGCCATTGTTGCTGACCTGGGACAGTTGCAGAAGTGGATGACCTCTCTGAAGATACACTCATCTCGTTGCCAGCTCTGCACAGGGGATTATCTCCTTGGTCAGAAGCTCAGGTTTTTCCCCAACACCAGCCAAATAGAGACATAATATCTATGAGTCTGTACAACTTCCTCATCTGCCTACATCCTGAGCAAAATAGACGGGGAATTCTCTACATACCCAGAGACGGTCCAAGTAAAGGGTCACATTTAAATGTGTACTTGCCTACCATGGTCTAAAGAAAATGCCAAGGTGCAAAGGCATATGGACCCTTCATCATGGAAACAGCTGGTCCTCTAAGGAATGAGAGCCCCATAAGAGGAAACCACAGAAATAATGAACTGGTTTCTTAGCTGTGCCTCTGATTTCCTAATTAAAAATAAAACGAGGTTAATAAAGTTGGTACTTCCTTGTCCAACAACATGGCTGTTTTAACTGTCTGAGATTGTACCTTCCTACCACCATATATTCAGAACGTCTTTATAACATTGATAAGAATAGGGTGGCATGTACTAGAACCTCTCATGTGAGCAAAGCAGCTGAGAAGGTGACTTTCATTTAAGATTATTCTGAACCTTTTCCTTGGTGCCTTAGGTAACAGGTCTATACATCAACAAAAAGCCTTGGTTGTGTACATTGTACAGCGCAAAGCATATGGACCCTTTCAGAAACTGTGGCCGCTTGTGTAATAGTTGTTACATTATGGCTCATAAAACCAGGTTGTGTCGGAAGAAGCATCAGCAAGGTGTTCGATTCAGAACAGGAGGAGTGATTTCGGGCAGCCTGAGGGGTTACCTTGGAATGCAGCTGTGGGTGAGTGACAGCTCTTAGGGGATTCTCGATGAAAAGCATGCCATGGAGGGGTTGCGGCAATCACATGAGAAACTACCATGCACCATCTCCTTTTCCTTTATTGGTCTTATTTCTCCATGGTCATCCTTGCCTATCATGGATGAGAGTGGAGACAGCATGGCTTCTCTTTGTCTCTGGAAAAGTCCACTTTGACTTTTAGCCAGAAAAAAAAAAAATCTATGCTCATAAATTGGAAAAAAAAAATACATTGCTGGCTACAATAGAGAGGATTGCTTCTAGCAGTTGGGGGCAGGGAGCTTTTGGATAAGCTTCCCTAAGCTCCCTGACTTTTTATATTTTTAGCATCCCTGTGGCCCACGCAAACATTGTCCAGACCTCAAAGATACACTGATTAGCTAGGTCTTTTTAAATTCATTAGCCTCCCTGATATATTAGTAGATTATCAAAAGCAGTTCCAGTCTGTCATAAAATCTGTTTGGTATTAAGTTGATACACGACGTGTTTTTCTCCATCCAGCAACTTTCTCTTCAATCTGGACCAGATGAGCACCCTGGGACTTGTATGAGCTCATGTGTATATCTGTGTGGAATGCAGTTCGGTGCATCCCATTGGACATTGGGAACATGTATTTGGCCCAAACAGAAACATCCTTAGGCACAGATGCCTCAATTAGGGGAGAGATAAAGACAGGGGCTCAGATAGGGCATCTGTAACCCGTTAATGTCCTTGTGATGTGCTCTGCTTAGGCCACTCCAGTTCTGTTTGATGGTCAGTTTAAGTGAGATTATGACAGGCATGAAATTGCCTTTATTCAGTGCTCCTTGGGTACCACATACCACCCTGACTGTGTCATTCCCTCTGCATCAGGATCAGGAAAGTCCAGTCACTCATACTTGCACATCCATTCCCAGGGTCTCTTTGATAACATGATAATAAGTCTTTGCTTTCAAGATGAGGAAGGGACAGGAATGTGAATGACAGTGGCCCTGGAGAAGGACGAGTGTATCTGTCAGAGAAGATGAAGGAACTGAAGTTCCTGGGATGGTGGCCAGCGAGGGAGAGAAGGCTGCTGGAGGGGCAGTCTAGCTGCAAGCAGGTCCATGAAGACCACCCAACACCGTTTTCCCTTTCTGCATTCTTATTTTTCCTACTTCGCCCTTTTCCAGGAGATACTAATAATCACACGTCTCTATCACAGTCTCCATTCTGGACATGCAGCTGGCCCATAGGATTTCCTGAAGTAGAGATGGTGTCACTGGAACCATTGTCTCATAAGACAATGCAGAGAGAGAGAAAAGCAGCTAGGAGAAGACCATGTGCTTTGCCACAGAATGAAACAGTGATGTGGGTCCAGACACATGATGTCTAGGCACTGACAGTGAAATGATCTATTTCTGCTCTTTTCCACATTTTCAGTTAAAAAATGAAAAATAAAGACCATCCAAGAATGAAACATGCTCCTTTTGTCTCATTAGGTGTTTCTGTATGAATAAGAGAAAGACAACCCCCCTCTGGCCAGTGTCCTCTGGTGTGCTGTATCTGGTTGGGTCTTAAGATGCTCACTCCTTTAGCTATGCACTTGGGAGATAGTTACTGAAACATTGGGGTGCTGACATGATCTCCTGCGGGAATTGGTTTTCTAGGGCTGTTTAGCAAATGGCCGTACACCAGGTAGCTTACAACAACAGAAACCCATTCTCTCATGATTTTGGAGACAGAAGTCCAAAGTCAAGCTGTTGGCAAGGCCAGCTCTTTCTCTAGGGAGGAAACTTGTCTCTTTCAGTCTCTATTGGCTCACTCGGAACAGGCTTCTCACTGAGCCATGGCCCACTTTCACTTGACCTTTCCTTCTGCCTGTTTCTGGGTCAAATATGTATCTTCCTCTTATGAGAAGATCTGTCACTGGATATAGGACCCACTCATGTCACAGAAGATGATGTCATTATCATACCTACATTTACTTACATGTAAAGATCCGTTCTCCAAATAAGGTCACATTCTGGAGGGCTGGAAGTAAAGACTGGAATATATCTGTGCAACAAAGCATGGAAGACAGGAGTCCTTCAGTCTCGAAAGCAAGGAGAGGGGGCTTGTTGGGCTCTGGAAGCCACAGAGGATGAGCACAGCTGGAGAACAAAACACTGCAGGCATGAGGACAGCTGTGGCTGCCAAGGGAGGCAAGTGACTGCTCAGAGAGGGCTTAGGGTATCCAACCAAAGGCTTGAAGAGTGTCCTCAGAACAGTGAACAGACCTTGAGAAATCTTAACACTTACTTAGGAATAATGCTTGGGCAGGACGTTCACAGATGAATTGGAAGAAGGAAAGACCAGAAGTGAAGATCTGTAGAATGCTGTCACTGTAACGTCCGTGAGGAATTTGGTGGCCTGGCATTTAAAGACTAGGACAAAATCATGTGATGATGACAGGAGAGAGGATTTATCTTGGTCTATTTTGCTGCTACAACAAAATACCTGACCAACTAATTTATAAAAAATAGAAGCTTAATTGGCTTGTAGTTTGGGGAGCTTGGAAGTCCAAGATCATAGTATTGGCATTTGCTCAGTATTGGACTGAAAGTGTGTGTGTGTGTGTGTGTGTGTGTGTGTCTGAGAGAAAGATCACAGAGATGATAGAGAACAGATAAGATAGAGAACAGACAGACAGACAGACAGACAGTAGATGTATGTATGTATGTATGGATGGATGGATAGATGGATAAATGGAGAGATAGGCCCACCCTATGTTTGAAGTCCAGAGGTCAAATCAGATCTTTCTAGATCACTCTATACCTTATTTATTTTAAGACAGAGTCTCATTGAACCTGGAGCTCAGAGATGAGCTGGCTACCTTGGTTGACCAGTAAGCCCCAGGAACCCACTCGTCTATCTATGTCTCTCCAGAGCTCAGATCACAAGCACACCCTGCTGTGCTTGGCTTTTTTTTTTTTTTCCCCATGTGTTCTGAAGGTCAAAATGCAGGTCTTCATGTTTGTACAGCAAATACTTCACAGCCTGAGCCAATACCCTAACCCCCTGATTTTTCTTATAAAGTCACAAATGACATCATGGAGACTAAGCTTCTGACATATGAAGTCTTGAGGGACAGAGTCAAACCATACCAGATCTCCACCCAGCACTTGGAGACTGCTGTGGGCTGAGTGTGAAGGCAATAGAGACTGGGCTGATGCAAAGGTTTCTGTCTATGTTCCAGCCACGGTACTGCTCTGGCCACACGAGGTGGCTTTGGGTCTGTTGCCACTATTTGCCCTTTAGACCTTGAGTCGGAGTTTGCTAGGAATCTTCAAGAACTTTAATTCAAAGAAAGATTCTCGTGGGTCCCTGAAATGGCTCTGTGGGTAAAGGAGCTTGCTGCCAAGTATGTTGATCTAAGTTTGACCCTTGTAACTCACATGGTGTAAGGAGAGAACAGACTCCCACCACTGTCTTCTGACCTCCATGTGTGTGCTATGGCATGTCTTCATGTGCCTTCTCTCCACACTAAACAAATGAAAAGGTATTTTATGCCCCCACCCCAACTCAAGTCTAAAGAGAACTCACCAACATAGTTTTAGTTGGAAAGGGGTCTTTTCAAAGGTAATTATTACATAAAGGATTCCAAGATCATCATGGGTTATCCAGATGGGCCCTAAATCCAAAAATGAAATGGTTAAAGGAGACATATATCTGGAGAGGATAAGACAGAATGAAGGTGGTGGCAGAGACTGGAGGATGCAGACACAGACCAAGAGACACTCGGGACTGCCAAGATGGACTAAAATCTGGCAGACGTCAGGGTGAGGCTTCTTCTCCAGCCTCCAGACAGACACTTGGACTTCAGACTTTGTGGGAGAATCTTCTCTGTTCTTTTAAGCTGTCAAGTTTGTGGTAATTTGTCATGGCTGTTCTAGGAATCTACTATAAATAGATAATAACCATAGACTACAGTTGACACTAAAATAAGAAAAAGGTAACTACATGTTGTATAGAGATGCTCCAGCATATTCATAGCCTTTCCCCTAACACACACACACACACACACACACACACACACACACACACACACTATGTCCTATGACTGTGCTGCCCAAGACGGAGCTGTCTTGACCTTGGAACAAAATTCACCTGTCCTCTTCCCTAATATGGCTGTTCTTTCTGTCATGTTCACAAACACCCAGGGAGCCAACATAGCTCCAAATCTCTCTTGATACTGACCTTGCAACAAAAATGGCAAAGTGGATTAATCAGTGGGACAGGGGAAGCCTTTTCCCATTAAAGCAAGATGTAATGGTCTAAGCACCTGGACTGAAGGTAAATTTGCAGTCCCATGAGGAGAGCAACAATGTCAACTGGCCAGACAACCCCTCCCCCCAGAGCTCCTGGGGACAGGACCACCAAATAAAGAATACACCTGGAGAGACCCATGGCTCCGGCTGCGTACGTGGCAGAGGATGGACTTGTTGGACATCAGGGAGAGAAGCAGCCCTTGGTCCTGTGGGGGTTCGATGCCTCAGTGTAGGGGAATACCAGGGCAGGAAGGCAGGAGTGGGTGGGTTGGGTAGGTGGGGGAGCACCCTCATAGAGGCGGGGGTGAGGAATGGAATAGGGGGTTTCGGGGGGGGGAGATCTGCAGAGGGAATAACATTTGAAATGTAAATAAAGAGAATATTCAATAAAAAGGAAAGAAAGAAAAGGCAAGTCCCGTTATAAAGGCATTCTGCTTGGTGGTTTCAGATGCCCTACAGGCTAGAGTTAAGTCTTGGTCCTTGGCCAGCGGTGGTGGCGCACGCCTTTAGTCCCAGCACTTGGGAGGCAGAAACAGGCGGATTTCTGAGTTCCAGGCCAGCCTGGTCTACAGAGTGAGTTCCAGAACAACCAGGACTACACAGAGAAACCCTGTCTCGAAAAACCAAAAAAAAAAAAAAAAAAAAAAAAAAAAGTCTTGGTCCTTGGAATATGGTAACTACACAGATTCCATGTTGCTGACTCCATAACAACCTTTTAGAATATGCAAAAGATATGACTCCCACTTCCAAACCACCAGGTTTCAGGGAGCCCAGGGTTCTTCCAAGGTTATGAACATAGCTATCATACTCCCTTGTGAGTGTTTCCCATCAAATGGATGCCTAAAATAGACTTAGTGCTTCCTCCAGCCTGAGGCACTCAGTCTAGGGCTCACCTGACATTTGAACCTCTGTACTCAGGGGAGATTTAAGCTCACCATCATTCCAAGCACATCCCAGAGTTTGCCCATGACCCATCCCCCATCACTAGGCCTCTGTGACCCTCAGGCTCTCAACATCTTACAGCACTCCCTGTTCCCTGCTCACCTCCACGCTGGCTTCTCCTTGGCTGTTTCTCTCCTCCCTAAATGCCAAACTGCCAGCAGCTCCTTCCCTCTGTCCACCAGAGGAAGACCCAAATCTATGAACATGAGATGAGAGCCCTTTCCATCGTCTGCTACGGTAGACCCAGAGCTTGAGGGTTTACTTAAGACCTTCCTCTTCCAGAATGGAATTTCCTCTGCACAGATAAAAGCCCAGTTAACTGCTTTTTCCTACCAGAAAGCCTCACTCTCCACAGACCAATTTGGGTTTCCATTTTTAGCAGCACAAAGGATTGGCAAAATCATGGAGAGGACAGCTCTTCCTCAGAGGATCCAAAGGGCTCAACTCTGACTCCAGAGAAGAATCAGACTCCAGATGTATTTCCCTCTGTCTCTATTATAGGCTCTCTTAAGCCCTTGCAGAGCTTGGTCTATATAAAGTGGGAGACATATTTCCTCTCCCACTGCTCAGCACTGGGTGACTGGATGAGAAGTTTGACCTATCAAAGTCTCCAACTCACTAGCTATAGAACAGACTTAAAGTAGATTTTGTTTTTGCTTTTGAGACAGGGTCTCACTATGAAGTTCTGGCTGGCCTGGAAATCACTAAGTAGCCCATGCTAGCCTCAAACTCACAGAGATCTGCCTGTCTCTGCCTCTGGAGTGCTAGGATATAAGGCATGTAACTACTGGTAGATTTTTCCATGAAATTTTTTTTAAGGATAAGTGTCTTGGCACATGAAAAATGATTAATGTATTCTAGCCTCTGCTGCTTCCTCTTCCTGCCCAGTTCTATGGCACTTTGCTTTTAGGGAGAAAAATATTTATTTATATGTGTCTGGGTGTTTTGCCTTCATGTATGTCTGTGTACCATATGGTGCCTGTGGAAACTGTAGGATACTTTGAAACTGGAGTGACAACAGTTGGGAGCTGTCATATGAGAGCTGGGAATTGAACTTCGGTCTTCTGGAAGGGAAAGCAGTGTTCTTAATAGCTAAGCCAGCTCTCCAGACCCTGTTTTGTTTTGTATACAAAGACTATATGTAATACATTTCTAAAGATTATAGGAAAGTCGAAAATCAACTGAAAAGATGCTAACATCCTGCTCCACTGCCTTCTTAGATATATACAACTGTAATCATTTCTTTATGTTTAATTCTCAATCATGAAGTTGGTGGTCAACAATAAATACCTTTTTAGAACTGTACACATGGCCAAATGGCACTCCAGCCATCTGTGCTGGCGCACACTCCCCATAGTCTCAGGTTAAAAATCTCATTTATTGAATTCTTGTTTTTCTTGGAATGTATAAAGTTTTATTGAGAAGTGGTGTCTCTTGGTGGTTGTAAAATTGTTTTTATTTATTTGTTTGTTTGTTTGTTCTAAAACCTGGAAAACAGAATTTCAGTAAGTCCAACTCATTGATTTTTAAAGACAAATATCCCAAGACTCAGACAGATTGACTTGGCCAACACATCTAATTAGTAGGAGAGCCAAAATTCATGTCCCAGGATTCCTCTGGAATTCTTTCCATGCTACCACTCCAGGGAGAGAGAATTGGCCTGGAGGTAAAACCACTCAGGACCTACTTAATAACAGTTCAATTAGACCAGAGGGGAGTGATAATGAAGGGGCTTTAATTAGGACCTAGCTCATTCATCATCAGATAATAAGTATTTGCGATATCCATCTTAGTGCTGCCTATTGGTTAATTGTGGGCCTGCGCTGAGTATCTTCAGAGCTAGGTAGGGGGAGTCTGATCAGGACTGCTCTCTCTCTCTCTCTCTCTCTCTCTCTCTCTCTCTCTCTCTCTCTCTCTCTCTCTCTCTCTCTCTCCTAAGTTGGTTTACTAAGGAGAAAGTAGGTCGGAAAGTAAAGTGGAGTCATTGAGTCATGAGCCTTAAATTGCTGAGGTCTTCAGGGTTTCTGCAAACCAAGTTACAATTTCCTGTTGTAGCTTCGTCAGTTTCCTCTTACTAGCTGTTGGACAGAATGTAAAAGGTCTCAGTTTTCTATAACCTAATTTGTAGCTACAGTTGACATTCTGCCCATGGTAGGAACCTTACTACATAGTGACATCCAGGTTAAGAACTTTGATGGTTCAGTCCCTCAACTTAGAACATCACTTCCTTCCCCTTTTCCTGGCATTGCAGCTAGGATCCTAGAAGTTAAGTATGCTTCAGGCTTAGAAACAAGGCACTGAGTGAGGGCTGGGGGCACTCCGGTGCGTGGAAGAACTATGGTCTTTGGCCCTTGGTCATACTGGCACCCAACAGTCATATTTACCATCCTGCCAAGGTCTCAGACATCTGTTACAGACCTCTCATCTCAAATACATCCCCTTCCTCCCAACTTCAGGTTGGCTGACCCCCTAAGGCCAAGTGATGACCAATTTAGGGCAAGAACAAGGAAACTTTCTGGGTAGTTTCTTATGAGGTTTCTGTCTGTTCATTGTTTGTTTGGTGAAAGGAGGGCCAGGGGCTATCTCAGAGATCCTCTGCCAGCTTTGTTCTGTCCCTTGCTTCTCTGCTGTAACTACCATCATTTCCAATGGTTAACAAACCATGACCTAAAAAGCAGCGTTCAAGCAGAAAGCAGACATAGATAACAGAAATGACTCAGCTCCAATAAATCTTTATTTACAAACAAAGATAACGTGGTGAATTTGGCCATTAAGTGGAAGTGGAAGTCTGGTGGCCCTGATACCCGTGTGAGAGGCATTTGTGGGCTTCAAGGCTTTATCTCCCTCTGTTTTTCCCTGGCCACAGACACCCTATTACCTTCCCATTTCACCCAATCTCCCCCCCTTCTCATCCCTTGATGTTATCTTTACATGGGGCTGAGTCTTTTGATTCTACCACATCTTTCTACCACAAACCATGACCCTATGGATCTCCTGTCTAGAGTTGAAGTGGTACCCCACGAAGGACTCCGCATCAATCAATCCTCTGTGTTCTTCCTCCTCCTTCCCTGAGAGCACAGATCCCTGGAGTGACTGAGGAACTCAGAGCAGGATACCTTCAGGTTGAAAGTGGACAGAGATAGAGAGAAAGCATGTATGCTAGTGGTCAAAGGCCAGAGGAGAATTGGTAGTCTCCTTCAGAGCCTTCAGATTTTAGTCTTGTCTCTTTGTGGGGAATAAGAGATCTCTGGTGTGTGCCCTATTGAGACAGTGGTAAAAAAAAAAAATGTTACTGCCCCATTTGGATGTGTTCTAGGCCAATGACAGGGCTCCAGATGGACGTGAGGCTTTCCATTCCTCCAGTTTCCCAAAACATTGTCTTCTTAGACACGGACCTTCACCTTCTTTGAATTCCCAATGTGAGTAACAAGTTGGAAGACTTTCTTGGTTGTTTTAGTTTAAAGTGTTTTTTCCAGCTCTAATTTTTCTTCAATTTGGAATTTTGCTCTGTCTGCTTCAAACTTCATTATGTACCCAAGTTTAAAAATCAGAACTATTCACCTGGCAGTGGTGACGCACGCCTTTAATCCCAGCACTTGGGAAGCAGAGGCAGGCGGATTTCTGAGTTCAAGGCCAGCCTGGTCTACAGAGTGAGTTCTAGGACAGCCAGGGCTATAAAGAGAAACCCTGTCTTGAAAAACAAAAACAAACCCCAAACAAACAAAAACAAAACAAAAGATAAAATCAGAAGTATTATAAATATCATTTGTATAGATCAAGCATTTGGGAAGGTTATGCTTTAACCATGAAATAAGTCTCTTATTGAAGATGACTCCGTCCTTTGGCCATTTCCATTTACCTCTCCTCATACCCCTCTCCATCTGAAATTTGAGGAAATAGTAGAAAGTTACCAGCAAGGCTCCAAAGGAGGGAGTTGCTAAGTTTAAGAATGCTACATTTAAGTGCGAAGAGTACGGAAACCTGAGTTCCATGCCTAGAATTCATGGGCCAGGTGTGGTGGTGCATACTCTTGTCACAACACAGGAAGGCTGAGTCAGGAGGGTCCCTGAGTATCTCTAACTAGCCAGTATAGCCTAACCAGCTCGCTCCAACATCACAAGCTAGGTGGATGATATCTAAGGAGCAGCAGCCAAAGTTGACAGGTAGGGGAGGGACGAGGCAGAGAGGGTAGTGGTGTCTGGTTTAAGGTTAAAAAAGAAAGACTTTTCAAAGCTTCATTCGATATTTAGTAGAGTTGCCACTGAATTAGGACTTTAGTCTAGAATAGGATTCTAAAAAGGTAGTCATTTCTGTATTCGGGAATGGTGGTATAAAGAATTAGCTGTGACTTAGGTGCTCATATTAACCAGTATCTGGCCCAGAGGTTGTGGTCCATCATGATATGAATCTATGACACTTGGATGATTCTGGCTGATGTCCATATGTCATTTTCCTCAAACACCCAGAGAGAGGGGTGTTTCCAAGGAACTGGATCTAGAGCCTTGTCTCTGGTTTGTTACTTCTGCTGTCTTTTCCCCTACAGATCTAGATCAGTGCTGTTTTCCAATATGTCCCTAAACCCTGTTTCCAGGGCACTTTCTCTCTATCAGCTTCTTCAGGGACATACTAGTTTCCACCTCAGAAACTTTGTCCCTGTTTAGACATTTCCAGGACATCCCTCTTGTACCTGTTGCCCCAACCCAACCTTCAAAGTCCCTACTGACTCTCAGCTGAGCCAAGCTGCCCTTGACTTTTCCAATACCCAGTAATTTCATCCATCTCTTTTTTTGGGGATTATGGTCAATAACCAATCTTTGCACTTGGTGTGTGTGTGTGTGTGTGTGTGTGTGTTGGTGGTGGTGGTGGTAGTGGTGGTTGTATATGTATTTTATATGAGTTTGTATATCAAACTTGGGTCCTCATGTTTGCAAAGCAATTGCTTTGAGGCCTGAACTAACTTCTCAGTCCTGTACGTGATCTTTGATGATTTCTTAGAGTTGTTTCAATTGTTCATAAAGGAAAAGGTTGTGTCTTCAGCTTGTTCTGTATGTCTGAAGTGCTTTCCCATGCTGGGCATGCTTGATGCAATCTTGGAGCAATACATACTCTGGAAGTCTTCACTAGGCCTGCAGTTGCTATATCTATGTTTGCATAGTTTCCCTTTATCTCTGCAGGTTCTGACCAGAGTTTGCCCCCAGCCTTCCCCAATTACAGGAAAAATAGTGTTCAAAGTAGGAAGCTAGTTCTACGAATCCACATTTCCTCTGTTAGGCAATGAGCTAGCTGCATGTGGCCCAGCATCTGCTGACACATAGCACGTTCATTCGCTTTGATTTCATTTATGTCAGAAAAAGA
The DNA here is from genome assembly GCF_011762505.2 of Arvicanthis niloticus. Taxonomy (NCBI): domain Eukaryota; kingdom Metazoa; phylum Chordata; class Mammalia; order Rodentia; family Muridae; genus Arvicanthis; species Arvicanthis niloticus. Next base: position 56,218,040 of record NC_047664.1, on the reverse strand, counting down.
CTATTTCCATTCAAGTCACACGTGGTGAAGGGTAGTGTGGTTTTTCTCTGACCTTGAGCGAGTCATTTTACTCCCTTCAACTGCAGCTTCCTCTTCTATAATTTTCCAGCTCCAAGGCTTGGGAGGTTCTATGGTTTTGTGGCTACTCAGGCTTCTAGCAATGCATCTAGCAGATTTATTTGTAGACAAAGGGAAAGACTCTGGGTTTCCCCTTGACTCTGTTCTGGGCCTGATGTTAGCAGATAGAACTAGAGATGTTTGTTATCAGTAGCCTAGGCTTTCCCTCTGACCCTGATGGGTGTAGCTAAAGATATGCATGGTCAGGCACCCAGGCGTTTACTCTGTTAACTCTAGGACCTTATCATCCTCTAGCTACGGCTCTGAGTTCACCTTGAGGATGGTGGCATTAACTGGTCTGCTCAGGGACATCTAGATGACTTGTTTTTTTGAGAAATAAATCTTGTGTTAATCTTCTTTCCACTGTGTGAACCTAATGCTGAAGTTTTCTGCTTCTAGATTTTTCGATGTGGCCTGTGGGAAATTCAAGACATGCACCACTGACTCATAGGGAAACAAATGGAGGCTTTACTGGATGCTCTTTGTCTCTCTCTTATGCGGTGTGAGCAACAGCAAGAGTGTCTACCACTGTCAGCTGTCATTTCATTAGTTTCTATTTTTGTGATTTGTGTCTCTGCTGTGTCATTTCAGGTGTTACACCTTGGGGAGGTTATGGATAAGACAGGAGGTGATTTTCACTCACCAAAAAATTGGCCTTTGTGTTTGACAGGGAGAGGGGAAATCATTCTGTTATTAGTCTCTTAAGGGAAAGTAATATCGCCATAAATCGATTATCATTGAAGAGATTTAAAGTCTTTATAGAGCTAAAGATCTCTATAAGAAAGATCTAAAGTTAAGTCTAATTTAGAAATGTCTATTACCTAATGGCTGCTTGGGTTAATAGGTTTCTAAGGCAGCTAATTTACTTGGGGAATGTTTTCAAAGGGAGTTGATTGGATATATAATATTTGCACTTCTAAGGGATTTACCAAAGAAGGCATTGTTCATTGGAAAGGGACAAGGGGATTACGCCTCCTTGTTATGTGAAGTTAGTGTGATTTATGTGCCTTGACTTCTGTGTACATTCAAAGACACAGATCTCCTTTGAAATCTACAAGTAATGATGTTGTGGAGTGCAAGGACGCACAAGAGAGAAACCCAAGTTTCAGAGGAGAGTAAGTTGTTTGGATGACCACTGACATGGAGTAGGTCCCTTGTTCTCGTCCACCTACTAAAAGTTCTCAAAGAAATGTGCACATGCAGGAAAGGAAAAGAAAGAGAAAAGCCATCCATTTGGCCTCAACAATGTTGATTCCACTTTTAATCCATTCTTATGTGAAGTTCATTAATATCTGTTTTTAATCATTGCTCACTTCAAAAGCAGGACAACAGAGACACAGGAGAAACTCTGAAAGCATTTGGGGCCTTCCCGAAAGCTTTGAAAAGCATTTCTTTGGAAACATTTCTGCTGAGGCAGCGGGCTGGGTATGAGTGGGTGTAGGGATGGGTGTCTGGGCTTCCCCTTTTCAGATCTGTTTACCTTACACGCATCTCCATAGAAACAAGGCTTGCTTCTGAGGTGACTTGAGGGTTGCCCCAGAGGAACAAGCAGAAAGACAGAGAGCTGAAATTTTCCTATAATCCTAAGAAAGTCATCCATGGCAAAAGACCCTGAGTTCTATTGTGCCTCTCCTTAAGACATAACCCTCAGAGCTAAATGGTTCTTGTGTTACAGACAGAAACCTTTAACTCTGAACACTTACTCAGATCATAACTGACCCACCTAGATTTGCACCCTAGACTCTCTGATCCTGATACCCACGTTCTTCCTATAAAACATCACCCCAGGAGTGGTGAACTCTCCTCCCACCTCGCTTACACATTTTCCAGTATAAAACATACCACACTCATGTCACCTTCTTGGGGGTAAAGAAGATTTTTGCAAGGAAAGGGACTCTAGGAAAAAGGAGAAATGGAACAGATGACCCAAGATTAGAATCAGGAAATGTTTAGGCAGCCCTGAATTTCCCCAGCAATACAGGGGGTGACCCCAACTGAATACTGACTTCCTTCGACAACCTCTGAAATACATATGGAGAAGACTGTAAGACAAGCATCCTGACTGAAGGCACTATAGGATTTCAGTAAGTGTGGGTTATCTTGATCTGTGTGGGAGATACTTAGAAGTTCAAGGTATCTGAGACACCAGGGCAGAGCCTGTATCTTGGGCTGTGAAGTGAAAGAACTCAGGTATCAGAGAACTGTTTGAAGAAAAAAAAACCATACCTGTTGGATGAAGAGGTAATGATATAAATCTGGAAACCAATTGTGATGATTCAGAATGAGGGAGTCCAGTCAGGAGGCCTCTCTCCACCTCCTGAAGCAAGGAATGGGCAAGCCAGAGTGATGGAGAGATATAAACAAAACACACACTAACACAGATGTAAACAAAACACACACTAACACAGATGTAAACAAAACACACACTAACACAGGCCTAGAAGACACTGAAGCCTCATCTTCTCCTTCAATGTTTTATTTTGATCCAATTTCAGATTCTCAGAAAAATCACAATAGCACAGAGGATCCCCACGCACCCACACACTTTCCCCTCCAGTCCTAAGGTGGTATCTAACACTGCATCCCTGGGCTGTATCCCAAGGCTGCATCTTCTATCTATAACTGGCCTATGTCATCTAGAGCTACTCATCGATCAGCATTATGACTTTTCCTGAATTGCTTGAAACATAATGCCTCTTTAATACTCAGTATGTACTCCCTAAACATAAGAACGCTCTCTGTTTCCCACAGAGAGTGGTCACGTTAAGGAAATGAACATTGATACATATGGTTACATGATAAATAGACCTTGTTCAAGTCACGCCAACTGTCCCAGTGTTGTGATTTAAGATTGTTTCAGAATGCAGGTTTGTTCAACTGCCGTATCTCAATCTCTAGAAACCTGCAGCAGCTCTGCAAAGCTCCCCTTTCATGGAACTTACATTTTGCAGTTATTTTGAGGAATGGCTTTTTCCAATTAGTGTGTTTGATGGTTCTCTGTGGCTACTTTCAAGTTATGGGTTTTATATCACAAATATGGTTCTTGGGGTTGGAGAGATAGCTCAGTGGCTAAAGGTACATGCTGTTCTTGAAGAGGACTGGACTCTTGTTCCAAGCACCCATGTCAGGTGGCCCATAACCCACTGTAACTCCAACCCCAGGGTATCTGGCCTCTCCTAGCCTCCAAGAGGACATGAATACACATATGCACATACATATGTATATACATGTGCATGCACATATGCATGTACACACATACTGACACACTTAAAAATGAAACAGAGAGAGAAAAAAATATGAAGTTGTATGGATAGGGAAGTAGAAAGGACCTAGGAGAAGTTGAGGGGATGAATAAACATGGTCAAAATATGTCATATATCAAAAAGGTGTTTTTTATTGGATATTTTATTTATTTACAAAACAGATGCCATCCCCTTTCCCCATTTCCCCTCCCTAGAACCCCCTATCCTATACCCCCTCTTCCTTTATGCTTTTATACCATTTTGATTACATGCATTTATTAAGGTCAGTTCTAGGTTGAGAGTCTAGCAATACAATAGATGCAAATAGTCAAGAAACAAGCAATACAATAAACACAAATAGTCAAAGAAAAAGCAAGGCATTAAACCCAATTATGTGAACACACCTGTGATTAACAGGCTGGCAAGCCAAGGACAGGTAAGATTCTGCACAGAGCCTTACCAACCTAAGACAGAAGTGCATTGCTTTTGATAATGCATATTCCATGACGGTTAAGGAAGGCATTGTTGTCAGAATGACCTAAGACAGGCTCAGTCTTGTTAATGAAATAAAAAAGGGGAAGAGGTGGAGAGCCTTTGGGGCTGCTTGGCAAGAATCTGACATGGGCCAAGGACAAGGAAATGGGCTACTTGGCAGGAATATAACATTGGCCATGGACAAGGAAGTAGGCATCAGGCAGGAATCTGACATTAGGCTAGAACAAAAAAGTAATCTCATGCAGGAGCCTAAATGTTAAGCTAGAACAAAGAAGTAATTTCAGGAAGGAATCTAAATTTTAGTCTAGAACAAGGAAGTAGGCTTCAGACATGAAAATGACCTTGGGCTAGGACAGGGAAGTGGGCTCAGATACTTTGGTCATCCTGTTAAGCCCTTAGAAAAAAAATTTTTTTTTCCAAAAGTGGCCCCATAGCTTCCCATTGCATCAAGCTGGGAGGCAAATGCTGTCACTTACTCTCAAGACTCACAATGCTGAATCTTGGCTCCACAGTTAAGGTGCTGTCTGCTCGTTTCTCCGCCTCAGGGATATCATTTTTCATTTTACCGTTGCTAAGAACGTGGAAGGTAGGCATAGAGGCTAACACATATAATCCTAGCATTCAGGAAGCTGAGGCAGAAGTGTTACTGAGAAATCAAGACTACATTGTGAGTTCCAGGCCAGCGTGGGCTTCAAGTGTGAGGCCCTGTCTCAAAGCAAACAAGGGCTCCGGAGTTAGAAAAGTATTTACCATGAGAGTGTGAGGGCCTGCCTTCAGCCCCCAGAACCCATGTGAAGTTGCTCATAACTGCACATATTTATAATCCCAGTTCTGGGGCAGACATAGGAAGATCTTGGGGGCTCATAGGCCAGTCAGCCTAGCCAAACTGGTAAGTTCAGGCCAATGAGGCAGCCTGTTGAAAAAACAAAACAAAACAAAACAGAATAGCACAGCATCCAAAGGAATGATAGATACCTAGACTTTAAACACATGGATATACATGCACTCAGACCTGCATATAATTCATATGCTTTCACATGCACATTAACATGTACATGCATGTATACATACAGCCAAAGCAAAGAAAGTCTGAAGGTGAATAGCTGACCACATGTGAACAGCCTGTTACTTCTCCGGCCTGCTACTTTCACCTAAACTCATTGTCATTGTCATTATGCTGGTTTCCAAGAGGAGAAAGCCAGATGCTTGTCCTGTCCAGCTCAGCTTAGTAAACTGAGCGGTGAGCCCCCCACCTCCCTACACTTGTTGTAGCTCACCTACCCCCTTCTCAGAAATGCCTAATACTCCTTGTCCCCCACCAATAGTTCTCTCATGATCCATGGTTCATCTCTAAAGGGTCTGACCTTTGGTTCCCTTAATTACAGTGCCCACTCTTCATTTTCTTTAAACTCTTGCTTTTAAACTCAATCTCCACCACCATATCTCCCTCCCTCTGCTTGGTCCAATAGAGTTTACTGTGTAGTTCAGGCTGGCCATGATATTCCCTCTTGTTTGACCTCTAGAAACTGGATTATAAACACATGCCACAGCGCCTTAGCTTCAGGGTATTCCTTGAATGCCTGTTCTTGCCTCACAGTCTGACAAGGGTTGTGCTGTCTTTCAGTAGAGCTGTTTCCGCACTATCTGTGGTACAAGGTCTACAGCAGTGGTTCTCTACTTGTGGGTTGAGATCTCCTTTGGGGATCACATATCAGATAACCTGCATATCAGATATTTACATTATAATTGATAGCAGTAGCAAAATTACAGTTGTAAACTAGTAACAAAATAATTTTTATAGTCCGGGGTCACCACAACATGGGGAACTGTATTAAAAGGTAGCAGCAGTAGAAACATTGAGAAGCACTACTTCTCTTTAACATTGAGAAGGATGGTGTAGCCCTAATTTCTGGATTTCTAATGTGTGTGTGTTATGTGATATGTTCATTCCTATGTGTGAGTGCAGGTATATCCACATGCCAAGGCTCACATGGACATTAAAAGACAGTCTCAGGCCTCAGGGGTCACCTTCCTTCTTGTTTGGAGGTAGGGTCTATTTGTTGAATTTTAGTTGCTTATGTTGTTCTAGTTGTCTCTGAGCTTCAAACAGTTCTCCTACCCTCCTCCTCCCACCTTCCCTTGGGGTGCCGTAATTACACGTGTGAGCACCTACAGCATCTGGATTTTACATGAGTCCTGGAGATTTGAACTCAAGTCCTCATGTTTGTGTGGCAATCATTTTTACCCACTGATTTGTCCTTAGCATTAGTGTGTGTATGATGTAAACAGTATCCAGTAAAGTCCTTATTGCCTCATTCACTGTAACCAACTTACTGACTATGGACTTGGATGTCCTACCAGAGTAAAATTGCCCCCAAATTCACTAAATGATCAGCTTTTGTGTTTAACAGGGACCATCAACATTTTGAGCAGTGAATCTACAGCCTCTTTTCTCTCTCTCATTCTCAGACCCCAGAGAGATGCAGAATGGTCACGAGGTGAGAGGCAAACTCTTCCTCTACTCCACTCAAATCTGACAAGAGATTTCTCTGTGACTTAATCACCACCAGAGACTGTGGCTTTGAGGGAAGGGCAGGAAGGACAGCAACTTCTAATGAAGAATGTGTGTAAGTGATGGGAAGGGAGCATTAATATTAAAGAAAATAATTCCTAACAACACCATATTTAAAAAGGGAACCAACAGATGTGTGCTTGTGGCTTGAGTAATTCGGCCTGCAGCAATCCAGGGAATTACAACCAATGTGTCTGCTCACTTCCCTCATGAGCTTTCCTCTGAGATCCCCATCTTCATATAAGAAACCCAGTGTTTAAAAGCAGGCATTGCATCTTCATCAGATTCCCCTCTGGTGCTGTGGTCGGTGTTGGACAGTCCCTGTCCTCTTTGGGTCAACAATGCAGAGGGAGGCAGGAATGGACCCTTGGGGATAAGGGTGAGAGCTAGGAGCTCTGAGGTTGGAGGGGGGAAGCTGGTCAGAAGCAGGAGAACACATACCCTGTCTTCCATTTGGAATGGACAGCATGCGCAAAGCATGTGAGCCACACATTCAGAGGCTGCCTTCACCCTATCTCAGCACAGACACAGGCAGGGACATTGAGACTGGCCAGTCAGCAGGAATCAAACTCTGGTAAGGATCATGAATCCAGGTCTCAGGATCATGAAAAGCAATTGAGAGTTCCTGACAAGGAAAAAGATGGGATCATATTGCATTTGGAGAAAAATTTGGTTCAGAATGTGCTAGAGGTCAGACCAGGCTCAGTGGGACTAGTTAGAAGCATGTTGCCCTGGTCCAGGCCGGAGATGATGCTGGCCTGGATTAGGCTATGGAATCTCCAGCTCCTTCCATCTTAGGGGGACCTGCCAAAGACCTCACTAATTAAACCCTTGGAGGGATGAATGGGCAGCTTTCCCACTTACTCAGAGGGGGAGATGACGGAAGTGGCTAGAATCAAGGTATTTCTTCCCCACAAGAGGGATAGGGGAAATAGAGACCATGAGCCCCATGGAGTCCAGGAATGTGGCTGCCGAAGGCAGAAGACTGAAGACTCCCATGGCAATGTCCCCAAGGTCATTGATACACACCTTCTGCACCCGACCCTTGTTACTTTCACTCAACAGATTTTGAGTGAAACAGGTCTGTCATAGAAAATTAAACTTGAATTTGGCCCGAGCATTTGGCTGGAATGAGCCAGCCCCCAGTCTACCTAATCTTACAGGCCAAGGCTGAGGGAAGACAGTTAATGAATGTGATGACTTTCAAGGACAAAGATGAACCATCAGGAGTCATGCGAACAAAGTGATTTTCATTTCTGTGACAGACCCATGTACAGTCACAATGCCAACACACACTGACATGCTCTCCTCAGCTAGGGACTCTCCTGGTTCATTTCCACTGCAAGCCAGAGTTATCTGAGGGAGTCTTAAATGATAATTAATGCAGGAGAGCCAAGCCCACTGTGGGTGGTGTCACCCCTAGGCAGATAGTTATGGACAGTATAAGAAAGTCCGTTGAGCACGAGCCAGAAGAAGTAAGTCAGTAAGCAGCTTTTCTCTGTGGTTTTTGCTCAAGTTCCTACCTTCAAGTTCCTGCCTTAAGCTCCCACCCTGACTTCTCTGGATAATGGGCTGCAGTCTGTATGCTGAAATAAATCTTTCCTTCTTATGTTGCTTTTAGTCAGGGTGTTTTATTACAGCAAGAGGAGATCAAGCTAGAACTGAAATATTCTGCAAGTAACAGGAATTTAAAGATAATAAGGCAGAGAGCAGGCCTTCGGTCACACCTTTACCCACCACACAGGAGGCTGAGACAGGACTGCTGTGAGTTCCAGACCAGCATCTTCACAGACTGACATGCTCTCTCATAAAACTAAATAACAGCCATAATAATAATGATGATGATAACAATGTAATGGTCCTTATCGAGTATACTATTTACCAAGCATTTAGCTTGTGTAACTAGGACTTTGTGGCAAGCTTCTATTATAATTATGAAACACATGAGAAAGCTAATGCTTAAAGAGATTAACTTGCCCAAGGTTACAACTCCTGTACTCAAGGGATCACCTCATTCCATGAAACTCAGCACCCAGACTATGGTCTACTTTCAACAATGGAAGGCATGAGTGGGCTTCATGTGAGTTACTACTCCATTTAGGGTCATGTCTCTACAAATGCTACTTTGGGGTGTAGGAACTGATGGCCTAAGGAAGTATGTGAAACCCTGGTGTCTCAGTGAAAAAGATCTGTAAGTAAGGGCCATCAGTTTGGAAATTCAATGGCCTTGTGCGCAGGCTGGTCCTAGGGAAGTGGTGCTGAGCCAGTTCTGTTATTGGGCTTTAGCCTCCTTTCTCTTCTGCTTCATGTCTAGGGAGTCTTTTCCAAGAGGCTGGCTTGGTGTCCCCAAGATCATCTGCAACTGCTTTACTCTGTGAATGCCTGGTGTGGGTGATATGAATCTTAGTGACATTTTCTCCCTGTGGGGTCAGGGCTATGGCTATGCAGAAACTTCATCTAAAATGATATTCTATGGACCAGGGCTATATATCAGTTGGTAGAGTGTGTGCCCAGTACACACAAAGACCTCGGTTCTATTCCCAATACTACAAAAGATGGGTATGGCAGGGCTAACCTGTAATTCTAGCACTGGGAGGGTAGAGACGAAAGAGTCAGAAGTTCAAGTTCATCTTCAGCAACATAATGAGTTCTAGTCCAACTTACGATACTCAAGAAACTGTCTCAAGGGTGAGGGGTGAATAGACCATTGTGTGACTACAGAACTGGAGTCATAGGAGTCAAAACTTCTCTTGACAATGTCCCAAAGCCATGAATCACGCTTTCTATTCCATCACTGGTATTGTTTACACCCAATAAATCTTGAGAAGGGCAGATCTGTTATAGAAAATTAAAACTGAGTTTTAATTGAGATCAGAGGGCTCGGTGAGACTAGTTAGAGAACCATTGGTTGGGTCTAGGCTGGAGGTGACACTGGCTATGGAATCCTGCTTCACACTGGCAGAGACTCTGAGGACCTACTGGGTGCAGTTTCAAGTTTGTCCCTGATTGTACATGCAGCCTTGAACTTGGACCCTTAGGTCTGATCTCCCTAAGGAGCTCATTGGGAACTTCCATAGGGCAGGTGAACACTGCCACTCACCTAGAGATTCCCCCATCACTCCCCTCATCCTTGGTAAGTACTTCCAGTTCCTGTTGGATCTGTTCTCCTTTCTCTACTCCAGGTGCTGCCTGGAGACCCCTCACTTCCAGCTCTCTGTAGTTAGATACCAGTGGTTCTTGTATGTCCTGGGACCTCCCATCTCCTTTGCTTATCTGACCATCTCTAACATGCATCCTTCCTCACTCCTCTTTTGAACACCTTGAGACTACCTTCTTCTATCTATGTCCGGCCTTCTATTCTCCTCAGCAGGCACATGCACATATCCATGACAGACTTTCTCACACTTCTCTGTGCCCATGTGATGTCACACATGTGTAAGTCAGAGGATAACTTGTGAGAGTTTGTTCTCATCTTCCACCATATGGGTTCTAGTGCTTGACCTCAGGTCATTGGGCTTGGAGGCAAGTCCCTTTCTCTGCTGCCCACTGGCCTTGTAATATTTCTAGCTAAACTATCAATACATATTAAGAGTTATCGACACACAATAAATATGCTTGAAAAACTTCAGCTAAATTTAATAATGTAGTTATTGAAAATGCATTAGAAAATCAATTTGAAGAAATCCTGTGTGTGTGTGTGTGTGTGTGTGTGTTTCTAGCTTGCAGCCCCCCCGCCCCCATCTGTTCTCAGTGAGGCCTAGATGAATTACATGCTCATTGAAACCACAGAAGCACTGAGTCTCTACCTTGCCTGGTACTTTAGTGTATTTGGAGAACTGTTATAATAAACCTAACATAATACTTTATGATGAAAAATGTGGGTTTTTTTTGCTTTGGGGGAGGGCTGTTTGTTTTTTGGTTTAGTTTTATGGAAGTCCAAGAACAAAGGGTTATATCTGGTAATGGCCTTTCTTGGAGAGTTTCAAGTGTGCAGTAGACAGAGAGACAGTGGGTGAGAGATAGGATCGTCTATTGTATAGGTTGTTTCTGTCAGACAGTTTTGTCTTGGCAATGAGGAATGTAACTAGTATGCCTGTGTGAGTTCTCCTACTTCCTGATGATGGAGAGCAGGGAAATGATGGGAAAGAGGCATGGTAGGCTCCCTAGCACTTTCCAGGCCTTCTCCAGTAGCTGCCATTGGCACCCAACTCAGACTCCCTGGGGTTATTGGAGGCTAAAAGCTCACAGTTATCCCTTGATCTCTGACTGACCCACCAGGAACTAGACAGCTGCGAGTGTTTACTACCCTACCCAGGATAGCCCCCTGCCAATGACTTATTGCAGTGTCACACAGAACGCCAGCTCCCTGTGCGAGTCATACCGTAGAGATGTCCTACAGTCAGAACAAAAAGAGATGACTCACACTCAAAATCATTTAGTGCCCACTGTAGCATAAAACTTCAGATACAACTTGCATCAGGCACAACTGGATATAGATGCTCAAAAGACATCTTTGTGCCTTTGTCTCTGTCAGCGTCAGATTCTCTTCCATCCCTTTGATGGTTTCCCTAGCCCCAGCTTATTTCCTGACTGTGAGTACAGCAGGAAGAACCCCTGTTCCACAGTCATTTTAGCAGAAAGCTTTGGGAAACCATATTTCTCACACTTTTAGTTTGTATAGATCAGCAGGAGCTTTACTAAAAGAAGGCCCAGTGAGCTCTGGGCAGATAGTGCCACTGTAGCTTCCAACACATAGAAGAACCGAAGTGCCAAATAACCAAGAATCTCTGTGAAGTTCCAGATGACCCGAGAACTTTCTCCATCTATAATACATGAGCCACCCCATAAATGAATACCAGTCAGACACTTTCACAGAACTGGAGGTGGCAAAGCTCTACTTAGGAAGCCCCTGGGGCTTGCCTGGGTACTGGAAGGTTTCTGAGTTTCATTTCATTATTATCCTTCTGCTTCTTCCAGGCCTGGGTTCTTCTCTCTACCCTTGAGCTTAGAACAAAAGCTCATCCCCAGTAGGCTAACCACAGTTGTGTTTGCCAAGAACTATGCACACATGCACACGAGTGAGCACGCACACATCCTCAGCCTACAAAGTATGCACACGCTGCACACGAAGTCTTCCTCCTTCTTCCTTCCTCCGTCCTCCCTTCCTTCCTTCTCTTTCTTTCTTTTTTTCTTCCTGTCTTTCTTTCCTCTCATTTTCTTCTCCTTTTTCTCTAATAATAAATTACCTTGGCAAAAGCAACTGGCTCACAGTGCAAGAATGTAGTCCATTGCGACAGGAGTCAGAATGACAGTAGCTGGTAATATCACATCAGCAGTGAGGAAGCAGGGGCAGCAGGGAACAGTGCTAGGAGGACTCTTGCCTTAGTTAATCCCCACTCGCATGCATAGAAATGAGCCTCCCGGCTGATTTTAGAGTTCATTAAGTTGACAACTGAAATTATCCATCACAATCTACCTGTGGTCAACCTGATACCCAACTGCATGGAGTCAGGGCCTTTCTGTCTGTAGAAGAAGGGCCTGTGGTGAAAGTTGCAAACTGGTCACATATGTTGCAGTGAGGATGAAGGCTAGGTGTAAAAGAAGATTAGAGTTTGACAAAAAGAAAAAAAAAGTCTGAGACACAGAGGAAGGTGAATAAGAAGGCTTGGTGCTGGGTATAAGATAAGCAAGTTACGCCAGGCGGTGGTGGTGGCGCACGCCTTTAATCCCAGCACTTGGGAGGCAGAGGCAGGTAGATTTCTGAGTTCGAGGACAGCCTGGTCTACAGAGTGAGTTCCAGGACAGCCAGGGCTACACAGAGAAACCCTGTCTCGAAAAACAAAAACAAACAAAAAAAAGATAAGCAAGTTATATTCATGATACTCTGTTATGCTTGCAGTCAGGGACATGTTTGTCCTCTGAGAGGCTCCACCCAGCAGCTGACTCAGACAGATACAAACACCAACAGCCAAACAGTGGATGGAGCTTGGGGACTCTTATGGAAGAACAGGAGGCCCCCAGAAGGATAGAAACTTCACAAGAAGACAGAGTCAACTAACCTGGAACTTGCAGAGACTGAACCACCAACCAAAGAACATACAGGGCTGGACTTAGGCCTCCCTGCACATACGCAGCAGATGTGCAGCTTGGTCTTCATGTGGGTCCCGAACAACTGGAACAGGGGCTCTCCCAAAAGCTGTTGCCTGTATATCGGATATGTTCTTCTAGCTGGGCTGCTTTGTTTGACCTCAGTGGGAGAGGAAGCGCCTAGCCTCACAGAGACTTGATGTGCCAGGGTTTGGGGAATAACTAGGGGATCCCCACCCACTCAGAGGAGAAGGGGAGGGGGTGGAGGAAGGATTGTGAAAGGGGGCAACTAGAAGGGGGACAGTGATTGGGATGTAAAGTGAAAAAATAAAATTAAGCTAAAAAAAAAAAAGGATAAGCAAGTTAGGCAGATAAGAGGGATGGGGCTCCCAGCTAGTCATGTGATGGCCACAAAGCCCTTGAGTGACATATGTACAAACTATTGTCCCTTTAGACATTCTTGCTCCTAATACAGCTAACTGCAAGAGACTTAACTGTAGGGAAGGGTGGATGCTAACAAGAGGCTTCCATATAGGGGACTACCTCCATAGACAAAATGGTAATCAAGAAAGGCTGCAGCGACATCTTGGTGGCCATTAGAGACTTAACTCCCAGCCATGGTACAACTACAATCAGATGATGTAAATGTGGGAGCAAAGAAAACTTAGTGTGATTGACAGCATTTGAAGTCAGAGCTGATCAGAGGTAAAGCTGATCAAATGAGTAACAGCCAGCAGGCCGTGCAGGTCAAAGCTGGAATCAGAGATGGGCAGAAGAGGCCCCTACCATCAGTAGCCCCTAATTGGGTGAATGAACACAGCACAATCACTTCCCTGGCATAGCGCAATTAGGCCTTCCATTGTCGTATCCCATGATAGTCCAGAGAACTAACCAGTCTCCATAGAGACTGCCCTCACCTTTTTTCCAGTTTCTGGCCCTGCTCTATAAAATCCCCAGCCATAGGCAGTTCAGTGGTTTTTTTCTCCTTTGGAAATCACAAGACTTTCCCCCTATGTATATGCATGCCCAGTTTGAAAAGATGAATCTTCAAATGTTAGCAAAATAAAAGACATTTCATGTATCTACTGAAAATCTGGATCTGGGGTTTCAGGAGAGACTACTGAGGGAGGGGTTCAACTGGTGTTCTGCAAGAGTGTTCATCAAACAGAAAAAAAAAAATGTCAGTTCAAATCACTTTGGAAAGTCGCTGAGTAATACCAAGTGGACCCAGGAGAGACATGTGCAGTGAGCGTGGTCTGGACTCATCCACACTTCAGCAGCATCAAGACCCCTCCCAGCCTGCTGCTCCTTGAAGAACTCTGGAGTCTTCTGGGATGGTGAGTTTTCATTGTCAATGTGACACAATCTAGAATCATCTGAGAGGAGAGTCTCAGTGGGAGAGTCTCTTGAACATGTTGGCCTATGATTGGCTTGGAAAGACCCAGCCCAGCCTAAATGTGTGTGGCAACGTTACCTAGGTTTGAGTTCTGGATTATATGAAAAAGAAAGGTGTGGACTGAGCACAGGTTTTCACTCATTCACTCCCCACAGGCTCCCTCAGCTAGAGAAGCTAGGGATATAGTTTAGTTAGTAGAATGTTTTCCCTGGGCTCAATGACCAGCATTGCATAAGCCAATAGTAGTTTTGTTTTGTTAGTTAGTTAGTTAGTTAGTTAGTTAGTTAGTTAGTTAGTTTTTTCAAGACAGGGTTTCTCTGTGTAGTCTTGGCTTTCCTGGAACTCACTCTATAGACCATGCTGGCCTTGAACTCATAGAGATCCTTCTGCGTCTGGCCCCAAAGTGCTGGGATCAAAGGCATGAGCCGCCACACCCAGCTCTAAGCCAGTAGCAGTATTGGACCAAGCCTGAAATCTCAGCGCTGGGAAGCAGAGGCATCAGAAGTTCGGGATCATTTTTGACTTACACAAGGAGTTTGAGGTCAACATGAATTATATAAGACCCAATCTCAAAATAAAAATTAAAAAAAAGAAAGAAAAAAGATGAAAGAAAGAGAGAGACAGAGAGAGAGAGAGAGAGAGAAAGAAAGAAAGAAAGAAAGAAAGAAAGAAAGAAAGAAAGAAAGATGGATGAAGAGCCCTCAAACCCCAGAAGAAAAAAACATGAACAAGGTCTTGCTCTATGTGCTGTGTAGATCCTGGAACACACAGAGTTAAACTTTTCCTTCATAACAAGATTTTAAAACTGGTGTGATGTTCCTTCTTTTTACCATTTCGTTCTGTGTTTGGAAAATTGCTGTAAATACTCATCAGGGCTTTTCACAAATGTGTCACATAAGTTTTTTGAATGTTGTACTTTCCCATTCAAGAATTAACTTGCCACTTAAAACCATCTATCATTTTCTTACAAATCAGATGGTGCCTTGCAGATAAGTTTTATGTGAAGTTAGCCCAGGGGTCTGTCAGGAAGGCTTTGGGAAGGGGTGGAGTTGAAGTTGAGTCCCATACAATGTATGAGGGTCCCAGACGGTGCAGGCCTGGAGCTAGCAGGGGGGGGGGCTGCTAGAGCCAGTGCTGGCTCTGAGCATGCGCAAAGGCATAGCTCTGCGCTCCTGGTTAACAGCTCTCTGGGCCAGTGGAAAGTCCCATGCCAGACACATGTGAGCAAGCAGGCGTCTTCCACTCCACCTCCCTGAGGTAAAAAGAAAGGAAAAAGAAAATGAGTATGGACAGGGAGACTTGCCTGGTTTCCATCACGATCAAGAGTGGGGCCGTTGGGGTGAGAGGGCCCTGGCGCTGAGCTGAGCCAGGCACTGTGTAACACCCTTGAGTCATCATGGAAGTCCTTGGGTGGTGGCTGCCTACAAGTTAAGGACAGTGCAAACCTTGTTATTTAACTTCTGTCAGGTCCAATCCAGTGGGATGGAGGCCGAGGGAAGCCCTTTCACCAGGCCCCGGGGACCACTTCAGCGATCAAGATGGATGGATGGCCAGGATTGTATGAGGGCATTCATAGACCAATGTGTGTTCCCAGAAGTTCTATTGGCAGAGGAGCAGGGTCAAAAGGTTTGAATGGTAAAAATTACAGTCCAAAAACATGTAGAGGCTGCTTCATGGCAGCTCTCCCTGGTCACATCTGTTGCCACCTGAGGGACAAGGCTTCCTTCAGGCTAGGGCTTAAGTTCCATGCATTTAAAAGGCCTAGTTACCCATCCTAGTGTGGGGCACACAGTAGGAGTTCAGTTAATGGGCACTGAGCAGAATGACTGTGGAAACATTATTCTGAGTTTTATAGTATCTTTGCTCTGATTAGTAAGGGCTGGGATGGGGCAAGGTAGTTTTATTTTGAAGTCAACACAGATGAGTCAATAGACTCACACATGGTCCTCAGAGTGTCTTTTGGGCTGAGAGCCTACAGTTCCAAGACATGCAAAGTCAGATGTCATCTTGGATTCACAAGCACCGTGATGAAGATTATAGGATGAATTTGGGGGGGAAACAGACATGAGGTGTCTCTAGAGCTCTCTCGCTCGCTCACATGCTAGCTCTAGGCTTAGTGAGGTCTCTGGCCTGGGTTACAGTCTCCTATCCATTATACACATGACCAGCCCTCAAACATTCACATGAACCAGCGACCCCAGAGACCTTCTCTGTCCCTGCCTCTGTGTGAGGACAGAGCTAGAAGGAGTCATCTGTAAAGCAGGGACCAGACTTCCACCAGGAACTGACTGGTAAACCTCTACCTAGAGCCTTGGTTCTCTATCCCAGATCAAGCTCTTGTTGTTTGTAACGTATCCCACACCCACTGTTTGTTACAGCATCCCAAATGGACTAAGACACCTATCAGCATGGAGTTTCTCCCTGGGAATCCCATGAGTAACAGACTTAGCCTAGAACCATGACTAACATGGAGTGAACGAGTGGGGCAGCACTTTCAGAATGGAAATACGCTCATGGTGTGAGTAAAAATGCCACGAGCAAAGCTGTGCCTCTTCCATTCCGTGGAACCCCTGTGCCTCTTCACCTCCATCCTTCTCAAGGTTGACCGGGGTTTAAACCCCACCAGTGCTATTGGGGGCCAGGTACTTAACCTGTCTGCATCTCAGCTCCCTCACATGCACATCAGGTGATGATAGTAATCTGCACCTCATAGGGCTGCTTGGAGTTCAAGTACTAACAGGGCTTAGGGTTGAGAAGATGGCCTGACACCTAATAGAGACCCTGAGAGTGTGAGTGCTGTTCCCTGGGAGAACTGGTCCAGGCAGGCAGTCATGATGTTATGAATGACACTGTGACTTAGCTCACCAAGACAAGGTGTGCCTTGGGCCCTTGAGATACCCAAAGCATGAGGAGCCTTCAGAAAAGTTCATCCAGGATATAGGACAGCCTAGAGCTACAGTATCTGTTCATTCATTCATTCATTCACGTATTCTGAGTGTCAAAACTAGCACCTCACATATCCTACACAAATGCTTACCACCAAGCTACCTCCTGAACCCTCCTATTTATGTGACTCAGGGCAAACTAATTCCCCTAGATTAGAGCTTAAAAGAAAGAAAGAGATAACGCACATACTGTCTGTCATCCCAGCACTCTGGATGATGAACCAGGAGGATTTTGAGGTCAGGGCAGCTTGAGCTGCATAGGGGGTTCAACATTAACCTGAGATACATGGTAAGATCCTGTCTTAAAGCCGAGAGATGGTTTGGGAGATAGCTTAGTTTGGAAAGTGTTTGCCAAGCAAGCAAGAGGACCTGGGTTTAATCCATGTGCAAAGCTGGGTATGGAGGTGTGCACTTGTAACCCTAATTCTGGAGAGCAGATATAGAAGGAATCCTGGGCACAGTGGCAGCCTGCCTTTGCCCAATCAGAGAGTTCCGGGCCAATGCCAGACAGAGCTTGTTTCATAAATCAAGGTAGACAGTTACTGAGGAAAGACACCTAGAGATCTCTGGCTGCCGCACATCTGTACATACACAGGACATATACAGACGTCAAAAACTCTCTGGTCTTAGTACACAGTAATATGATTTCCCCAAAGCCTGAAGATGTGCATGATTGCTTAGGTGCCTCATGGTAGCAGTGGGCTTATCTCCAGTCCTTAAAACCATTCATGTCTGGGGTGAGCTTGCTGCCTGTCCCGACAGAAGCAGCTCTCAGGCTGATTTCCAATGAACAGGAACCAGTTCAACTAAGAACTGAAAAGCACTGACAGGAGATCCTTGCCAGGTGAGCCGGCATGCATCTGTAATTCAGCTCTGGGTATATGGAGGCACCAGGATCAAGACTCAGGATTATCCTTGGCTACACAATGAGCTGAGATGAGCTGAGGCTATCTGAGACCCTATGGGAGAGAGAGAGAGAGAGAGAGAGAGAGAGAGAGAGAGAGAGAGAGAGAGAGAGAGAGAGAGAGAGAAACAGGGGAGGCGGGGAGGCACTTCACAGCTATCTGGTGTCTCCTTGTCAGTTCTCTGACCACAAAGGAAATGACAGGATATATCCATGGGTTTGGAAGCCAGCCTGGGAACCACAGGGCTGAAGAAGAGCACACCTTGAAACCTATTTTGGAACACAAGGTTGAGTGATGAGTTTTCTTACTTTTGAAGGTATTTGAAAAGGAATAGTGTCTTAGTTATAGTACTTACTGCTGTGCTAAAATACCATGATTAAAAGCAACTTGGGAAGGAAAGGGTTCATTTCATCTCACTCTTCCACATCACAATCCATTATTAAAAGAAGTCTGAATGGGAACTCCAGGCAGGAACCATAGAAGAGCACTGCCTACTGGCTTTCTTCTCATGGCTTGTTCAGCCTACTTTCTTATACAACTCAGGACTTCCTGCCCAGAATTTGTATCCCCCATTCCCACGGGCTGCTTCCTCCCTCTCACATCAAACATTAACCAATGAAACATCCCATAGACCTGCCTAGAAGCAAGCAATCTGGATGGAGGTATTTTCTCACTTGAAGTTCCTCTTCCTGGATAACTCTAGCTTGTGTCAACTTAAACACACACACACACACACACACACACACACACACACAGAGCCAGAACACACAAAAAACGCATCATCTTTGGCTATATGTTTTAAAAGTATCATGTCTTACAAGAAATCAAGAAACCAGCCACAAAAATATATTGAAAAACAAAATCAACCACAACAGCAACAGGAAGTTGAAGGTGCTCTGGACAACTTGAGAGGAAGTGTCGACATAAAAATGGCCTCAGCAGGGCACATTCCAGAACTCAGGAGGTGGAAGCAGGAGGATTTCTATGAGTTCAAGGTCATCCTGGACTAGTAAGTAGCGGGCTATAACAAGAATAGCAAGATCCTGTATGTTATAGTGGGGCAGGCTCCCAGCCTCTAGCCAGGACTCCCTTTTGTGGATCCAGTGGTTCATGAGGTTGGCCACATCTTGTTTTCAGGGTAGGAGCCATCAACATGCCTTAGTCACAGTGACTGGCTCAGAAAGAGGAAGTTAGTGTAAGGCCAAGTGATACTCGAATCTAGTGTTTAGAAATGTGGGGCAGAGACACTGAGTGAGGGATAGCATTGCTACAGCCATTTCTGCTACTTGGAAGGCAATCATCCTGAAGATGATTCAGTCGTGAGACATCAGTGCTGAGAAAATGTCAGGTAGTAGAGTGGAGCCCGGGTCATAGTTAAGTCCTCTGGAACAAAGTGTACCAGAAGAATTTCTTTGACCTGTACCTTTGGATCAAATGACTCAATAAATTTACTATCTTGGGGCCTGGTGAAGGGAAGAGAAACTGACATATTTTGAAATACAGGAATTAGTGGAAGAGTCTGCTTGCTGTTACTAAAACAAATATCTACAAGACTGTGTGTACTTTTTTTAAAAGGAGGTTTATGTATGTTACAAGGATAACGGCTGCAAGCTGAGACAGCACAGCTTGGATTCTAGCGAGAGCCCCGGTAGCTGCCTCAGATCATGGTTGATGACACTGCCGTCTGAGTGCGTGTGAGCAGGAGACCAGATGGCAAGACAGGCTTTCTGTGCAACAACTGTCCTAGCTTACTTTCTGTTGCTATGATTAAATGCTTTGACCCAACACGACTTAGAAGAGGAAGGGATTAATTTTGGTTTACACTTCCAGGTCACAGTCCGTCACTGAGGGAAATCAGGGCAGAAATTCAAGCAAGAACTTGAAGGAGAAACTGTAGAGAAACCTTGCTCTCTCAGGTTCACACTTTAGCTTTCTTACAGAGTCCAGCATCATCTGCCTAAGGATGGTGCTGCCCACAGTGGGCTGTGACCACCTGCATCAATTAATAATCAAAACAGTCCTCCCCACCACACACACACACACACACACACACACACACACACACACACACACACGGCAGGTCAACTTCATGTGGGTAATTCCTCAACTGAGGCTTTCCTCTAGGCTAGGTCAAATTGACAGAGCTAACAGGTTTAGAGGTTCAGTCCATTATCATCAAGGTGGAAAGCGTTAGGGTTTTACTGCTGTGAAGAGACACCATGACCTAGGCAACTCTATAAAGGACAACATTTATTTGGGGTTGCCTTACAGGTTCAGAGGTTCAGTCCATTATCATCAAGGTGGAAAGCGTTGGAGCTACAGGCAGTCATGATGCTGGAGAAGAAGCTGAGAGTTCTACATCTTGATCCAAAGACAGACAGGAGAAGGCAGCTAGGAGGAGGGTTTCAAAGCCCACCCTCAAAGTCACATGCTTCTTCCAACAAGGCCACACCTCCTAATAGTGCTACTCTCTGGGCCTAGCATGTTCAAACCAGGCTGTCTTAGTTCCAAGCATGGTGTCCAGATACGATGCTAATGTCCAGATTTAGTAACATACACTCTTCCTGCCCCTCATATCTCTCATAGTTTTTCTTTTTAAAAGATGTCCTAATGTAATGCAAGATGGACTTATATTTCTGCTTCTCCTGCTCCATCTTCTGATTCAGACTAAGATTGTCTATGTGGGCCATCACATCCAGCTGATGGCCACCTGTCTCTGCACCCATGTTTCCAATCTAGGAAAGATTTCCCTGGATCTGCCACTGGCATTTCAGGTCACAAACCTGTCCCCAAATCAATCACGATTGAGTGGATTGGGAACACTCTCTTTGGCACATACCACTAGGGTTCATTCTCAGACTGGAGATACAGCATTGGTACCAGTTAGGAGTCTTTGGGGGGGCTTAATAATCACCTTTCAAGGGTTCTGAAGATGTGTATGATTCCGTGCTTTTAAATAGAAGCAGACTCTGCATCCAGTGACTAGTTAAGCACCTCTAAAGGGCTGCCAAAGCATCATGAAGGTCAAAGGCTGGGAAGTTGGGAAGAAAAGGTGGATGTGAAAGAGAAGAGAGTAAAGACAACGAGGAGCCTGTGAGGATGGACAGGAGCCCGAGTCAGTGCCCCCATTCCTCAAAAGCTGATGTTCTTTGTTATGAGATCTGTATGCAAGACCTTGTGGACAGTGAAAGTGAACCCAGGCCAAGTGAATGCACAAGGCTGGCCACTGTTCTCTAGAAGCTGTGAAAAAAAAAAAAAAAAAAGCTGCTGGCCAGGCTTGTCCGCCAAACCCCACGCAGAGGTCTCTCCTAGCTCTGCTCTCCTGCCTGTACAGCAAACACCCAGGAAAGGAGACTCTGAAGAGCCACCTTCAGCTCAACCAAGAAGATGCATCATGATGCCACATAACTGCCCTGAGGCAGGCACACAAAACTGTCTCTGGCCCCGGGTTGGGGTGGATTTTTTTTTCCTTCATTTTGAGATCCTGGTATTAGGAAGGATGTGTGTACTTAAGAAATATACAGCCGGGCGGTGATGGCGCACGCCTTTAATCCCAGCACTTGGGAGGCAGAGGCAGGCGGATTTCTGAGTTTGAGGCCAGCCTGGTCTACAAAGTGAGTTCCAGGACAGCCAAGGCTATACAGAGAAACCCTGTCTCGAAAAACAAAAAAACAAAAAAACCAAAAAAACAAAACAAAACAAAAAAAAAAAAAGAAAGAAAGAAAGAAAGAAAGAAAGATACAAAAGTTAGATGTAACCAGACTACATAAATAGAATTCTCCTTTCCCTACTCCTTCTCTCCAAAGGAAAACTGGCCCTCTGGGTCTATCATGGGCCAGCCTCTGGCAGAGAATACTAAAGAAAAAATAAACTCCACGGTTCGTTCAGCCCCCCTCTGAGTCACCAGCTCACTGTTTGTCCACACCCTCCCTGAACCTCCTTAGTGCCATTTCCTGTTCTCATTCAGGGAGCCAACATGAGGCACCTACTGTGTACTAGGGAAAAGAACAGGTAAATTGGAGGAGAGTGAAATTGAGCTCCCCTCTAGAGGGACGGATCTCCATCCTTCCAAAATTCCCCTTCCTTCCAGAAACTTCTCAGATGTCATCCCAGGCACTCTGGCACAATCCCACAGCCCCTGCTCACGTCTCCACACGGCTGTTAGTGATTATCTACAGTATGTGTGTATATGACATGTCATTTTTGTTTTTAATGAATGCTTTATTTTTGTTGGTCCCATCTTCCCCCGGAGAGCACCAAAGACCTTTGAAGGTTGGATTTCTGCTATTTCTTTCTCTGTGCCTAATGACAATGTGCAGTGTGCAAGGCTGTGCTCAAAAGGGAGAGGACTATACGGGTTTCCAAAGACAACAAAGAGTCTTTCCACAGTCCTTCAGAGATGCAGCATGTGCTTTGCATACATAGCTTCCATGCTCCTCACCCTGCTCTGAGTGGCCCTGATACAGCCATCACTATTGTCCTGTTGTTCTAGTCAACTGATGGATGAGTGGGGTGTTTGAGAAGGTAGTGGCCATAGAGCTCCAGCAGGAGCTTCTGTCTGCCGTGTCCACACCGAGCTCCATGTTCCCACTGACCTGGGTGTGGTCAAATTGTGGAATAATTACTAGGCATTTAGTCTGTGCTGGGCTCTGAACCACATATGGCCTCACACAATTCTAGTTTTGGAGGTTGCTACCCTCCTCACTTTTAGTAAGAAAATCAAGGTAACTTGTGGACAGGAGGCACGGGTGATACGGTATGGTGTATATGCATGTGTATGTGAGGGTATGCATGTCTGTGTAACATACAGATGTGTAACACAGAGGAGAGTGTGGGAGCCATCCTCTCTGCCTCTCCATCTTATTGTTGAGACAGGGTATCTGGCTGGTCGCGGAGCTCTCAGCATCCTCCTGTCTCTACCCACTGCAGTTACAGGCAAGTAGCTTTTGAGTGGGTGCTGCTGATTTGAACTCAGGTCTTCTGGCTTTGACACCAAGCGCTCTGATCCACTGAGCCGTCTCCCAGGCCCAAGAAGCAAAGCTGGAACTTAATGTAGGTTGTTCTGAGTCCTCAAATGTATCTTTTTTAGCTGCCGTGTCAATTGTGATATAAAAGGATGTGAATGAACTTCCAGAATTCACTTTTCCACACCTCCCAGACTAACTCTACAGTTACACTGGGGTTTAATTTCAGCTCCATGGAAGGCGGCCAGCAGCAGCAGGAGGAGATAAGGGGGTGGGGGTGGGGGGTGTAAATACGAGCAAAATACATGATATGCATGCATGAAGATGTCATAGTGAAAACCTGTATTTTAAATAATGAATATATATTTACACATATACATAAATATTAATACATATGAGAATGTTTTCATTCTTTAAGTCTATGGCCTTGGACGAGACGCTAGATATTTCTGAGTGTTTTCTTCTTTCAGGCCATGAAGCTTAACAGAGCAGACAAAATTTCTCTCTGGACTGTACCAGGCATGTTGCAAAGATTAAATAAAAGGGAAAACATGCTCAAGCTTTCAACAAGCCCCACATGGAGTGAGCACCCTGGAAATATTAGCTTTCACCCTCATGACAGCAGCTGTTTTTATTACTGCCCTGCTTCAGTCAGTCTGGCCCCAGGCTCTCTCGCAGGACCTTCTCCGCTAACATGTTGATGGAACCGAAGGGCCAGATTTCTGGGGAGCCTCAGATTCCCCCAGCTTATAACAGAACAGTCCCGGCATCTGCCTTGCTGGGCCTGTGCGTGCAGCTACACTGTGAGGCCGAGGCCTTGCTGATGTCCCGTCTTAGCCAGCCTCGTTTGGCTGCTGCACACATGCTTCATAAATGGGAATCATTAGCCGGGAGGCTCATAAACACTCTCTCCTGACAAGGCTGTGCAGCGCGTGCCGACTGTGTGGCAATCTCTCAGTCAAGCCCCTGAGCCCTGATACAAGGCAAGCCATCTGTGCATGTAAAAACCTGTGTGCCCTGAAAAGAAACTTCCAGGAGCCAGGGTCTGCTTCCCCAGCTACCTGTACAAACTCTGCTTCTGCTTGCTCCCTGCAAACCTCGCTAGTTGGTTCATAATAATTACCAGAGAAGCTTTTCCTTCTCCCCAAGGGTGTCTGAAACCTCACAATCCCCTTTGTAATCACAAAAACTTCTAGACAAAGAGGGAAGGTGGGGGTGAGTAGGTCAGTAGAGAGTAGTTGACAGTCCAGGTTAGTCAAAAATCAAACCATTTTACTGCAAGCTCCTGCAAATACATTATGCAGAGAGAGTTTAAGACCCTGGTATATTAAAAGGAACCAATATCATTCATTCTCCACAGGTGCTGGAATAAGAGCCCTGGAAGGGAGAAAGACCCAAAGCTTTCCTGCACCAGACTTATGCTAAATTGAGGGTGGGAGGGGCAGTAGGATCACAATGGGGTGGTATGTCTTAAGGGTACAGAAGGTAGAACTTCAGTTAATAGTCCTGTTGCAACCATGCAGACTGGAACTTTCCAAAAACAGGGGATCAGATGTATTCAGTGAATGATTCCTTGGGCAAAATTAGATCAGCAGAAGACCTTGAGAGGAGGTAGTGTCATTTCTCTCAACATCAGTTTCTCCATTTGCAAAATAGGCTTAAAGGCAGATGCACAGCTATTCAAAGAAGCTAACTGTCTTCACTGGGGCTGTATACAGAGACTTAGCATGAAGCCAGTCCTGAGCTGGAGGTGACCCAGACCAACCCCTGATGACACCATTGCCCTTTGCCAAAGGAACAGGAAGGATGGGGGCATTGGAAGATCAGACGCATGGAAAGAGGAAGAGAAAAAGAGATGGGGCAAGGAAAAGGCGGAACAGAGAGGAAAGGCTGGGCTAGCTCGGAGAGGAAGAGGAGGCAGCAGCCTGCAGGGCAGGGGGATCCTGGGCTTCCTCAGCAAGAAGAAAGGGTGCATTGGGGCAGCCCAGTTTCTGATGGGGGGAAAAGAAGATAGCTGGTTCTCCTATAGCTGGAGAGAAGCCCTGGGTTCCGGCAGATTAAAGACCTTGCTCTCCTGTCACGAATATAGTCTTTGTTAGATTATTGAGCATTGTGGGGACATGGCTGGACCCAGATCTGATGACCGTCCTGCCTGGGTGCCGTGTTGGATGGAGAAGGCACACAGGACTTCAGAGAATTCCCAGGCTGGAGGAGACACTCTATTGTCCCTTTCCTGTCATCCCTCCATCTTTCATCTTCCAGCCAAGCAGTTATTGGCCCATTTCAGGTCTCTGTCCCAACGGCACATCCCGCCTTTTCTTAGTTCCTGTTTCTGTTATCGATGTTGTTTTGACTGTGGGTTTCATGTAGTCCTGATGGACCTTGAACTTGCTGCATAGAGGTTGGTTTTGAATTCCTGATCCTTCTATCTCCACCTCCCACGTGCTGGGATTACTGACATGCACCACCATGCCCAATTTCTTCTTGAGCATTTTTGTTTGTTTTGTTTGGTATGGGTGAGAAAGAAGTTGCATGGAACATTCAAAATGAAGGCAGGCTCTGTAGATAGAGAAATAGGAGTTGGGTGGGCAGGGCCACTCTTCCTGCTATGTCAGTGGTGGACAAAGAGGGCCAGTGACAGATGCACTGCAGAGGTAGCCCCATGGACTGGGACAGGTTGGTCACAGTAACAGAGATGAGATCAGTAACTGACAGGAAGACCTGGTACCAGAGCACTGGCCACAGAGCTCTACAGCGCCTCACCTGGTTTGCTCTGGGAGTGACACCAACGGTCTCCATGGGCTCCCAGGAGCCCCACCCACTATCCTTGCCTGCCTACTTTTTAGAAAGCTACCCTGTCTGTCAACAGCCCAGAGAAGAGTGAGTGTATCTCTCCAGGATACACTCCTCCTTCAGAACTCCACAGTTCTCTGGCCAGAGGAATACAGAGGGATGCAGAGAAGGCCAGAGGATGGCCACCTCTGACTTTTAGGCAGAACCTTCCGTGGACAATTCTGACCTTCATTCTTCTCCCAGTCTCCCATTTCCTCCCCTTGCCTTGCAAGCTCCTATATGAAGAACGTCACTCTTCCTGGACCTTATTAGTTAGCTTTCTGCCTTCCTTGCTGACCCGGCCATGAGAGAACTGGGGGATGGTGAGCATGGGGCGCCTCCTGGGCTCCTCCAGCCTGCTGTCCTAACAGCTCTAAAGTGTGTTTATCCTCCCAGGCATACCACTGCCCTCTACTCTTTCTACTTTCTACTTCCGTTATCATCCCTTCAGGCCAGAGACCCCCTTAGGAGAAAAAAGGAAAGTTCTCCAAGAGAACAAAGAAAATCAGGGCCATTCAAAGTGTGTTTATGGAGGCTTCTCCTGAGCTTCACCAACCCCAGCGCTAAACAAGTGTGAAAGGATTTTTCAAGGAAGAGACATGCTTTTGCAATTTGCTGGAAGTTTCCTCTCGTGTTCCAGAAAAGCAGCCTCCCTATTACTCACCAGGGAGGCATGCAGGCCAGAGAGGAAGGAGAACTGAGGGATGAAAACAGGCCTTCCCCTTGCCCGTGTTAAACGGCACTTAATAATCAAATTGAAAAAACACACAAATGAACCGAAGACTGGTTTCCAAATGGGCTGCGGCCCCGAGGCCAGATTTCGTGGGGCCTCGGCAAGAAGAATTTGTGTCTTTGCCCTAATTGGGCTCCAGGCTAAGGGGCTGATGGAAGAGCCAGATACTAGTGTCAACAGAAGAGTAGGACTGGGTGGGCCCTTTGAGGTATTTCTATCCTTTCCCAAGGGTGTTATCATCTCTTGAACTTCTCTTTTGCTATATAAACCTTCTCAGATCTCCCTCACCCCAGGGAAAGAGAGCCCCCACTTGACCCTGAATCTAAACTCGTTAACTCACTCATTGGGTCCTTCATTCTCTCAGTCAAGCCCATCTCCAGTTACGTTAGCTGTCTTAGCTCTAGTATCAAAGCAAAATAAATAAATAAATAAATAAATAAATAAATAAATAAATAAGCCAGAGCTTTCCTAGTTCCCTAAGGGCAGTGTCCCCAGCTCTCTGTTCCTGTCCAGTCATCTGCTCTCACTGGACTCAGTCAGCCCCTTCTGAATCTCTCCCACACTCACTCCATCCAGGCTGGTTCAGTCACTACCAAGTTAAGAGCAGCCATTTCTACCCCTGGATACTTACAGGTCTGGAGGAGCCTCAACAATGCCCCAGTCTCAGCGGACCCCATTTTGTGAAAGGAAGTCAAGAATGAGATACACACACTTCCAATGGGAGGTGGACACCACCCTCCTTCATCCTAGCCAGACCTTCACAGCCACCTTGGCTGTTCCCTCTACTCCTGACCTCTTGCCGCAGGGTGGCCTGGCTCCCGCCCTTTGGGCCTTTTCTTTCTGCCCATCCCCTTGATGATCTCACTCACTCTAATGGCTTTGAGATCATCTAATGTGGTGAAACTTTAAAGTTTTTATGACTTTTCCTAGCCCGTCCCCTGAATTGCAGGCTTGCATAGCCTGCTTCCTGCATAGCGTCTCCTCACCCACCAAATAGCTATTCCAAACTTAACATGCTGAAAGGGGTCAAGTCCAGAGTCCTTAGAGGGGCTTCCAAGATCCTGAGCTTTCTACTTTCCCCCAGTTCTTTTGATCTCCTCCAGCCTAGCCATGCTGGCTGCCTTATTACACCTTCAAAAGGCCAGGCGGGGTCCTTCTTTGAGGACTTCTATTCTTGCATCTCTTCATGAGGTTGTTTCTCTCATGGCCACACAAATACAGTTAGATACAAAGTTTCCATGGACCCAATAAAAAACATCTTTGCTATTCAGTCTTTTAACTTATTTTTATGTAAAAAAAGTTTGACTCTATGTGTATGTGTGTGAGAGAGAGAGCACATACATATGTATCATCTATGTGTATAGTGCATGCACGTGAGTGTGTGAACATGGGCCCCATGCAAACATGCCAATGCTAGACCAGGACATCACGTATCCTTCTCTACCACTAGCTGCCTTTTTTTTCTCGAAACGGGGTCTCTCTCTGAACCGGAAGCTTACCTTTACTGGCTAGCAAGCTCTTGGGATCCACCTGTTTCTCCTTCACTAATGCTAGTGTTTAAAATCATTCTAGTTGTCTTATAGAGTGTCCCATGGTTCCATTGGTGTCATTTAACTTATTCCTCCATCCTTGCTGGACTATAAAGGAGCCTCTCTTTTGTCCTCCCTCACACTCCAGAGAAGACTCCCGATGACCAGCACTGGCTCCCTGCCAAGGCCCTAAACAACCTGCTTAGCTTCTACAGGTTGCTTACTCTTGCTGACCCGTGTGGCACTGGACGACTCATGGTTTCCATGCTATCCCATGCCCTGCACGTTCATTTGCTTCTGTGTTTTCTTGTCCCCTCTTTCAGTCAATGGCTTGACTGGCATAGCTCAAAATACCTGCCACAATCTGTTGTCTCCTCCTCTTCTGCCTTCTCCTCCCACTCATTCTTCATTCTTTCTCCACTCTTTTTCTAGAAGCAATTCTGAACCAGGCTTTAAAAAGACAATCAAAACCAAGACAAAGCTCCTTCCGGCCCTTGTGAGGCTTGCTCTCACAGAGAGACGAAAGCACGGGCAGGAGCTATGTGCACAAAGACCCTCGGTTACCTCGAGCACTTAGGAAAATAATTAAGTGGATGGAAAAACCCTTACTAGATCTGACCAATTTTGCCCTCAAGAAAACTCAGGATGCCATGCATGTGGAAGGCAGTCTCAGAGAAGAAAAAGAGGTGCATGCCCAGGGGGAAGCAGGTGAAACTGAAGGGTGCCAACCCAAATGTACAAACCACTCATTATCTTTCCCCAAAACCCCCTCCAGCTTTCATGCCCAGCTACTCAATTATCCAGCTGCTGCCTCAATGCAGGGCCCTGCATCCCTGCAGCTGCCTCCTAAATGATACCCTGGGCTCAACCCCATCTCCCTCACTGCATTTTCTTTGTGAGAAGATGGGTTTCTCCTCTCCTCCTGCTCCCCCCCGCCCCAAGTCTTAGGGAATGGGAAGCAGTTTATGCTCCTCATGTGGTCTGATGTTTCTCAAGGGCAGAAAATGCATGTTGTCAGGTTTATCACTAAGCCTGGGAACGTCCTTCAAGTGCCTCAAATGTTTTTTTATTCAAACAGTCCAATCTCAGAACAGACTTCCACCTTAATGTTTTATTCCTCTTCCTTGGTGTGCAATGATTCAGGTCCCTTTCAGCTTCCATCTGGTTGTGACATAGATCTTGACAGGTAGATGGGCTGAGAGTATAAGGGACAGGAAGAGAAGATTGAAAGCTCTGTGAGTGGTGAAGGAGGTGATCAAGGACTCGAGGCAAAATACAACAGGTGTGTATCTTAGAGAGTAAAAACTGTCCAG
This sequence comes from Arvicanthis niloticus, assembly GCF_011762505.2. NCBI lineage: Eukaryota > Metazoa > Chordata > Mammalia > Rodentia > Muridae > Arvicanthis > Arvicanthis niloticus. Next base: position 56,188,910 of record NC_047664.1, on the reverse strand, counting down.
CAATCCAAAACAAACAAACGAAAATAAATAATGTGAATTACTTGCAGTACATAAAGAAGGCAGCTATTTCAAAAGCCATTCTGTTTGTTTGTTTGTTTTTCGAGTCAGGGTTTCTCTGTATAGCCTTGGCTGTCCTGGAACTCACTTTGTAGATCAGGCTGGCCTCAAACTCAGAAATCCGCCTGCCTCTGCCTCCCAAGTGCTGGGATTAAAGGCGTGTGCCACCACTGCCCGGCTCAAAAGCCATTTCTAACTAAAAGTGTGAGATGAGAAGCATTTATGGCACCCCAAAATGTGCCCAGTCTAAAGGTCCATTTCTGAGCATGCTCAGCTAAAGGTCCTAGCTAAAGAAGGAAGATGGGCAATTCATTTTGAGACAAGCTTAACTCTGGGTCATAGAGCATTTGTTCAAAAGGTTAAGATGGCAGACGGAAATGCCAGTGGGCTTGCTCAATTTGTATCATACAGATAGCAGACAGGGCCACCTTTGGACATACTGAGTTTTGTCCTAAGTTTTGAGCTGGGGAAAATAAAAGGTCACTTTGGGAATGTTGCTGAGATGAGGTTGTGCCTGGCTCTAAGTTACCAAATTGTGGTTTTCAGGCTGTGCCTTGCCTGGTAATGAAAGGGTTAAATTTTTTCAAAATCTCCTAACAGGCTGGGCAGAACCAAGAGTGCAGGTCAGCTTGGTCATGAGCTCTGTGTTTCAGGAACTTGGCTGACCACAAGATAGATGGCTGATTACGTACAGGCTCTTAGAGAATAGTCTATACAAAATGTTCCCCATGACTGTTCCTTGGACCCTGTCACAAACTAAATAATGGACTGGGACTTTCCACAGGTGCTCTCCAATAGCCCTCCTTTACTCCCCCTGGGTTGTGGTTTCCCTCCTGAGTTGTGGTGTTTGGCTTTAAATTCTCTCTGTCTCCAAAGCCCCGGGTCAGACCCCATGGCCCCTGCATGGGCTACAGGTCTTGACCTCAGCATGTTGATCGAAATATACTTCTTGCTGATTGCATCAAGTTCGGTGTCTTGTGAGTTAATGGGTGGTCGCAAATTCCCGAGGCTTGGGTGAGGTCCTCCCTTCGTGGGGGCCTTACAGTAACTCCATTTGCCTTCGTTTTGAAAAATGCAGAGGCAGGGTGATTCTGTATCCTGGTGGGCACATAAATGCCACCACCTGTCCAGCAACCCATCAGGCACAGGCTAGTTAATAACATGTTCATAAAAGCAAAAAGGGTATCACCCTACAAACCTATGGAAGTAGAGTGGAATCCTATGGGCATATGGAGGTAGTAAAACTGTATCAGTAAAACCAGACCTCAAACACCAGAGTAAGGAAGGGCAGGACATGCTCACCTGGACCCCATAAAGAGGAGGATACTCAATGTTGTGGTAGTAACATGTGACTGTTCTCTGACCATTGGTGTGTATGTCTAGAACTGACGAGCAAAAAGTTCCTAACTGTCTCAGGTACTTATATATATATTATATATAATATATATTATATATGTGTGTATACATATATATATATATATATATATATATATATATATATATATATATGACAGAATACTACTGTGCAATGTATAACAGGTGATCTTAAAGCTAGCAGTGGTTAAGACTGGCATAAAAGAATGTGGCTTGGAGCTGGAGAGATGACTCAGCAGTTAAGAGAACATGTTCTTCTTGCAGCGGACCCAGGTTCAATTACTAGAACCTACACAGTTCCTCCTAACTATCCATAATTCCAGAGGACCTGATGCCCTCTTCTGACCTCTGTAGGCACCATGTACACATATGATGTGTGTGCATACATGCAGGCAAAACACTCATACACATAAAATAAGTCCAAAGACATGAAAAATTAAACAAAGAACCTACACTTGAACCATGAACTCACAGCAGCTGTGGCTGCCTCAAGACCTGGAGGAGAGCAAGCCAGTCAATCTCCCAGCATGGATGGGGGAGGGACTAGTGAGCCCCCAACCTGTGCTGTGATTGACAGTAGATGTCTGCTAGGGGAGGGAGAACCAGTTTTCTTTAAGGGTATGGTTCCTGATAGGTTGGCCATGCACCAGTGTATAGCCCCAACACCTCTGCCTATAGCTCTAATCAAACTCAGTGGATTATGAAAAACAAGATATATATATATATATATATATATATATATATATATATATATATATGCGCCTATGTTTCTGACATGGTATGCTCACATTTTGATTAAAATTATAGGAGCTTGGCCCTGGGGATGCTTGGCTTGCTCATGGCTGACAGATGCAAGGAGGAACTGCTGGGTGCTCTATACTGGCTGACAGATGCTCTAGGTTAACCCCAGCATTTTAGAGGTTATGATGAGATGGGATGAGTCAGGCTTCCAGGGAATCCACTCATAGCTTCTTGGCAGAACGGTCTATGGCATTGAGCCTTACTGGGAGCTGCTGAAGCACAGTGTGCATGTGCTTCCCTGGTCCAGGGAGAAAGCTCTCTCCCTTCAGATGTGAGCAGGAACCTGGATTCCTCTAGTGGGGAGAATAAGAGGCTAAAATCATAAACAAATGGATAGAGAAAGGAATGCGGTGCATTGTGGGTGTCAAGTCCTTCATCCTCTGAGCAGATGAGAGATGGTTTCTCCTTCCTAAGAGTCAGGATCATAGGCAAAGAAAACACCGAGGACATGCACTAAGCCTTTTTCTAGGGAAAAGATGGAATTGACAAACAAAAAAACAAAAAGGAAAAGAAAAAAAGGACAGGTTATGATGGTTCCTAGATATGGTGACGGTTTACTGTAGATAAAAGGCATAGTGAGAGGCAAGGAGTTTTAGTTAGGGTTTTACTGCTGTGAACAGACACCATGACCAAGGCAAGTCTTGTAAGGACAACATTAATTGGGGCTGGCTTACAGGTTCAGAAGTTTGGTCCAGTATCATCAAGATGGGAACATGGCAGCTTTCGGGCAGGAGCTAAGAGTTTTACATCTTCATCTAAAGGCTGCTAGAAGACTGGCTCCCACATAGTTAGAAGGAGGGTCTCATTGCCCACCCCCACAATGACACACTTCCTCCAACAAGGCCACACCTCCTAAAAGTGCCACTCCCTGGGCCAAGCATATTCAAACCACCACACAGGGACATCTGGGAGAGTCCAGAGTGAACATGATCTTGAGCTGGACCATGTGAGGAGAAGGGATAGGAAAGAGGCAGATCGAGAGGCCAGGAAGGTAAAGAAAGATAGACCAAAAGAGGACAGGTAACCAAAATGGTTGGCTTACACAGGGAAAGGCAGCTGGGGGAAAGGGAGAAGTTTAGGGTAGGAAGTAGGATATGCTAGACATACCTGTAACAGGTAGGGACTGAGGGATGCTGGGAAAACATGATGGCCAGCATCGGCTTTGATACGTGTTAAATGAGCACCTCAGCCATTTGTCCCTGGTCTGAGATGTAACAGTAAAGAAGGAGCATAGCTCAGAAAAATGGGAAAAGGAGAGTGGATAGAGCTAAGACAGATCTTTATGTTTCCCGTGGTGTTATCAGAGAGCCTCCCGGCAGCAACGGAGCTAAAAGAGGAACAGGTATTGGAGCCTGAAGCACAGCGCCCCCTGCTGAATGATCCACTCAGATCCCAGGGCCTTAGCTTTAGGCATAATAGGAAGGTCTGAGTCGGCCTAGTTGCAGGTATTAAACGAAAGGTCAGCTAGGGCGTCCACCGGGGTTGTGTAAATAGATTTGTTAACAACGGAGGACAGTGTTTCTGAGAGTTTAAACATGGTGAGTCACCTCCTCAGTGACCCAAAGGAAAAAGGATCTTTTAGCAGCCAAAACATGCTTCTAAGATCAGTGGTTTGTCAGTAGAAAATAAAAGTCAACAATGATAGAGAATATTCCAGGTCACTATAGAGGTTGGGCCTGAAGAACCCAGAGGAAATCGGAAACGTGTTTGTCTTCGGTTATTTATCTCTATGTTCCCAGAAATAAGACTCAGACGCAAACTATATTTACATATACCTAGACCATATAGCTAGGCTCTTCTCTGACTAGACCATAAGTTAAAATAACCCACTTGTTCTAATAACTTAAAATAACCTATTTATTCTAATCTACGATCTGCTACATGGCACACAGGTACCACACATCTGTCTTGCCACATCTTCCCTGTTGAATCTCCGGCTCCTGGCACTATCCCAGAATCCCTTCTGCCAACAGGATATCCACCCTCCAATTTCTTGCCTAAGCTATAGGACATCAATTTTATTATTGACAGGTACCACATCCATACAGACACAAGGTATTTTCTCTGCCAAGTAGCGTCTCTTCTCACTAAAGACTATCCGAATAAGAAAAGGAAACAATGAAACAAAGTAGTAATGACTCAAGGAAAAAAAGGAAGTATAGGAGAATACAGTAAGGGGGCAGAGGAAGGTGTGGCTACCTCTTTTGAAGTCAGTCGGGAAATGGACTCTTTACGTGAACTTGATGGAGCTTTTCAGAAGGGGGAATGGAAGATGCCTCTGGCTAACTGTCTATCCAGAAGAAAATATAATATTTTAAAAAATTGGAAGAGGGATGTTGTCTCAGTTAGGGTTTCTAGTACTGTGATGAAACACCATGACCAAAGCAGCTTGGGGAGCAGAGAACCCTCTGCTTAGCTTCCCCTTCCATATTACTGTTCATCATCAATAGAAGTCAGGACAGGAACTCAAACATGGTGGAAAACCGGAAGCAAAACCTGATATAGAGGCCATGGAGGTGTGCTGCTTACTGGCTTGTTCCCCATGGCTTGCTCAGCCTGCTTTCTTATAGACTCTAGGACCACCAGCCCAGGGGTGGCATCACCCATAATGGACTGGATCCTCCCCCATCAATCACTAATTAAGAAAATGCCCCACAGGCTTGGGTTCAGCCTGAGCTTATGGAGCCATTTTCTTAATTGAATTTCTCTACTCAGGTGACTTCAGCTTGTGTCAAGTTGACATAAAACTAGCCAGCACAGATGTCAATACGGCTCAGCAGGAAAAGTGCTTGCTACCAAGCCTACTGGTCTGAGTTCAATTCCAGATATCCACATGGTAGAAAGGACCAACACCTACAACCTTCATACTCAGGTGCCAAGGCACACATAGCCTCTGCCCGCCCCCTCCACCACCACCAAGCACATAAATAAAATAATGTTTTAATGCAGAAAAACCATGGCGAAGGCCTTAACAATACTTCCATGGCTGAGTTCATCGCTTTTACTCAGTGTAATTATTATAACCATACATTGTCTCTATAGAGTAAGACAATTTGTAGTAAACTCCAAATACCAACAGATGCTTGAGCCAACAGGTTTGTTTTCCTCTGAGATAAACTCTTCAAGAGAGACACTTGATCCCTGGAATCAGCCACTATCAATCTGCATAGGAAGTGTGGACCACAGGGTATCCTGTCAGTAGTAGACATTCAAATGTCACTGGGAACATCTGTGATGGCTACTCCTGGTTGTCATCTTGGTTACATCTGGAATGAACTATAATCCCAAAATGGAGGGCACACCTGTGATCCAGATCTCGAGACTAGAAAACACAGGCTTCTGACCTGGATCTTGAAATGGGATGATACACATCTTTAATTCCAGAAGACAGAGGCAAGCAGATCTCTGAGTTCAAGGCCAGCCTGGGACAGAGTAAGTTGCAAATCCAGTCTTGGTGGTACACACCTTTAATCTGGGCTATATCTTCTGCTGGATGCCTACATAAGGATGATGACGAGAGAAGGCTTTCTTTTTCTTTGCACTTTCTTGCCAGCACATCTGTTGGAACCTATTTCTTCAGGATTCCAGCTTATACAGAAGACCAGGTGAAACACCCAGCCTCAGGGCTTGAAGCAACTACTAGATTCTTGGACTTCCCATTGACAACTGCCCATTGTCGGGTTAGTTGGACTGCAGACTGTAAGCCATCCCAATAATTTCCCTTAATATATAGAGATACTCCCTAAGTTCTGTGACACTAGAGAACCCTGACTAATGAACCATCAGAAAGACCAAGGCCACTCAGTCCCAGACAGGCTGAGCTTCTCAGCTTCCTCTGTCTGGTTGGGGGAAACAAGGATTATGACATCAGTGGATGATCAGCACAGCTGGGAAGCCTTAGGAAGGAAGAGTGAGTTCAGCTTCTACAAGTGGCTGGGGCAGGGGGGACTTGCTTGCTACCATCTGTCTACTACATGGCCTGCACCCTCTGAAGTGTATGGCACCTATCTGTGGCTAGTGAGTACCTATCTATCTATGCCTTTAAGGGATGAGGGAGGAAAAGCCTTCTTCAGGGAAATATTCTCCAAAATTCTGCCGAGGAGATGGTGAGCTAAAAATGTCCTGGGTCTGGCCAGACAGTACATTTGGTATTTGTACAGAAGGGATGGGGGCAGTGATGTTTCTATTTAGAACAAATCTGCATTTAGGGAAAGCAGTAGGGGGAACAAGTACTTTTTATTTTCTTTTTGAGAAAATTGTTTGTAATAACAACAATTGCAGGATTTCAAAGCTGCATTTAATTGGCTGGCTGAATAAGTAAGTGAATAAATTTAGTAGGCAGCTGGCCCCAAGCAAAGGGGGAGGGAGATTAAACTGGTTGTTGTGAGTGCTTCCAGACCAGACCAGACCATCTTTGGGAACCTCCACCCCCAACCCCATAGTGTGTGTGTGTGTGTGTGTGTGTGTGTGTGTGTGTGTGTGTGTGTATACGAACATCAGTTTATGTGTACCATCTGTATATAGGTGCCCACATAGGATCTCCTAGAACTGTAAGTACAAGCTGTTGCAAGCTGCCTTATGTGGGAGGTGGGTACCAAACCTGGCTCACCAGCAATCACTCTATTTTTTAACCGCTGAGCTATCCATACAGCTCTTTTCTTGCTTTTTTAATGAAGCCATTATTAGTTGACCCCGATGCTGGGTGGAGAGAGTTTGAGGGTGCTAGACATAGTCCTCACCCTTAAGGAGCTTACAGATGTGTCTTGAGGCCAGAAGACAACAGTTGATGCTGGTGGACAGACAGACAGTCACATAGACAGCCCAGGTCCTCCGTCGCCATACTCTGCTCACTAATGTCAAATAGGCAAGACCTTTCAGCTGTCAAAGCCAGATCCTGATCACTCATTCAACAGGAATTATACGCCAGGCAGTGAGAATTCTAGGCACTGGCTACAAAGCACTGGAAAGAAATTATAAAACTCTGCTCTTGGGAGTTTTATAGTCCAGAGAGGAGAGGGTCGCAATACAGAAAGAGGCAAGGAAATTATAAGCAGATCATGTGGAGAAGCCTAAGGCAAGCCAGGCAAAAAGAATCATAGTGGGACCAGTCGTGGTTTTCATTAGAGAAATCAAGGAAGAATTCCCATTTGCAAATAAAAATATATAAATAACCAAAAGGGGCCAAAGAAGAGAATATCACTGGAAAGAACATTCCAGACAAAGAAGTCAACAAGTTCCAAGGTCCTCTGTTGAAATGATGATGTTTGAGGAGCCGGTTTCAGCATGGTAGCATCAGCTGTGAGGAGCCCAGCAGACAGGTGTTATGTAGGGTTTGGGAAGTGAAGGGCTCTGCTGGGTATGGTGGGGACAACAGCATCGAATCTCTGTGGGACTGTGAGCTGTTGGTACACTTTGATTGGAGAAATGGCATGGGTGACTAGGGGAACGCTCTGCTGTTACACTGGGAGTTCCAGGGGAACGCTCTGCTGTTACACTGGGAGTTCCAGGGGATGAAGCGGGGTGAGGTTGAGATGCTCAGAGTAAAATGGACCAGTGGGAAGGGCGAGGGAAGGTTGGGTTTTACAGGGTGTTTGGGTAGAGCCTTGGGTGGGGGGGAGGTGTGTGTGTGTGTGTGCTTGTGTGTGTCTGTGTGTGTTTGTGTGTATCTGTGTATGTTTGTATGTGTGAGTGCACATGATGGCAGGACACACATGCACGTGTGCAAATGTGCACATACGTGGTGGTCAGAGTTCAACTTCCACTGTCCTTCCTCCAGGACTATCCACTTTGGGTCTTGAGACAGGATCTCTCATTTGGACAGGGGATTCACTGCTTAGTCTGTGATGGCTGGCCAGCAAGTCCCGGGGATCTACCCAGCTCTAGGATTACAAACTGCACCACCACACCCAGCATTTTTATGTAAGTTGTGAGGATCAAAGCCAGGCATCTAGGGAAATGAAACTGGGTACTGTGGAGGAAGCTATGAATAAGAATAGAAGGGGAAGGTTGGGAGTCTCAGAGAAGCATTAAGGTCTTGACACCCGTTAGTACTTCCAGGAGTTATGCTGGGCAAGTAGTTGGCAGAAAGTCTGAAGTTCAGAAGAAAGGTTTGAGCTATGGAGAAGTGGAGAGTATCAGAGGCACACAGCAGAAATATGGGAGAACTCTCAAGGGGGCAAGTGTGGACAGCAGAGAGATGAGTTCTGTGAGTAGGCAGATGGAGCATGCCAGAGTCTGAGGACAGGGAAGGGGCAGGCAGGGAATGACAGGAAGCCAGGCAGATTGTCTTAAAAGTCAAGAGCAGAAAGGACTTTGAAAAGGAGGACTGTGCCGGGCGGTGGTGGTGTACGCCTTTAATCCCAGCACTTGGGAGGCAGAGGCAGGCAGATTTCTGAGTTCTAGGCCAGCCTGGTCTATGGAGTGAGTTCCAAGACAGCCAGGACTACATAGAGAAACCCTGTCTCAAAACAAACAAACAAACAAACAAACAAAACAAAAAAAGAAAGAAAGAAAGAAAAGGAGGGCTGAATGCAATGTTAAATCCTGCTGATAATGGGGCTGGAGACTCATGGGAGCCTCAAGCACCTGCATAAAAGCAAGGCACGGCGGCACACACCATAACTGCACCTTTGCATAGGTGGAGTGAATTGGATTCCCGGGACTTGATGGCTAACCAGTCTAGCTTACATGGTGAGCTCTAGGTTCAAAAAGAGAAAGGTTACATGTGAGGCCTTGCTTCAAAAATTAAGGTTGAGGCCAATAGAGAAAAAAATCTTTGTCAACCTCTGACCTCTACAGTCCCACAGTCCCACACATGGTCAGGTAAGCCCATAAATGTATACAACACACACACATAAAACATACATGTGCATGTGTGTGGCCACAAACAAATACACACACACCTCTTTAACAAAGAAAAATCCTACCAATAAATCAAGAAGGTGAAGTCTGAAAACTGACCATTGCATGTACCATCACTAAGGCCACTGGAGACTGACAAGTGACAGGGCAACCTGTGGCCTGGTAGGGATCAAAGCCTGTATGGAAAAGAGTCAAGAGACAGACTATGAACTGGAAGGTGAAATAAACCCTTTCCTTTCCAAGTTGCTTTTGGTTTCGATGTTTATCACAGCAACAGAAACCCGAGGGCAAGCACCAAATAAAGGAGGTAAGCTTTCAGCCCTGAGCGTTGGGAATCAGACCCGGCTGTCTGAAGCCCCTCAGTGGACCTGAAGAACCACCCTCTGAGAACTCATTGGTTCTGGGGAACACTGCTCCTCATTTGCAGTAGCCACACTCTCTTGCACCTGTGCTGCACAGCAAGGAAGCCTGGCTCTGACTAGAGTCATCACCCATTACTTCTGCCAGTGTGTGCACTGTAATGATAGCTCTTGATTCCCCCAAATCCATATTGCGGCTGAGAGTCTAGGACTGGCTCAGCCTCTCGTGAATTGTATGCTGGCATCTCCAGTCCTCCCCAGCTACAAAGCTGCTTTGTGTGCACATGGAAAATTCCTCTTCCAAGTCTGTGACCAGTGCCAGAGTTTGTGTTCTCAATACTGATACTAAATTGCCTCCAGATCCCCTGGCAATAGCATCTCCAGGGACGACCCCTTAGCATTCGCCTTTGAAATGGCAGCAGCCAGCCTAGGTGCTCAGAGGACGACATGAGAATGTGCAATTATTACGCACAGTTCCTTTCAGGTAGCTCCGAAACTCAATTTAGGGGGCATTCTAGGAAATGGAACTCTTTCATACTCAATGACACAAGAGCCCTGGAAATAATATTTGCTTATGCTTTTCTAAGAAAGTAAGAAATAGTGCCAACACAAGAAACAAACATGCTACTCACATACATGGAGAGAAAACATGGTAGGGGAAGATATTGATTTAAAGCTATGCAGGATTCCTGACTTTACATCTTGACTGTGGATGTGTTCATTTTATCATTGTTGTGACCAAACATCTGAATGAAACAATTTAGAATAGGAAAGATTTCTTCCCTTACAGGGTCAGAGATGCTAGTACATTGTGATCAGGAACGGATGATGGACAGCTCACATCATGAAGAACAGAAAACAGAGTAAAGCAGAAACAGGAAGGGCCAGGGCACGATGAAGCTCCCAGGATTGTATAGCCAGTAGTCTGCTTCCTCCAACCTAGCCTTAGCTTCCTCTGCACACTACCTCCTGTTGAAATTATGAATTTCAAATTATGAATAATTAGTAATTATGAAATGAATGGGTAAAGCATTGATGCTAGAGACTCATCAGGGTCCACCTGCTCCCAGTGGACATGTTCAGATGTAAGCTTTAATAATCTGAGCATCTCTCAACCCGGTCCGGTCAACCATCAAAAGCAAGCATCACAGACAAGTCATGAAGTCTCTGAACACTTTTCCCCCTTCCCAGCTTTAGTCAAGAATGGGCCTGCTGAAGGACTGTCATGCAAATAAAGGGATAAAGTATCAAGGATGTGACATGTGGAAGGTGTGTCAATCAGTCATTTCTAGGATTTCCCATTTTCTCAACATAGAGATCTGATAGTCACATGAGTACCTATTTGAGTGTGTGTGTGTGTGTGTGTGTGTGTGTGTGTGTGTATTCACATATTTTTGTGTGAATGTGTGTCTGGATGTATATTTGAGATGTGGGACAAGTAACCCATCTGAGATTCCTGAATGTGCCCCTGTCCATCACTGTGTCTGGAAAGGGGTGGGGAGCAGGTGAACTGCCAGGAGTGGATTTGCAGGGTAGTGAGAGTGTGTTGTTGGAAGGGTGCATGGTAGTTAGGACAAGTGCTCTGAGATGGGAAAAGGAAACCCAGCCTTGGCTCTCTTTCCCTGACCCAGCTCCAGAGCTGGATGTCTGTGGGCAGCTGCAGGAGGAAGCTAACTGAGCTGTGTGTGGAGGGTTGTGTGGTAGAGAACACCACAGAGAGTAAACAGCGCCGCTGTACTGAGCCAGCTAGTGGACCTCTGTTTCTGTAAGGCCTTGGGAGTGTTGAGTGCCACAGGAACTGCCTTTGTGTGGCAAATGTCCACCAGGGACAGAACGTCACAAGGAGGAAGATATCCCTTGTTAGGTTCAGACCTTGATGAGGAGGGGTTAGGCAGCCTTTCTTGAGCTCACTGAGATGGCCCCTGGAATACACAGAAGTTGACAGTGGGACTTTGTGGGGCATGGGGGGGCGGGGGGAAGTATCTTTGCATATAAAGCAGGATACTGTCCACATTACTACGGAGAAAGTTTCTGTTCTGGCTTGGGGCATCTTTGCTCACAGATCATTCCTGCTCTGGATTCCAGGGGTTACCCTGTTGGTTTCTGAAGTTCCTGCAGTTTCTAGGCAGACTCGGCCCAAGGGAGGCACTGGCAGGGTGGGGCTGGAGAAGGGGAGGATTTGGATCTCTCATTTTCTTTCCTCTGCCTTGAACTCTCCAGTTGTGGCTCTGTCTTCTCCGTGAATCTGGGTGTGGCCCTGCTGGCTCTAGTTTGTACTCATCATCCAGATCCCTAGACTCTATGAGTTGGTATGGTCTCTGCCTCTTTGTCTTGGGGTTGTAGCACCTTCCCCCCCACCCCACCCCCCACCACCATCACCCGTATAAACCAATTCTCTCTGTTGCAGAAAACTATATGATTCTGTCTTCCTGTTTAGATTCTAACTACGCCAGTGTCTTTCTATAGACGAGGAAAGCCAGAGAAATATAAGATTGAATCAACCTATGGTCTATCTAGCTATTTCTACAACCATCTATCTATCTTTGCTAGTTAACATGGAGAAAACAATGCTACCCCAGGTTTTATGAGATGCTGGAGAGGATTCCCACTTGAGTTCTCCCAGTCTTACGAATCCAAGTGTCTCTCTAACCCAGGAAATAGCCAGCTTGTTCTAAAACCCCAACAAGATGATTCTCTGGTCTTTCTTCCCTGAGCCTGAAAACATAAGAGTTCTGACTCGCATGGTTTGCATCTTGCTGAGGTTAGAGCATTCAATTTCCTTTCAGATTTACTTCCTTCTTGTGGGTAGACAGTCAGAGCAATGGCCCCCAGTAGAGTCAGCCCCTACCCCCCGCCACACACCCTCATGGTAGTCCCCACCCACATAGACTTGTTGCTTGTCTGCACAACTGGCTTGGCTAGTGGGATAGCACGTAGAACCTAGAGACTTGAGAAAACATCCTGTGTTGAGTCTTCCCCTCATTCTTGCTGGTTTGGGATCCCAGCCACCATAGAAGAAGCCAGGAGAGGTCTCTGGAGATGTGTAGCCCCACTAACAGCCAGCATCCTTTGCTAGATCATTTTAACCTTCCTAAGCCCATTTGAGCTGCTACATAAAAGCAGTCAAAGGGAGAGCCACCCAGCTGAGCCCAGACCAAATTGTTGCTATGCAGAACAACACATCAACAAAATGGTAGTTGTTTTCAGCCAGGTCTTTTAAAAGCCTGTCGCATTTTATTTCATTTTTGTATGTATGGGTCTTTTGCCTACATATATGTGGATATGCCGTGGATATGCAGTGCCTACGGAGATCAAGAGAGGGATTTTAGTTCCCTAGGGACTAGAGTTGTACATAGTTTATAAGCTTCAATACTGGTGCAGAGAATTGAACCTGGATCCTCTGGAAGAGTAGCCAATGTTCTTAACCACTGAGCCGTTTCTCTAGCCCTTTGACCAGAGCTTTGAGCTCACTTGCCAGACAGCAAAGACTGGTTCTCAGATTTCTCTTTCTAATTTTCTTTCGTTCTTTTTTTTTCTCTACCAACTGCCAGCATTTTCCTGTGTCGACCAACCCACCTAGAAAACACTATTCTTTAACCTTCCTAAGACCCTCAACTAGCTTTTTGCCAAAGAGAAACCCACTTACACTCAGAGCCCTGGTTCCATCAGCACAGAACCAACAGCTGCCCCCGCCCCCCCCCCCCCACTAGCTTCTCCTCAAGAGTTAAAAACCCTGACTTCATTGAGTGAGATGTCTCCTTTAAAAAAAAGAAAGAAAGAAAAATCAGGAAGAGGGTGGTTTTGCTTTCAAATAATGTTCCAAAACTCTTTGGCTCACCAAAGAGAAATCCTCATCTGGAAAACTCAGCGATGCTGCTATTTGAGAATGGCACCAGGCCTCCGGCTTCTTGATTCAGCCACAGTTGCCACCTCTTCTTCATGGAAAAGGAAAACAAGGGCCTAGATGTTGCGCAGCTCATTCCCAAGGACATTACAAACATCACAGACAGCAGACTCCCCCTCTTGCCTGCTATGCCCCTTCATTGCTATGCTCTCACCCCCAGCCAAAAAGACCAGTCTTTCTTCTCTGGAGCAGCTGAACTTCTAACCTGCTTAAGTGAAGACCCATCTGTTGTCCTTGACCCGGTGGTGTCCACACACACACACACACACACACACACACACACACACACACTCATTCCAACTACGTGATGAAGACTGAGTGTAAGCCTGCGTAACAGTCTAAAAAGGCACGGCCGGCAGCCTGTGCTGTTAAAGAGAAAGAGCACTGTGAGAACCCGATGGCTTGCTCACTCAGCCTCCCTTTCTTCAGCAGACCAAGTCTGGAAGCTTTTCCACAGTCCCAGGGAAAGGAGTCAGCCTTGAGCAGCAGAATTAGTGAAAGCTGCTTCTCTGACTGCCCCCAGGCAGAACTCCTGTGACCTGCCCAGGCCAAAGTGCAGGGCCCCTTCAGGCAAGGTGACTCCTGGAGGTGGTGATTGTCTTCTCAAGTACTGTTCTTGAGAAGACAATCTGTTCTCTGAAACAGACTAGCTGGAGACAAAGGTTGTCCCTGCTAGAGATAAGCTTGAGAAGCCGCCTCTGGCTCTGGAGGTTGAAGCAATTACAAAAGGACCTGAGGTTAGAAAGGAAATCACCTGGATAATGGATCAGGTCAGAGCTAGTGGACAACTGTAGTCACCTCTCTGGGATGGCACATAGGTGGGTCAAAAAGTTGATGAAAGCTGCCACTGGGCCCAGCACACCAGGCTGCTCCTCTTGCTCAGAAACGCCAGCCATTTTCCCCACTACACTCCCATCTCTGGAAGGCCTTCCTCATCCCACAGCAGCAAGATCTGTCCTCACCAACTTCCTCTCCCTCTTCCTGGCCCCTCTTCGACCTCCACATTCTCTCACCCAGTCTTTCCACATCAGGACAATTGATTGTCTCCTTCTAAGGAACTTTGGCCTCTTACAGGCAGGAAACCACAATCACAGGCACGGGCACAGTAGGCCCTAAGTAAATGCTCACAGGGTGAGCCAACAAACCCCTCATCCTTCCTTCAACTAAGCGCTCCTTCAAGATCCTCTCACAGGCCTGCAGCTTCATTCCCATTTACAGCACCTGCTTTCTACTCCGTCTTCCTCTGTAGTCGGCACCCTACCCAACACAGACACACACACCATACACACACACACACCACACAAACACCACAGACACACACCATACACACACACACCACATAAACACCACAGACACACACCATACACACACATACACACACACCACACAAACACCACAGATGCACACCACAGGCACACACCATACATACACACACCACACAAATATCACAGGCACACACACACCCCACACACAAATATCACAGGCACACACCATACACACACATACATACACTGCACAAACTTCACAGGCACACACCATACATACACACACCACACAAATATCACAGGCACACACACACACACCCCACACACAAATATCACAGGCACACACCATACACACACATACATACACTGCACAAACTTCACAGGCACACACCATACAGACACACACACCACAAATACCACAGGCACACACCATACAGACACACACACACACCACAAATACCACAGGCACACACCATACACACACACACCACACAAATATCACAGGCACACACCACACAAATACCACAGACACACACCATACACACACACCACACAAATACCACAGACACACACCATACACACAGAGACACATACCACAGGCACACACCATGTACACACACACACCACCACACGTAAACACCAACACCACCACACACATCACAATACACTATACACACACACACAACACAGGCACACACATCACACACTCCACAAATACACACACACAAGACACACACAACACAGCACATGTACACACCATACAACATCACACATACCACACATACACATATCCCAGACACCACACACACACTCCAACCGAGTTAGAGTCTCTGAATACCAGGGATGCAAATGCCCTACAGATATCATAGTTCATTGTTTAACAAATGAGAGCACTCAAGCCAAAGCAATCTAATCGTTTGTATGAACTGACAAAGCTTTAGGCTTTCTTTAATTTCTAACTGTATCTCTCCCCATTAATAATCACATTCACTTTAATTTAGCCAAGGGCTCCACGGAGCCTTTACATACAGCTGAATGACTGTTCCCAGCTGAGGGAGAAGAGTGTATTTATCTATCTCTAAATACAAGACAGGACTTGAGGCACCCAAAATGAGACAGACAGGACACCGTTTCATGGAGATGTCCACACCCAACATGGTAGATTTGGAAAGGCTTCAGAACACGAGCTGTTACTACTGTGAGCCCGGGCAAGGGCGGGTGACATGAACCAGGGCTGGTGGTAGTGAGACAGGAGGTCACCTGTGACAGAGCAATGTTCCTTTTGGGAAATGAGCAAAGGACTAAGCTGGTGCACACCAGAGCTGCAAGAGACAGAGAAACGTGGAGAGTTAGCTCTCAGCTACAAGTGAAGGAAAGGGAAGCCAGTTCTGAAAGCAACCTCTTCCAGGTTTTTCTCTTCCAGTCTCCCAGCCCAGGACTTCTAGATACCCATCTGCCTGTAGGGAGGAATGATGAGAGAGCAAGGGTGTGGGGGTTGAGGCCATGCCATCCCATCCCGTGCACATGCTCTCAAACTGGTTGCAGGAAGGATTTGAAGGGAGAGCCATGGATAATGCTCACCCCTGTGTTTCTAAGGATTACATGGGGCTGACAAGTTGGCTCAGCCCTGATAGCTGATAGCAAGCTTGAAGATCTGAGTTTGATCCTCAGGATCCACACAAAGAACTGACTCCTGCAAGCTGTCCTCTGACCTTCACAGCCACACCGGGGCACCGAATCACACACTTATGCAATAGATAATTCTGAAATCGGATTATTCAGAAAGCTCCTCCCACCCCCAGGGGAACTTGGATTTTTCTAATTCTTCCCCCTCCTCTTTTCACCTGTGTTCCTTACGGAACTGCAGGAGGGCAGAGCCACCCAAGAGAATGCAAGAGGTGGGGGGGGGGGGGTCAGTCACAGAGGAAGGCGAAAAGTTTGCCCTATCTCTGTACCTGGAAATCTCAAAATAAAAAACAAGGGTATATCCCGATTGCAGCTGGCTTAGGAATCTGTATTTTTCTGACTTCTGGAATCTGAGCAAAAGTCTTTTAGAAATCACTCCAGGGGAACCCAGGAAGCTGTAGCCACAGACCAGGAGCAGAGGGGGGTCAGCCTGGAAGCAAGCAGCTGGAGTGTAGCTTCCCCCAGATTACTGAGATCCTAGGCCAACCACAGGCTTGCTACTGAGAGACAAGGCAACCTCTGGACCAACTGAAGAGGTGGATTTCCCAGCAGGCAAAGCCAGTGCACACACATGGAAGGGTGTTAGAGCCCAGTGGAGGCTGAGTCACCCAGTGAGGATGGTTGGCTCACGAAACAGCTCCCTGACTTGAAGACTTCCGGGCCAAGAGGTGCAAAACTCTTCCTGTCTGTGCACAACGTTCCTCCCACTTCAAAGGGAAGAAGATAATTGATTCTTATATGATTCAAATATGAGTGACCAGAGACTGGGAACACAGGTTCCCCTTGTCCCAACATAACGCATTCCAATGTGGAAAGAGTTTTGAGAACTTTAGTTACAGAGCAAGGGATACGATGAGGATCCTGGGTACTATCTGATACTGGCATTCTTAGTTCTTGGAGCATTCTTAGAGCTTGGTAAAGGTTAGGCTCCGGTTCCTGCATTCCGGATTTACCTGATAGTAGGAAGGATGTCCCGAAGATAGGGATGTGATAAGTGGCTATTAAGCAGTCTAAAGATAACCAAAGAGGAGCCTGGATCTACAGCATTCCAACTCTCCATAAGCATTAAATTCTAATCAGTCCATCAACCCCGCGGACTCTTTAGCATAGGTGTGGCTTTTTTTTTCTTTCTGGGAACTCAGTTCACACCCATCCTGGAATCAAATAACCCAATGCAGGGTGGCTACAAGGAAAGACGGACCCCTTGTTGGGAGAGTTTCCCAAACTACCAAGGTTTAACCAAAAACCACCTCAGCATTTAACTGATCAAAAGAGGCCAGATTAACTAAGCAAAAGACTCCCCGTGGATCCTTTGTGCCTCTATCTGCCCAGCCTAGCTTCCCTGGAGTTTTGGAGAGTGTAGGGACAGTGATAAACTGGATTCCAGAACTGTGTTGGGGGGTGCCGGGCCGGGGGCGAGAGATACACTCTGATCTGTGAAAAAGGACCGGATTTATATGCAACTGGGCTTTCTGGCAGCAATGCAGGCCAGGCAGAATGGTGAGCCACGTGGAGAAGAGATGGAGCAGGGGTGGGTGGGCCACAGAGGCTAGTTGAGCAGGAATGGGGATAAGGGAGACGCAGAAAGAAGATTGCAGAGGTGATGCCCCGACCGGGAGGCCTCCCTGGAAGGTAGCAGCTTCAGGAAGAAGGATGCTAGCAGTTCCAGTGAGAGGCATTGAGGCCACAGACAGGACTTCCCCAGCCCCACCTTCCTCTTCTGGGACCCTCCCTCCTAGAGAAGTCGTGGTCCTGTTTGCACGTGGCGTTGCTGCCCCCTCCTGGGAGATGCCGGCAGCTGCTCCTCACTCCCGAGACGCTCAGGCAGTTCCAAACTGGCTGTGTGCACTCACCACGGGTGAATTCCCCCATTGAGAGCATTCCTGTTAAAATCACCCAGGTCAGCCAGACTGGTGGCGGCAGAGCATGCCTGTAAGCCCATCCTTGGCAGGAGGATTTGGAGGTTGAGGACAGTGTTAACAACTTAATGAGACTCTATCTCCTGCGAGTAAAAACAAAAAGCAGAGAAAGGAAATTGCACTTGCTGATTTGATCAAGGCCCACAGTATTTGGGGGGGGGGGGTTCTGGGGGGAAGGGGTGTGGAATCTATTAAACTTGTCTTCCTTCTTTTGTTTCGATGCCTCGCGTCTTCATTTAATCTGTCTTTTGTCTGCAACCGCCAAGAGTGAAGTTTCACACATGGGGTGCCTCTCAGGCAGGGACTGAGGCTCCACAGCTCTGGCCGATTGGTGCCATGGCGCCCCTTACCTGAGAGCAAAAAATTCCTTGAACATCTGAGACACTTGCAGATCTGCTGGGCCCTAAAGTACACCTGCTTTCAGACAGTGCTCTTTCCTAGCATGAATAAGCTTTGGCTTCTAAAGTAGACTGAGGTAGCTGGTGCTAGCTCAGTTGGTAGACTCCACCCAGCCCTGGGCTCATTCCCAGCATGGCGTAAGACCAAGTGTACCAACATCCGATTGTAGTCACTCAGGAGATAGAGGCAGGAGGATGAGAAGTTCAAGGTCATTCTCTGCTGCACAGTGAGTTTGAGGCCACCCCGAGGTACCTGAAACCCTGACCCTAAAATAATAATAAGAAGAAGAAGAATAAGAAGAAGAATAAGAAGAAGAAGAAGAAGAAGAAGAAGAAGAAGAAGAAGAAGAAGAAGAAGAAGAAGAAGAAGAAGAAGAAGAAGAAGTTATGCCCAGAAAGAATTAAGGCAATTAGAATAATATTTCCTAATAAACATTTTGTGACTGTAAGCTCAAAATATCGACTGTCTCTGTACTTAGAGGAAGCCCTGTGTGGCTTCTCCTTGGCACAGCCCAACCCACCACTTGTTCTCTGAGAACAATCTCACTCTTGTTCTCTGAGGCTGAGATCAAGTAAAGTGAGAGTTGCTGGAACCTTGGCACCATGACCCTGTGCCTATCAATCTGAAAATGGAGCCAGCTAACGGGAGAGGCAGATGCTGCCTCAAGGGTAATTCATGCCCTGTGAGAGATGGTTCGGATGCTGTCAGAGTCTAGATATACGCTACCTAGAATTACTAGAACGCCCAGCAATTTAAAACCTACAATGGTTTATTTCTGAAAATATCCATTCACTATTGGCCGTGTCCAGCTTGTTCCTGCTGGACTTCAAAGCTCGCCACACTATTGTGAGCCATTTCTTCCACTCAGCCCATCTTGGCTTCTCTAGCAGATGTCAGTCTCTTGCTCAGACTCTGGTCCCTAGAAGCCACATAGTGGAAAGTGGCACTTAAAATACTTTGACACATGCATGTTCACACACACACAGAGAGAGAGAGAGAGAGAGAGAGAGAGAGAGAGAGAGAGAGATTCTGTTTCTTATAGAAACAGAAAAGTCAAAAAAGAAGAGCAGGGTTTGCTCAACCTGTGTAGACACCAAAGTCCAGTGGGGCCCCAGGTCCTGGTGACAACCCTGCCCTACTCTACAGCTTCCTATCAGGATCTCACCTCTCCTTACTAAGCTTCCTGCTTGCTCTTTAACTAGTTTTCCTGACTACCAACTACTCCTTTCTTCAGTTGTCGGAAGAGTGACCTCCATTTGTGCTTCTTTTTAAGACCTTCTTGTTTGATCGTTTGGGGTATCTGTGTGATTTGTATGGGGGCCATTGTTTTGGCTTGGATGGCGATGCTTTGTTTTTTAGAGACAGATCTCAGGTATCCTGAGCTGGTCTCAAACTTGCTAAGTGGCAGAGTGACCTTGCTGTCTGATTACCCTGTGTCCGCCTCCTCCTGTGCAGGGATTACAGCTGCAGGGCATCATACTCTCCCGGCCCCCTGCTTACCCTACCCACTTAATTATATCCCCAGCTCAACTGATCAGCCGAGGTTCTGAAGATAAAACAATGGACCCTTTAGTTCACCTTCTGGCCAGGTAATCTCTCAGTCAGGACCAGAGGCAGCTGCTGTGTCACACAAACCCTAATTAATGGTGGCTTAAAGTAAAACAGTTAATTTCTCTTTTCACACAGTTTAGAGTAAGCCTTGACAGACTAGGGCTTAGGTCTTTCTGTCTGTTGTGTGGCATTTCCTTTTGAATGGAAACTTTCCATCTTGGGGTTCTTGGGGAGCTGAGGAGGAGATGAGCCCTTCCCACCTACTCATCTGCCAGCCAGTCATGCAGAGAGCTTCAGGGTTCCAGCTTTGCCAACCGTCATCCAGGTTAGAGTGAGGTTTTGGTGGACAGAGAGCAGTGACCTCTGAGTTGGTCATGTTCCCGTTAAGTATCCCTTCACTGATACCCTGTAAGCAACCCCAATAATCTCATTGGCTTTGCTGTAACCATTACCTTGGTCTGTTGTCATTTCTGAATCTGGGATGAGAGGACATTTGGTCACATTTCTCCAGGAAAAGTGTCCCAGCACATCCTGAACTTTGCCTCTTATCTTTAAGGTCATCGCACAGCTGTAAGATGGCTGCTGCAGGGTGGATGTCACAATGGCATTCCTCACAGCAGAAAGGGAGGGTCAAGAGCGAAGGCCTGTGGCGCTTCATAGTCTGGGCTTGGTTGCTTTCTTCACCGTCTCCAGAATTCCAGGACCCCGGCTTCTTTCATGTATCTCTCTGCCGTCTCAAGAGGATGTTTGCTTAAGTGCATTGAAATCTTGAGTGGTAGAGAGATAACAGTTCGAATGAAGAGAGCAGATGAGGCGACTCCGCCCAGGCTGCCTTCTGTAGCATGCTTTCCTTCCACCACCCACTGCCCTGACCTCCTTGGGGTTAGACTTTACCCACTGATCCGCCTTACCTGCCAGCCGGAGTCTACAGTGCAGGGGACTGGACCTGGCTTTCAGAGGTACTTGGCGTGGGTTTGCCATCAAAAGCTTTCCACATCTCCAGAGGTTCCAGAACTCTGGATTCCAGACCCAGTCATGAATTTGATCTTTTTCGGTGATCAAATGAGACATGTTATGAAGTAGTTAAAGCAGTGACAGTCATGATGATTGTAACAGCTCTAAAATGGTCCATGAATAGAAGTAAAGTTATACCAAATTTGGATGCCGATATTAAATATTCCTATATGATGTGTTGATTGACAGGTAGGTAGAAAGAGGGATAACATATTTTTTTCAGCACAGTAACCCTTAAGAAAGGTTTATTCTCTTCTTATAATTAACTGGAAGTTGTAAGCAATCAAAAGGATAAGAAAACTGTAGTATTTAGAACTAAAAAGGATTGAGAGCGTGGAAGCTGTTCATTTGTTCTCAGAGTGGAAACTTTTCCTTCTCAAGGCAGCTATCCTGGGCTTCTTGACACTTATTCAGTCTCCTCTAGCTTAGTGTGACCCTTTCTCTGCAGGCCTGTGTGCACATTCTTCCCTCAGACTGGAATGCTCTTCTCCTCACTGCTCAGCTCCTTCTAATTATTATTTGGATCTTTGTTCAGGTGTTAGCCACCCCACCCCCACCCCACTCTCCTATGTCAACTCCTGCAGCTCTTCCCTTCCTCAGTGCAGGGCGTTGATCCATTGGGTTTCTGCAAGAGAATGGGCAAGAGCCTGCACACTTGTATTTGTGACCCTGGTCTATTCTGCTGTGATGACCTTCACTGGCGTTCACGTAAAGCATTTCCCAGCGTTAACAGCCACTGAAGTCCCAAATCCACGTGAAGCCCACTGCCCCATGTCTGACCTATTGCATGACACATACATTAAATCTAAACCTCAGCAAGGCTAACACTAGCTCTCCAGCTTTCCCCGAGGGATCCCTCCTCCTCCCTCCCCCTGCCTGCTTCTCCTCCTCCCCTTCCTTTTCACCTCCTCTGTTTTCTACCTGAGGAAATGGCAAGATTACCCACCCTGCTACTCCTTCCCCTTAGAACGGTCCCTCTCACTCTTCCAACACAGCAAGTTCTGGTCTCTCAGCCTCTCACCAACCTCTCATTTGAGAGGGGCTAGCCAAGGAACAAATGGCAATTGATGGCTACTAGGGACATTTTTCTTTGGAGGTGTAGACACTGGTAAGTGGCCCATGGTCCAGTGGATGGCTCTATGCTATGCAAAGTTAACTGTATTTAGTAGGTTATTTCAAAAGAAGAAGAAAAAGAAGGAGGAGGAGAAGGAGGAAGAGGAAGAGGAGGAAGAAGAAGAAGAGGAGGAGAAAACATAAAGTTGGAAAGGGGATAAGGGGATACAGAGAGATGGGTGGGGAAATGAGTGGTAGATATGATCAAACTATATTTTACACATGTATGAAATCCCAATGAATAAATTATATATAAATACTCTCATTTTGGATTGCCACATTTCACCTTGGCAACTGAATTCTATCCACAGTTCCAGCTACTTAAATCTGTCCTCCACAGCCAGTGAACCCTTTTGAAGCACCAATTTCATCAAGATCCCCTTCTTCCAGGATCTTCCCCATTCTCCTACAGAAACCCAATGGATCAATGTGAAGGCCCACAGTGGCTGGGAAGCCCACACTGTCTACATCTGGAAATGGAAGTAGACAGTTGAGCTTGTAAGAAAGAAAAGAAGATACCCTTGGGCTTAGCATACAGGCCATCTGAGGGCTGTGTTCCTCTCCAGCCAACCTGACTCTATTTCCCTGTTAAGTCAATATGTGGATAAGAGGAGACTCTCTGTAAGCCAGGCCAACATCCATACATCTAGTGTAAATATCATACCATACATATATTACCACAAACCTCCAAATCTAGCCCCTAAAACATGCACATAGGCTAACTCATCTTCCTACAAGTTACCTCTCCAAGGCCTGTGTCATAGCAATGTCGCCAACATAAGCAGAAGTTGGAAAATAGTAAACTACTAAAAATATAATTTTTCTAGACTCTGTACTACTCTACTCGCTTCATTTCTCAGCTTTTTAAACGTGGTTTTGTTGAGGTTTCTTTTTTCACTGTCCATTAGCTTACATTCTTAATTTTATATTCCAGGTTTGCACGGTTCTTCTTAAAGAAGACCCTAAGTTACGGTCAGTGTCAGACCTCGAGAAAGATGAGTCTGCTCTTGGAGTGTGTCATTCACAGACACCTAAAAGAAAGCTGCTAAAAGATCTGTAGAAAGAAAGAAGTTGGACCTAGAAGGGAGATGTGGATTCAAGGGACAGCAAGACCAGACTGGAGAGATGGCTCAGTGGTTGAGAGGACTTGTAGTTCTTGGGGAGGACCAGAGTTCAGTTTCATTACCCATGTCAGGCAGCTCTTGAAACCTGATGCTCTCTTCTGGTGTCTCCAGGCACCTGCACCCATGTGGACAGACATGAGTACTCAAAAACAAAGAAAACAGAGGCAAATGAAATGATCAGAGGTTAATAATAGCATCTCATTTCTCATCCTCTGGGTAGATGGCCTGAGCGTGTGCTGTGGTCTTACGTTCTTCTATGGTTCACCTTCGGGGATCTCCACTCTCATTCTGTACCATGCCTGCTTCCTGCTGCTAGAGAACAGTCCATACACATATTATCATTAGAAGTGGATTAGAAACAATTGAGAGTTTAAATGAAACATTTTGCTTTCAGCACGTTGAGGTTTGAATATGAAATGTCCCCCATAGGCTCATGTGTCTGAACACCGAGTCCCCAGCTGCGGGTGCTGCTTTGGAAGAGTATAGAACCTTTAGGAGATGGAGCCCCACTGGAGGAAGTGAGCTACCAGGGATGAGCTTTCAGATTTTATAGCCAAGCCCACATCTTGTCCATTCTCTGCTTCCTAAACAGCAGCCTCATAGCGGTGTCACCATGGCAATTCTGCACCACGAGAGACTGTAACTCCCGTTAAACTCTAAGCCCAAATGAGCCATCCCTCTGTTGTTGGTTAGGCATGGTGCTTTGAATGAGAAGGTCCTCCATTGGCTTGGGTATCTGAACACTCGGTCCCCAGTTGGTGCCACTGCCTGAGGAGGTTGGAGGAAAAGCACATCTCTGAGGGCTGGGCTTTCAGAATTCATAGCCTTGCCCCATGTTAAGATAGTAACATTTTCATTTCACACTGGGCTCACATCCCTAGCAAACTGTCCATCTCCTCATGCACGCATCTCCTCATGCTAGGGTCTGCTGAGATGTGGGTTATTGCTGCCTCACTGCCTGTCCCCTAACATCCCAACATGGCTGCAATTGTGCAGGGACCCAGACAGGTGGCACTTGATCCTGTGATAAAGTCTGGAGGACAGTGGCTTTTTTTTTTTCAAATTCCTCAACTATGTGAATTTGAATAAAATTAAGTCTTTTTTTTCTAGAAGATTTTGGATACTTTTGACTACAACTTATAATACTGCAAGTGAAGAGTCTTCAATGCCAATGAGTTTATGGACAGATTCTGAAAAGGTAAATGTTTTAAAATGGCAAGTTGGTGACCAGAATGTGTCCAGATTGTAACTAATGAGGGTGCTTCTCTGGCCAGCTCATTGGCCTGTTGTCCTTTACTTCTCAGGAGTGGTGGAGCAGAGGAGATGGCCCCAGCTAGGGCTAGGCGCCAGCTTCCCCAGTAGAAAAAAAAAGAAAGAAAGAAAAAAGAAAAAAAGAAAAAAATGACTTGCATTTGGACAAAAATTTTTTAGTATCTGAAAACAACCAGGCCCATGCCGCTGCCCTGACTCATCCTGTGGGAGAAGGGCTCTGGACAGACCGCTCTAGCTCTGAGACAGTGGACTGGTGTGTTCTTCCTGACACCTGGCTTGCATTTTGTTCTTCCAGGAGAACAAAGGCTTCTGTCCACATCTTCTGAGTTCCCAAATGCCAGATCTACTGGACAGCAGCTGCAAGCCATTCCTGGGGGGTTGCTGCCCCTGCGTGGACAAGCTCAGGGAGGTGTTTGCTACTTCTCCTTTGGTACTTAGCCCCACATTCTCCAGGAGGCTGTAGACACTGTGCCTTGGCAATGGAATTGGAGGATCTTGAAAGCAGTTTGGAGACACATTCAGAACATGAGGAGTGGAGTGCATTTGTCTGGTAAGAAGGAAGAAGGCGCATGAAGACTTTTCCAGAAAGAATGAAGGATGCAGACGGTAAAGCCATCAAGATGAAGCTGGCCCAGATCTGCACAATAGGTGCCCTGTGTGCTGTTGGGGGACTTTTATGTGTTTAGGATGTTTGCAACCCCTGGCCCAGCTACGACCCTGGATGGGGGTCTACTAAGAAAAATAATCTGGTTTGGAACAGCATTCTTCCAGCCCCACTGGATGGGAAAACGCCCCTAGGAGCCAAGTCTCTCTGCCCTTGGCAAAGCCTTGGCCCCTGAATCCACTTATGAGCTCTTCGCTTTGAAAGGCCTGCACTATTCCTATCTGAGTCATCTGAAAACAAATAAAAAGAGACCTAAACAAACAAACCTAATTGTGCGCAGAAACACAGCCAGGTTTCCAGCCTGGCTCCCCTCTGTTTTCATTAGTCGGGAGCCAACGCATACAGCTCGCGTGGCATCCAGAACAAGCTGAAATATGAAAAACAAATTGCCAAGCTCACTCTTTCCTCCCTCTCCGCTTCACAGGGCACCAAGAGAGCCAAGTCCTGGTTTCTTTTGCCTTGATGGACAGCTATCCATATAGCAGACTGCCCATGGCCAACCTGGGGACAGTGGCATCTGTGACCATCAGCACTTGGCGGACACACAGAAAGTTCTGCAGACAGGCTTGTGGGTCTTGGGAGATTATTGTTTGTACAACCCATCAGCAGGATTTCTCCTTCCATTTTCCTTTCTGATAAGATCACCTAGTTTTTCTCTGAAGAGTCCACTCTCTCTGAAACTTCAGTCCATTTAGTTGGCTGTGTCTGTCCCATCTTCCCTGTTTCTAGTGGTGGGACCTCGTCAACCAGACTTACTGAGATAGTGTCTCCATAGATGCTAAATCCAAATTAGGCTGTAGAGAGGCAAGCCTGAGTCTTCAACCCTGCTATCCTGAATGTATCAAATCTCATCTGATCTCAGAAGCTGAGCAGGGCTGGGCCTGGTTAGAACTCTCATAGGAGAGACAAGCTTGAGCCCTTTGGGACGGTTGGGAAAGAAGCATGCATTCTTAGAGGGTCATGTTGCTGGCACAGTGCAAGCCTGGAGCTGCTGGAGGTCATGCTGACACCACATGGGGAGAGCCTGGGGAGCATGAGGAAAAGCAGACAGAGCTTAGCCAGCTCCCCAGCAATGGCTGATAATGGCTCCATCCTGCACTTTGCCATAATACAAACTCTCATTCTTTCTTCAGCTACTTTGAGCTTCTGAATGCTAGAATTCTGTCTTATACACACCCCTGCACAGACCTCAAAACGCCACGTGTGCTTACATTTTTACATTATTTGGGCAGGAGTGCTTTTTTTTTTTTTTTTTCAACTTCTGGGGGATGATCTTCTCAGAAGAATTTTTTTCCCCTCAGTGAATTTGAATTTCAGTTCTCTTTTTCATTTCAGTCGTCTGGGATTCTGAGAAACAATCATTGTAGCCCCGAATCTTGTGTGGGGTAAATCCTGTTTCTAGATGTTTGGAGGGAAAAAAAAAAAGTCTCTCATAGAACTCACTGTCGATGCAAAGAAGCAATCACAGAAAAGAATGAATGTCTTTGCATTCTTCATCCTGTTTTCTGACGCTGGAGAAGTAGGGAGCAAAGTGCCAAGCCCAGGCTAGATCCAACGCTTATTGAATGCAAGAACAGCAACACCTCTCAGCCAAGCAAAACCAAAGTCATAAATGGCATAGGCACTGAGAGGAACAATCCAATCTACAGGGTCATTTATTTTTTCTTTCCATGTCCTATGTGTCATAGGAGAGATTTGTCCTGTCAGACCTGCTCCTGATAGCACACTAGAAAAGAGTATTCATTATACCGATTCTTCTACACCAATTCTCTGAGTTGGTGTGGGGCAGTGGACTTGGCTCGGCAGTTGAGAGCAGTAGTGTCTGCTCTTCCGAAAGGCCCAAGACTATCATCTGTGGATCTCAGCATCTGCTTGTCTCAAAAGTCTCTAGTTAGCTGATGTATCTGGACAAAGGCAGCTTTGTGGCCCCAGGCAGGTCCAAGGTAGCTGGAGGGTCTGTCTCCCTCTGGCCTGCAGGGGCCTGTGGGGCAGTGACTCAGAAAAACTGGACCATAGGTAGTAACAAAAGTTCAGAACCCCAAACTCTTAACTGAGAATGGCAGTTCATTAGCCCCCCAACCAGATTCCTGTCCTGGAGCATGTGACCATGACACTCCACTACAAGGACCACGACGATTGGTCATGTAGTATAGAGCCTAGAGTTCTTCATGCTAATGAGGTGTCTAGATAGGGCCCTGAGGGTTTAGCCAATAAGCTTCCCTTCCTGCACATTCCTTCCTGCAAAAGGTATTTAATCTCTGGTTATCCTAAGAAAGTCATGTCCATCCTTTTCTGCAGCGAATAAACAGTTTGGACAAGCAAGGATTATCTTTCTCTCACAAGGACCGCCGTCAGGGGAAGCCTTCATCATAGGGAGCCATGCGTACCTCTCCTGCAGAAGGCTCCTCTGAACTCAAAGCACTCACCCAGGGCTCATCTCAGACTCGAAACACCCCCACCCTGCGCCCTTCTCGACTGTTCGATGTTCCCAATGTCAGGGTGTCCAGGAGTTCAAGAACCGCAGCCACTGTCCCAGCCCATGCCATTTCTCACCCAGGGAAACACAGACTGGGACCCCTATCTTAGGCTGCATTTAGTCTCCCTTGAGTGGCGTTTCTATGTCCCACAAGACTGGCGCCCCATCGGGGAGAAAGGTGTTTCGCCTCCCCGAGCGGCGTTCTGACACCCCAGCAGTGAGGCAGAAACACAGAACCACAAGTTGGAATGACTGACAGGACAGGGTGAAGGCGGTACAGGAACTGAGAAAAGAGGATGAACAACTTTGTACATCTTTACCTTTTTAAAAATTAAAGCTTGTCTTCTCAAAGGGAGTTCTGTCAAAGTTTGGTTTGAGTGCCCCTCTGCCTGTTCCCACTGGAGAGACACATTCCTTCTTCTGTCTCTTGTACAAAATCCCACATGCACAAGATCCAAAACGCATATAGGTTTTGTGGGATTTTTAGTTGTTGGTTGTCTTTGTTTTGATCTTTAAACGGTACTTGTCTAAACAAGTTTAATATTTTGCCTACATATGAAGATAGTCTACATTATGACATGTGTAACTTACCGGTGTATTTTGTTTTTCATTTTGTTTTGCTTTCTGAGACAGGGTTTCTCTACGTAGCCTTGGCTGTCCTGCTACTCACTTTGTAGACCAGGTTGGCCTCAAACTGAGTGTTGGGATTAAAGGTATGTGCCACTACCACCCAGCTTACCAGTGTGTCTTATTCAAAGCACCTATAACTACCTTTAACTCCATAAGAGAAAAAAAAAAAACACTATAGTTTTCCTTAATTTTACAGATAAGAAAATTGAAGTCTCTATAGATTAAGTTTGTTGGGACAGATATAACACAACATAACAAAAATAGGTGATTTAAATAAGGAATTAAAAAATCAAAACATTCTGGAATCTCAAAGCCCCAGATCCTAGTGTCAGTGTGGCTGGGTCTATCTGAGGATTGTGATGGAAGACTGGAGGCCTCACCAGCCAGGGAGGTGGACTTCTCTGTGCCTTCCCACGTCTTCCCACTGCAGGTGTCTCTAAAGGCCATCTTCTTTAAGCAAGCCTGTGGGGTCTATTTCTGCTCACAGATATAATCCAGAGGTTGAACCAGAACGCCAGTGGAATGATTCCTCTTACCTCCAGAACTGATTACCCAAGCATCCTTACAATGGATTAACACATTGAAACAGTAACATAGGCTGTCTGGAGCCTACACCAAATCAACTCCAGGAGTTTGGCCTGCCCCCATTTGATCTTAATTGCCCTTGCCCCATAGATCCTGGGGAACCTACAGGTGATGCATGTTTAAGAAGATGAAGATTTTTTTTTCTCATACACATCTGCTCGGGCAAACTCCTTTGGATAAGGTTGGAGGTAGGTGGGAACTGCAAGTGCACAGCCCGGGTGCAGAGGACTCTTCCCACCCTCACCTCTAGGTGGTTTAACTTGCAAACAGGAGATGAAGTATTTCATTCAAAAGACAGTTGTCATGTTTTGCTTGATGGGGAGAAGAGAAAAACATTTGGGAAGGAAAGGAAGGGAGAAGCGAGTACCTGAGGAGGAACCCGGAAGAACAGAAATGTTGGACAGGTGCTCCAGACAGGGGCCTACTGCTACAGTGTGACTGTGTCTCGGAAAGTTCACATGCTGGGTACACATGCCCAACATGACAGGGTTGGGAGGTGGTTTCTGATAAGAGGTGTCTAGGTCAGGAGGACTTTGCCTTCACGAGCTGGCTGATGTCACTACAAGGAAGTGGATTCGTTGCCACAAGAGTAAATTGCTAAAACTACTTCCTGGCCTTCTCATTGCAGATTCTCTTGCCCTTCTGTCTTTTGGCATGGGGTGATGCAGGAAGGCTCTTCCAAGCACCATGTTCTTGGACTACCCAGCCTCTTGGAACCATGAACCAAATAAGTCCCTGTACTTCGTAGTTTGCCCAGTCTTAGGTATTGCATTGTATGTTGTGACCATAATCAATGTAACTATCCACAGAGAGATTTTTCTCCAGACAAAGTGTGATTGGGAGTGGACACTGCATGTCAGAATCTCTGAGCCAGTAGATGTGGGGTTTTTTTTGTTGTTGTTGTTGTTTGTTTTGTTTTTTTGTTTTTTTTTTTGTTTTTTTTTTTTTTAAGAAACAAAGGTGGGTAAAGACTTTTCTGAAACAATTAGTTTTGGTTGTAAGCATCAGTAATGTGGCTTTGATCTAAAACTCAGAGGTAGATTGTAGAGGTGAATATGTTAATCTGCTTTGGCTCCCAGTGGTCAAAAATATACAGGAGATTGCTTCCGTTACAACCTTTGCCTCTATTTTTGTTCAAAATTGACACAAGTGACTTCATTTTATTTTGACAACTCTCACTGCATTTATCATTATCAACAACCATGTAATTATGCAGAAGAAGACTTAGACAGTCCTTGGTGCCAGAAGGCGTATGGAACCTCGTTTTATTTTACATGGAAGTATACATAATGACAGGAAGCTGAGCATGCCCTTTTGTGACTTATCTGAGTCCTGGCCATGAAAAGCATTGGCCAGTGGAAATGTAATGACTAGGCTATTTGAGACCCACTCACTGGACATCCCTCAGAACCAGTGACCATCCCTCAGGTGAAGAAACCTGGGTCACCTGTTGAATGATAGGATGCAAACCCCTAACCAAGCTTTCCCTCTGACCCCAGCTTAATGATGAGCCACTTACTACACAGCTGAGAGGCCACTTTAGACCCTATTGTCAAGCCTAACCCGTTTAGGCCATTTGGTCCAGCCATCCTGCAGAACTGTGAGAAAGAACCACTAGATTTGGCATATGTGTTATTATATTTTATTGCTTATGAAATGAAGCCCTGGAAAGACGGAGCAGCTCACATCAATCATCTGCTAAATGGCATAGCCAGGACTTAAACCCAGATCTATTTGCTACCTGTCTCCCGCTAGTGCCTGATTAGAGTCATCTCTATCTGAAGAAACTGAGATTGAAGGCCAAGGCAGGAGCTTGTGTGTTGGTACTAGAGGCCGCAGATAGAACAGGCAAGATGGTGATACTGACAAAGCCTGTAGTTATGGTATTGTCTTCACTATAGTTATGGTATTGATTCCCAGGGAGTTTCAAACTCAGCTGTGAGTTAACATCCTCAAGTTTTTGTTTGTTTGTTAGTTCTTGCAAATCTTAATGCTCCAGTCATTCTCCAAACCAAGTAAATCAGAACTCCCAAGGACTAGACTCAGTCCTTTCAAACCTCCCCAATAATTCCAAGGAGCCACAAAGCTTGATAATGTCTTAGCTTCCCTAAACAGGAGCACTGTTGGACTAGGAAGTCCCCCAGGGGCATGAGAAGGAGAGGGAAACTTCCTGAGGAAGGGAGGGTAGGAATCCCAGCAGGATGGATTCAATCAACATGCATATGTGTGCACCACTGTATGATTGTTTCCTGTCCTTGGGGACAGCTGGATGATGGGCACATGGCTGTAGAACCGCATCTCACCCCGACTAATGTCATGGTTATAGTCTCCATACCAGGAGTAGCTTGGGAGAGGAGAGAAAGAAATTACATCCACCTAGACCAGAGATGGAGATACACTGGTCCAGGGTCTTGAAAGCACACACAGAAGATCTTCATGTTTACCAGAGCGGTCTTGGAGGGAGGAGTGGTGGTGGTGGTGGTGGTGGTGGTGGTGGTGGTGGTGGTGGTGCTGCTGCTGGTGCTGGTGCTGGTGCTGGTGCTGGTGCTGGTGCTGGTGCTGGTGCTGGTGCTGGTGCTGGTGCTGGTGCTGGTGCTGGTGCTGGTGGTTTAGGGGATGGTGGTTGCCCAGATTTAACCATCACTGTGCAGGAAGAGGCTGTATACTCCAAGTATCCAGCTGGCTTTAGCCGTTGCAAGAGGAAATTACCTGCTGCACGGCTTAAGTAACACTTTTGTTTCTTGTCGTTCTGATGGCTACAAAGCCCAAGGTCAAGATGCTGGTTGGGTTTTGTTCCTAGTAAGGATTCTGTTCCAGCTTGCAGAGTGCCACCTTTTACTATATCCTTGAATGTTGGGATATGGAAGTTCCTGGTCTCTTCTTCCTCTTATGAGGACACTAATCTCATCATGGCATTTCCACCTTTATGATCTCAAGGTCAAGGGCAAGGAGTCTGCATCCATAACTCCTGGAGGTCAAGGGATGTGAGGTCAAAAATACAGTATCGGATCTTCCTCTATTCCCCAGACTCTTTCACAGAGCATCTAAAAATCATGGATGTTGGCACAGACAGAAAGACTGGGGCCTAATCACCCAACTTCAGCCACTGTGTCCTCCCCTCATTTGTGGCATACAAGCATTCATGAATTCAATGTGGCAGCAGACCCTTTGGGCTCTGCCAGGTCTCAGCCTATGGGGACACTTCCCATTCAAACCTGTCTCTTGTGATTGCTGATCATCCTGGCTGCTAATATCCCCTCCCTTCTGATGGTCTCTTTGGCTCTGAATCCTCAGGAGGCTATATTCTTCATAAAGATGGCAAGGACTGCTGTGATTTGTCAGATGAGGTTGAAAGAACAAGCCACTGCCCTTTCCATTCTCTCAACAGCTGGGCCAGGTGCAGGCCCATCCCTCCAGGTGCAGGTTCATCCCTCCAGGTGCAGGCCCATCCCCCCAGGTGCAGGCCCATCCCTCCAGGTGCAGGCCCATCCCTCCAGGTGCAAGTTCATCCCTCCAG
Source organism: Arvicanthis niloticus (assembly GCF_011762505.2). NCBI lineage: Eukaryota > Metazoa > Chordata > Mammalia > Rodentia > Muridae > Arvicanthis > Arvicanthis niloticus. The sequence continues at coordinate 56,156,339 of NC_047664.1, read as the reverse complement.
GTGCAGGCCCATCCCTCCAGGTGCAGGCTCATCCCCCCAGGTGCAGGCCCATCCCTCCAGGTGCAGGCCCATCCCTCCCTCACACAGGCCACTTGCTTGGCTGGTAACAGCCCTGGCCAGACCTTGGAGCCATAGCATTTCTACGTGGATCAAGTGAGTGAAGACAAGACACAGTGTGGCCACAGGAAAATCAAGGAGATGGTACTACAGGATAAAGGGGAGAGTGTTGAAAGTCAGAAGTTCTGTTTTCAGATGTCATCCTTGCTAGGTACTGGGAAGCAAGTGTTCACTGTCAGGATCATGAAAGAAGTGCCCGAGGCTGCTGCTATCTTTCAAAGCCACACACAGCTTCCCTCCAGCTGTATGTGCCAGCTGGGCCATCCTGCCCATCACCACCTGCCTGCCCTAGGAAGGTTATCTCTATGTCCTCTGTCATCTTCTGTCCCTGTACCTTCTATTGAGTCCCCTGCTATGGGGCTGGGACAAAGAGTAGATTTCTCCTAAAGGAATCTCACTTCTGCTCTTTTTCATTGAGAAGTAGAGCAGCCAAGTGTCGTAGTTTCCTGTTACTGTAATAAAATACTCAGACCAAAAAAAAAAAAAAAAAGGTTTACTTTGGCTACTGTGGATACAATCCATCATGTATGACATGGTGGCAGGAGAAGGAACTGGCTAGTTATGTTGTAACCATACTGTGAGGAAGCAGCAAGTAGACAAGAAGTGGAGCTGGCCAGTGAGGCCCTGACATCCTGCCTTCAGTAACCCACTTCCTCCAGCAAAGCTTTCCCTCCACAGCCTTTACACACAGTACCACCAGCTAAGGACCACGGGTTCTAACTCGTGAGCACGTGCGGACAGTTCCCATTGAAACCCCTGTTTCTCCACTAACAGGAGAGTGATCAACCAGACAAACCTTAACCAGACTGGCTTCCTTGCAGGAAAGTGTACTCCTGTCCTCAGCTCAGATTCTTCCTCTAAACCTGAAGCTTATAACAGTTACCCAAAGTGGACTCAGGGTAATTAGTAACCCTATCTGTTCTTCCTAATACTGCCAGGTGGATTCAATCTCCCTTTCTGCCTTTGCGGTTAATCACTTCAGACATAGGTGTGCCGGGATGGGTAGCCCAACCTTGTCTGCTGGTATTCCCAGATATGTTTGCCCTCTAAAACTCTTGTAGCAAACCCAGACAACCTGGAATTTCCAAACTCCACTTCTACAAAATATTGTTTGCTTTTGTTCATAAAATACATGAATTGTTGGGTGACGCTCTTGATCTGGGGTTGACAACATGTTCATTGCTGGTGTTTCCACACCAACATCCACAAAACCTCGCATCTGCATGCTCTGAGGAGTACAGACCTCACTGGGCTGATGAGGTGGTTTAGTGGGTGGTTGCCCGCCCCCCCCCCAGCCTGACAATGTAACTTTGACCATTGGGGGTCACATAGTAAAAGGAGAGAATTAACTCCTGTATGCTATCCTCTGACCTCCACAACATGTGCACAGTGACACACACACACACACACACACCAGAATATTCTCTCTCCCTCTCTCTGTCTCTGTCCCTCTATCACACAATGCACACACACACACGCACACGCACACGCACACACACACACGAGTTTTAGCTCTAATTATCTTTATAGCAGAATAGGTCCCACATACTGATTTATACTGGTACCTCCTTGACCAGAAGTATATTTATAATTTTTTAAACAATGAATAATTGCTACAATAATTATAATTCTTACAATAAATGCGTAGATACCAGGGCCATATCTGAGGGCTTTGGGAACAATGACATCATTTGTGGCCTTGGTCAACACTGTTTTCTTGTCTGGGAGAGCCTGTATCAGGATGCTGTTTGCTGAGGAGGAAGGAGAAGTTGGGGTCACCAAAGGCATGCAACTCTGTTTCAAAAGCATTTCACTGGGAGGGAGGGAGGAGATAAGGGGAAGTTCATTTTGTTGAATTAAAGCAACCAGGACATATTTATAATTGGAGAATAAAAAGCTAGAAGAGGGAAAGTGTCAAGGAGGTGGTGAGTATGAACCAGGGATGGTCTAAGTACTTAGATGGGGCTGAATCCAAGCTCTGCCTGCACTGTGGAACTCAATGTTGCCATCTCTGCAATGGGGGTAACAGTAGCATCTCCCTCTTGTAGGCACCCAGAAGATTAAATAAGCTCCTGACTGTGGTGGCTTTCAGACACAGTTGGCACACGGAATACACAGAACAACAGCTACTGACTGTTGTCCCAGCTGCTGTGATAGTAAATATCATGTACAGACTTGGCTTGGCCACCATATTCAGATATTCAAACACCAGTCAGGATGCCAGTGTGATGGGATTTATAAGATGGGATTAATATTGGAAATAGCAGACCTTAAGAAAAATGAACAATCTGTAGTGTGAGTGCATCTCCCCTTAGCTGGTGAGAAAATCTGTAGTGTGGTGGGTCTCCTAAGCCAGGGGAAATTCTGCTTCCACCCTGAGTTCAGGCCACCCGTGAAAGGCACAAGACAAGTCCCTTCTGCCTGGCTATACTGATGACATCAAGGGCCAGATAAACTAGGAGGGAACTTAAGTGATGGGTCGGTCTACTTAAGTCCCTTTCTTCAGGACAGTTACGTATTTGGAGATGGCTTCTTTTACCTATAACTTTGAGCATTTAGCTAAATGCTGTCACAATACCATAAGAACACTGGCTATTCCATGTCTTTTGTCTGATAACCTTGACCAAGTTTGTATTCACAGATATTTATTATAGTCAGTCTTCAGGTGGAAGTTACAAGTTCTAGGATGCTGTAGGAATTGCTGTTTGGTTTGATTAATGGCTGGTGTTGGTTTGGAGCTGATGTTTCCGGATTTGACTGCGGGTTTACTAAGGGGCAGTTGCTTTATGTATCTAAGGAGCAGCAAGTGGTTTTGTCAGAGATATCTGACAAAAAAAAAAAAAAAAGGCAAAAAGCTCACGAATCAGAAACAACTCTGTGTGTCACAAAAGGCAAAGATAGACTAGGGTGAGTGTCTATGAAGATTGGGAGGGATTGTATAGACTTCAGGGTATCCTCTGCTGTACAAGTTGAGGCAAGGAACAAGCCCTCATGAAATGACTGGAGCCATTTGCTTCTCCAGTGGCTGTGTCCACATGGTTAAACCAAGAAGCCATTCAGCGGCTTCTTGAATTTCCTCTTACAGGTTTATCCCATGAGCTCAAGCTTGAAAACAAAACTGCAAAACATACCTTTCTCCAAAGGTCTCGGGCATCAATCTCCCTGAAAGCCCCTAATTCATCATCACAAGAAAAAGGGGGAAAATGTCTTCATCCTCTGAAATTTTGCGGGGATAAGCTGACAGCAGACAGATTAATAGGAGAAAACCGCATACAGAGGTATTTAATGCGTATGGGAGGGAAGTCACCAGAGTGTGATTACACACTTAGCCAGAGAGGTTTCGATATTCATTGATCCGTCTTCAGAGTAGAGGAAGGGAGTGGAGGGATGTAGGCAATTCTTCTTTGGAGGCGACTTAATGATTATTAGGGAGTCTAAATGGGCCCAGAAGGCAGAATAGTTTGTAAATGATTTTCTTTGGAAGAATGAATGGACCCTGGAGATGAGCAATGACTCTTGATAAAAATCTTTCCAGGGCAGGTACACTCCTCATTCTCTCTTCCTGTCATAAGAGTTGAGCTCATGAAACCCCAGGGAAAGGATGGAAGTCAGTTATTTTCTTCATCGGCACATCTATCTCTCTTCCAAGAGATTGGGTACTACAGAGCCTCCTGCAGCAACCGCTGGTCTAGAAGAAACTTTAATGCAAAATTGTCAGCATAACAGGATGCCATATTTAAGGGCTGAAATTACCACACTCCCTTTTGGTCAGCCTTTTGCGTCAGAGGCAGCAAACTCTGGCTGCCAGACCTGGATCGTGGGGTCAATTATCAGAAGACAGGACATGGAGGAGCTTGTTGAACAGAGAGGGAAACGTGATGTAACAGTCCATGTGGGAGTGACTCCCCTCTCTGCTTCTTTTAGGGAGGAGACACAGCTGAGTTCTGAGCCTTAGAGTTCTAGTAGCCCACCCAGAGGACAGCTTCAGACAGTGAAGCAATCCTCCCTGCACCCCAGAGAGCCTCCCATAAAGGAGTGTCTCAAGGGTAAAGCCAGAGCTGAAAATTACTAGCAAGTCCAACCTTGAGTTTATGTGGAACACTGTCAAGGGACTGGCTCTCACATAGTGCATGAGAACGTTATGCAGAGCCAGCGCTCTCTGTGAGCATTATGTTCAGGCCTTCCTGTCCCTAGACACCAGGTATTATACGTGCTATGTGTTTTTCCGTATTTGCTTTTTGTTAGTGACTTCTGTGGCCACTATATTCATAGTTATATTTTACAACTATCATTAATTTATTACCATTTTTAAAATATAATTTCGAGAAAGAGAAACAAATAATAACAGCAATGACAAGGAAAGCAATAGCTGTTAAAGTCTCTGGGCAAAGCCGTTCTTGGGTAGAGCTCTTCTCTACCCAACACAGAAACACAGGCCAAGCCAACTTATGCAGAATCATGTTTACTGAGTCTAGAACCTGGGAGCTCCTAGCATGGGCTGACCTAGGGCATGAACAGATGCTGAGGCTTGGCAAGCCTCTCTCTGAGTCTCTCTAGGTCATCCCTCTGCCATGCTTTGGTTGGGATATTGGAAAGAGTGATGAGGAGGAAGGTATGAGGAGGATCTCAGATAGATTCAAGTCCATGTCACCCACTGTTAGAAAAGAGTACACTCCTCACCCAGAAATATAGTTGGTCTTAGAGGTGCTATCCCAACCCATGTGCCTATTTTTTTTTTTTTTTTTTTTTTTTTTTTTACAGGCCAGGTACCTGCAAATATAAATGAGTTTTGTGGCCAGTGGCTCCCCCAAAGACCCACATGTTATGAAAGAGGATGGGTTCCTGAACAAAAGAGAGGACATGTTAACAGAATAAGGTAGGCGGGGGCTTTTGGCTGTTGCCAAGAAAAGCTAGGTTAAAGTCAAGTCCCGTAGGTTGGGCAACAGTGTGTCCTCCTGCACTGAGCTTGGTGTCAGGGCAAACAAGAAGTCCTCACTCTAAAGCCAGAAGTGAAACCCACCTTGACACATCATAGTACACAGTGTCAGCTACACGGAAGTGTGGCCTCTAGGTGGTGATGATGGGCACACATGTACCCGTGGTCGGTGGGAGAAAAAAGCCATTCCTCCTTTGAAAGATGGAATGGTACTGACACGAGCATCATTTTCCCTTGAAACCTTTCTATGGCTCCCTGTTTCCTTCCAAGTTACTCCATTATGACAACTCGGAAATAGCTCGTGCTTTAGCGTCACACGGCTTCAAGATCTTAGATGACTTTATTTTCGGTTCACCTCATAAAGTAAGTGTGCCAATAAGCCAACTAGAGGCGGCTTTGAAGACAGGACTGGATAGAGGTTCAATCCTGAGGACCAGGCAGTCTTGGGTTGGGGTGGCTATGAAAGGAACTTACAATGACAGCTTCCCCAAGAGGGAGGCCAACTGGAAGACCCGAGCTACAGTGCTCTCTGCTTCCCTCCCTGTCCTCATGTGGTCCTCATATTCACCTGACTTTCTTCCCTGGGCTCCTCTGCCCACCTATTCTAGCCTCCTCCCTTCCTCCCGGTGTGAGGTGTGGGTGGTCATCCCCAGTAGCTCTGTCCTGTTGAACTATGGACGGTGAATGCTTAACTGTATCTAGCGTGGATGTCTCCCTGGACCTGGTCTCTGCCTCCACTCATTGCCAGCTGAGGCCATCAGGAGGCTGTTGGGAAGCCTCAGAGGAGTTTTGAAGGCTGGGACTCAGAGAGCCAAGTGCTTTGGTGAGCCTCCAAAATTGTTCCGGTTAGGCAAAAGTGATCAGGCACGTAAGGATTGGACTTTGTATATGACACTCTCTGGGGAAAGTGTGTCCTTGGGCAAGATGACTGTGCAGCTGAGCCAGAGACTCCTGTGTTCTGGTTACTGAAGGTAGAATATGGAAGGTGACCCTAGCAACTGGGGCAAGAGTCCTTCACTGAAGGGAACCACGCACACGAGGCTCACCATCTCTGAATCTGTTTCCTACAGCCAAATTTAAGGTCAAGGTCATCCTGAGGATGGAGACCATAATTCTCAGCTCTCTGAGGATGGGGACCCCGTGTTAGTCAAGTATATCTTCCAGCCTTGATAAAACATTGCCTCACCCACCTCAGAGGTAGAGAAACTCAAGCCTTTCTTTCTGAGGAGATGTGCGCTGTGTGGGAGCTAAGAAAGCTCGTGCTCTGGTGACAAAGATTCAGTGTGACTGACTGACGCTGCCACATTACATACCCCTCACTGCAGATATAGTGAGCTGAGGTAACCACCTGCCAGGATGAGGGATAAGATAACAGAACTGTGAAAAGGTTAGGAAATAAACTAGGGCTGGTGGCTACCAACCTTCAGGCTTCTCCTCAAGGGAGAATAAATGAATAAATCTCTTACTTAAAACACTGTGAATGGTGCCCTCCTGAAATTTTATATATATCATTCCTCCTCTATGAACCTTGAATAATGTTAACTTTGATAAAGGCTCTTTGCAGATGTAATTAAGCCAAGGATCTTGAGATGAGATCATCGGGATGTAGGGAGGACCTTAAATCTAAGAACAAGTGCCCTTAAGAGAGAAGAGAAAGAGAAAAGCACAGAGGATAAGAGGTGTGAGGAAGAGAGTGGAAATTGGAGTAAAGTGGAAAATTGGTACCCACAAGCCAGAGAAGGCCAAGGTGGTAGTCAACTATTGGATGCCAATGGGGAAGCCCAGAAGAGAACTTCCTCAGAGCTCCCAGAAGGAACCAGCCCTGCCCATGCCTTGGTTTCACAGTTCTGCCCTCTGAAAGGACCAACAAATAAATGTGTGCTGTTGTAGGCCACTTTGGTGCCTCAGAAAGCTGGTACACACTATATATCAGATTTATTTCTTATTTCAAATCCACTGCCTAATTGCCATGCATACCAGTACCCAATGTATTGTAGGCACTCAAATAAATATTAAACAAGTCAATGAATTTACATGTTCTACAGGAGGCTTAATTCTGTTTGTTTCCTCAGTGGGGTAGTAGGAAAGGGTGCAGAAGGCTCCCTGGGTAAACACACCATTGTTTCCTCTATATGGAGGAGGCTGAGGTTATGTCACAGGCAAAGGTACTGAGTTGGAAGGGTTGGAGGCAGGTTGAGGTAGGCGACTGGGGCCTGCACACAGAAGATGGAGCAAAGTGTCTATGGGAATCAGAGGTGAAGCTGGGAAGGTAGGCTGAGTCCAGCTCTGGAGACACGGTGGCATTCCAACATGGCACTTGGCCTCGTCCCTGTAGGTAATGGGCTGTCACAGAGGGTTTTTAACCCAGGTGCAGTGTGCTCAAAGTGATGCTCTGGGAAATGGATCTGTTCTCATTAGCATTGACTCCAGACCTGCTGAGACAACAAGGCAGAGACAAATGGTCCACATTCATCTTTGCAAATACATAGCAATTGTCCAAATGAGCCCACTCTACGCTGGCTGAGCTTCTGATTGCAAAGTGCAATCATTCACAGGGACACAATGGGGCTGGGGGTAATCAGTGGAATTGAGAAGCTGTGTTCTCCCACCAAGACCACAGCCCTCTGTGAGGGCCTCTCTTACCGACTAGCTGTGCCCATTGGCAATAATACCAATCTCCTGGAATAATAATAGCATCTCCTGGAAAAAAACGCAAGATCTGCAATCACGTGACACACTCTCGGCTCCGACCCTCTGGGGTCACGCTGTGGCCATTTGGCCATCTGTAACAGATCTTCTTACATTTCATACCCCCGGTCAACCCACACCCCTGACCACAGTGAAAAGCAAATTTCCATTCCACGCTTTTGGGAGCGAGATGGCAAGAGGAGCGAGCACAGGCCTGGGTTCAATCTTGGCTGAGCCACTGGGATGTTTTCAATTCCCCTGAACCTTGATTTTCTAAGTTGATGAAAACATCTAGCTCACAGGGAAGTGTGGAGATCAGAACAGCAGCACTCTCAGGAGATGTAGAGTCTGCTCTGAACTTCTGTGTAGAACCAACCAACCTTCATTTACGAAGAGCTAACGTCAAGTTTGGGACGAGTAGAAATGCTCAGTGATTAAAAATGTTTGTTTGCTGCACAAACGCAAGGATCAGAGTCTGAATCCCAGCACCTGAGTGAGAAGCCAGGCTGAGGAAGGATTTATGTGACTTGCTGGCTGCCAGTCTAGCTCTGGGTTCAGCGAGAGATCTTGTCTCTAAAGAAATAAGGCAGAGACTGATATAGGTACCTGACACCCTCCCCCTGGCCTTGGCACATATACATATGCAGTGTGCATAACACACACACACACACATGCACACACACACACACACAGTCGAGCACAGTAAACTCAAGACAATGAAAACCTCCTGAATGCCAGTTTACTTCACATGCTGTCACCCAAACCCAACACATGCCTGCCACTCAGCCATCCCAAACAACAGTGACTTTGAGTTAGGGTTACCATTGCTATGATGAAACACAATGTCCAAGATCAAGTTGTAAAGGAAAGGGTTTATCTGGTGTACACGTCCCCATTGTAGCCAGTTACTGAAGGCAGGAAGTCAAACAGGGAAGGAACCTTGATGCAGTTAGAAAACAGACTAGAACCACATACGAGACAGCTTGGACAGATTTAAAGAACATAGTCCAGAGTTCTGGCCACTTTGTACTAGACATCACTCCAAGTTCTTGACATAGATTACCTCATTCGTCCCTCACAAATCCTTGAGGTACTCATTATTAACCCCAGTGGTCAGAGAAAGAGATGCAAAGAGGTCCAGTTGCCTGCCTGTGTCATACAGCTGGTTCATATTCTTCACCTCAACATTATAATACATTCACATGTACACGCATGTGCGCGTGCATACACACACACACACACACACAGAGAGAGAGAGAGAGAGAGAGAGAGAGAGAGAGAGAGAGAGAGAACCAACCACACATCTGGATTTCTTGATAACAGCAAGCAAGCGCTTTAACATACCACCAGTCTGTCGGTTTACTCCGTCCCTCCCTGCCCTTCCCCGGCTTGTCTCTGTATCCCAGGGAACTCCACTCAAGGCCTTCTTACTTTCTGGCTTCTTAGGTAATGGGATAGTATGGTAGAAGACCAAAGGGTAGGACAGAATGAAGAGGAGGATACTCCCTCAGTGTCTGCACCTCTCCCAGGCCATCAGACCCTGCCATGACTTTAGGTCCTGTGGGCAGTGCTCCCCTTACAGCCTAGCCGTAAACCTCTCCTCAGCAGTTCTCAAATTCCAATCGATTCACAACAGGAGCAAAATACAGTTATGACGTAGCAATAAAAATAACTTTATGGTTAGGGGTCATTACAGCGTGAGGAACTATGTTAAAGAGTCATAGCAGGAGGAAGGTTGAGAACCACTGCCTTCCTGGTCAGCCTTAAATTAATAGTATCAGTCTTTCTATTGTCCCCTAGCCTTAGGGACAGCTGTGGTTCTCTATGGTTAATATTTCTTGGTACTTTCATCTTCTTTTGTTTACCTTCTCAGCTCACCCACCTGTGAAGAACCAACTCCCTCTATTAAATTCCTTGTATTTGAAAGATCTACAGTGGCCAGGCATGGTGGTACCTACATTTAATCTCAGGAGGGAGAAGCACGTGGATCTCGGTGAGTTCAAATCATCGTGATCATATGCAGGACAGCCAATTCTACATATAGAGACCCTGTCAGAGAGAGAGAGAGAGAGAGAGAGAGAGAGAGAGAGAGAGAGAGGAGAAAGAGAAAAGAAAGAGGGAGAAAAACCTACAGTCATTTCTAGTTCTTGCTAGATCTTTACTAAATAAATAATATATGTATAAATTATAAATGCACACAGTATCCATGCTGGTGGTAGGAGAATTATCTGAAATCAGAGCCTAGGGTAAAGGCCGTCCGTATCCTCCCCTATCTATACACAAACCGACCTCTTAGACTCTCCCTTGCCAATTAATAGTGTAGACCTTTTACATTCTTACTCAAATACACACATAACTTACTTTTTTTATTTCCTCCCATAATTCAGGGTTGCCTGTCATATAGAGGCACGTTAGGAGAGTGTGTGAGGAGACGAAGTCCTGAGATGGACCAGGAATGAGAGAGAACATCACAATACCATCTGAACTTAAGATTTCATAGGGGCAATTCTTTATGTCCCTTTGTTTATAGAGACACTACTCAGATCTGGGGGAAGATGCCTGGCTTCTGACATAGCATTCATAGCACACAGGGCCGAGGTAGGCAGTGCCCTGCTGTGCTTCCATGCAGACCCCATGCCTGTGGCCCCTTGGCTGCTCTGAGCCTCCCAGCTATTAGGAAGGAAAAACAAGCATATATTTGCCCAAGCTGAAGTTCACATTTCTGGGCTGGGACATGTGCTCTTGGCAGCTGAGATCTTTCCATGCTAGGGCCACCCCTTCCTTACAAGAAGCAACTGGGAAACAACAGTACAAGACAGCGCACCACCGGTTTGACTAGCCTGTGAACACACCGCGGATCCCATTTCACACTCCCCCAAACCTGCTTCCTAGGAAAGGGAAGCAATTCTGGCTTTTCTTAGGTCAAGTCTCCACGGCCATGCCCTGAACCTGGGGAAAAGAGGCTGCAGCGCTGCCAGGGAAGGCAGCTAGCGCCATCTACTGCCCGCATGGAGAATTGACTCCGACAGCATCCGTGCAGGGATTTCAGGCCACTGCTCTGGGCTCTCCCTAAACTCCATCTGCTTTTTCAGAAACGTCACAGCTTGCCAATTTGCAAATATTGGGAAATCACTTCGCTTCGCATTCTTCAAGGAGTAAATCTCCTGAGCCCACTGCCAGCAGAACTCGCACAAGCTGCCAGGCAATTACCTAACCCCCAAGGGGCTCTACAAATTGGACGCTCCAGCTATTTAAAACCCACCACCCGCACGCACCAAATCTTAGGCGTGCAGATTTCATCCTCAGAATTTCCCAGGGCTACCTGAGTTTTTCCTACGGGTTGAAAAATCTCTCTCATGAAGTGTGAGACATCTGCTTCCCAGGGTCTCCACTGTCACTGTATCTAAATAACAATTTCAAAATCAGTTGTTGGTTGGCATTTAAAATTTAGAGCCATGCTTTTTTTCTTTTTATAATGGAGAAGAGGCTGTCTGTTTTTGTCTTCAGTAAGCCCTAATTTCTTCATCAGGATTCTGGCCATAAATGACTTAAGCTGCTCCACCCCTGTGTTTGTTAAGCCACCCCACAATCAGACCCAATCCAGAAACAAAACAAAGCAATGCTTAGCTGCACCCGGTAAAAAGAGGGTCTTGACTTCTTCATAATCAGCTAGTGGTATCATTGACCCTGACAGACTTAACAACGTGAGAAATAAATCCAAGTCCTGAATAGAACTGCAGAATGCAGGAACTTTCTGTAGGAGGTGGTGCTGTTGTTGTTCTGAATGAACCAAAGAACAAAGACAAAAGGGGCAGTACCTTGAGGACACGTGAGAGAATTCATAAATATCAAAATAGCCGACCTTGACTCTCCACTTCCGATGAGAGAGATGGGGTGTTTGCGCTTTTGGGAGACATTGCTATTTTGACCACCCCTAATTTGTCAGGAATAGCTTTTCCTGAAAACAGGCGATTTCACTCATTCCTCTATTAAGGATGCAGGAAGACAGTGAGGGCCAAAGAAGGCTTGGGGGAGGGAGAGAAGGAAGGGGAGGAAGAGGGGGAGAGGGAAGAGGAGGGAGATGAGGAGGGAGGAAACCCATCCTTCTTCCCTCCCCAGCCTTAGGAACATGCTGCCGTAGCTACACAGAATTGCCTTCTTGTCTTTAGCTAGGTTGGGCTTTGACAGGGCCCTTTTGCTCTGCTGTCAGCTTCTCAATTCAGGCAATTTCACGGCTTCTTTTCTGGTGCTGAGGAGAGTTTGTGGGAGCACGGTTGTTAGATGGAGCCTCGAGCACAAGAGCCAAATTGCTAAGCAGCCTCACTTCGACTGCAGCCCGAACCTTACTAGAGGTTCTGTTGGTGACCTGCAGGCAATTCAGGCATAGCAGAGTGATCAGGGATGCCAAAAGGGGACAGTGTGTCCCAGTTAATTATTCAGTGCAATGATGGCTTACAGCTCTCCGTACACTTACATTCAATGAATTGGAATTTTGAAAAAAACAATGGATCTCATCTGTTCATTTAATAAACCTTTTGAGAGCTGTGCTAAAGTTCTGATGACCATAACTAGCTCACGAGATGGAACTGTATTAAAGGGGAAAGGAAGCCAGGCACCGGGAGTGACAAGGTCAAGGCCTAAGTCAGGTGCTTCGATTTTCTCAGAACAGGAAGGGAGGCATAGCTGGAGGGCCTGCCATGAAGGCCAGAGGCTGGGAAGTGAGGCTGAAGCACCTTCCAGCCTGGGCTGGGAGACCATGGCTTGTAAGGCTCCCAGGCTACTGTGGGGACTTTAGGTTGCAATGTCAGTGAAAGCCTCTGTGGAGTTTGAAGACCACATCATATCAAGACTTTGGGACTTTAGAACATCACAGTCACAAAAAGTAAAGCTGCTCCCTTAGCATAGTAACCCCATCAGCTCTGACTCTGGGGTGACCCCCTTTCTACATGGTTCCCAGCTCCATACATATCAGCCTTGGCAATCCTTTGTGCCAACATCCGTCTGTCTGCCTAGTCAGCCCTGAAGAGCAAGGCAGCTGTCACTTTCCTTACCAAGTGTCCCTTGACTTTTCTAGATTGAATTATTTCCTCTGTCCCAGAGCATCTTGGTCTCAGTCCCCACAGAGGGCCCATGATATCTCTCTGGGGTCTCCCTGCCCTTCCTAATTAGAGGTTTCAGGGGAGAATGTGTCATAGAGCAGGTGTGCTGAGTTCTTTCTGGAAAATGACCAAGTGACACATGAAGAAGTCGGGGGAGGGTAATCCATCAGCTGTCAGTTATCCATGAAGAGAGGGCTCGTTTAGGCTCTGCAGGCTCCCTCAACTACAGCCTAAGTGACCCTGGGGAAAGAGCTGCCCTTGACTTCTTGATGTGTAAACAGAGAGGCCACAATGCTACCCTTGAGTCACACAGCTGTTGAGAAGGTTAAAGAAGGCTGTACATAAAGGTACTTGGAATAGGGGTAGACTCATCCCTAGTGAGTTCTATTAGTGTTAAGTTGTTTGGGACAGGAGCTAGGGGAGGGCAAACCTACAAGGGGGTGAGTGGGAATCTCAAAGAGGCTGGACTCACCCACTCCATCTGCATTGTCTGGGTGTGTTCTAGCTTCCTCACAGTTCCTTGAAAAGCTCATGTCAAGGGTGTGAGGAAGCCATTTTCTCAAGGATGCCATTGGGGTAGAGGATCAATTACATTATTCCCAAACTCTCCCCCTCATCCCTAGAAACATTTGCGAACCCCATCTGGTCTAGAAGGAGCCTGTTAAGGGAGCCTAGTGGCACTGGACTTGGAGACAGGATGCCTAGGCTGGATCTCCTGTTCTGCCATCTGTCACGTTAAGTGGCCTTGGCCAAGAGACGCCACCCAAGTCTCGATTTCTGTACCAGAGAACCGAGAATGGCTACAGCCCTTCCTCTGTGGGTATGGGGGTTGTGGTGCAGACAGGTGTTCTATCCTCAGGCTAGAGCATCAGGCTATTTCTGCTCAGTGCTGGCTCTATTGTTAGCTATGTATTGGGATATATTACCAATCTTTCTGTTCCCCAGTTTCTTTTTCTGAAAACCAGGAAATAGTAGCTCCTGGCCTCTTGTAAGCAGAGGTGTATCAACCTCAAATTCATACGAACGCCCTTCAGCCTCTTGAGACATTACTACACAGTATTCGGAGACAGCGCCTTCCAAGAGGTCAGGCAAAATGAGGTCATTTTGGGTGGGCTCTCCTCCAGCATGTCTGCTGGGCTTGTGAGAAGAAATTAGGACACCACACACAGATGGAAGACCCTGTGAAGACTCGAGGAAAGATGTCATCTATAGGCCAGGGAGAGACCTCAGAAGAAGTGCATCCTGCCAAGACCTTGCATTTTCACTTTGAGCAGTGTGAGAAAATCAATTTCCACTGTTTAAGCACCTGTCCATGGCCCTTTGTGATGGATTGAAACACTACTGATCAGCCTAGTTCTAAGCAGCCAAGCCAAACATGCCAGTCTGCTCTGCTCTTCCCTGGAAGGGGCCTGCTACCCATAGGGGTCAGTAGAGGGCGATGCACTGGACTAGACTTGCTCCTCAGTTCTGTTCAGATGCCACGATGCAATCTTTTTCTTTTCTTTTTTCCTTGTCTTTGAAAAAAAGGCCTTTTTGAAGCCAGCTGTGGCATCCCACATCTGTAATCCCAGAACCGGGGAGACAGGGAGCAGGAAAATAAGTTAAAAGCCACCCTTGCTACCTGGCAAATTTAAGATAAACCTGGGCTCTATGAGACCCTGCCTCAAGACAACAACAACAACAACATACCTCTTTCCCACAATGTCCCCAGTAGACGTCCTTTTTCCACAACTACAACACACACCACAGCAATGGTCACTGTCTGTCCTCAATTCATTTCAGGTTCATAACTCATTACTGGTCCCCGGAGTTTTAGGGACCAGCAACCAGTTTCTTAGGAGGGAATGCACATGTTGCCATGGAGCTGTCTAAGAGTCTCAGCCTACTTCCTCATCACCTGACTGCCAACAGCGTTGTCTGCACTGTGCCAGTCATTGCAGACTTCTCGGAAGTCACCTGGCTGATGAAACGGGAGTGTGTGAATGTCAGCTTCCCAGTCCTGACTGAGCCCATTCACCAGGTAAATAAGCCTTGATTTTCTAACAAAACAGGATCATGATTCCTGTGCAGTGGGGCTAGCACAAGGACCACTTGTAGAGTTCTGGTGCATAACGTGTGCCCAGCCTGGCCATGATGCTGGGCTTTTCTGAGCCTCAGAGCTCTCTAATGAAATAAAGATCTTCACAGGTCCCAGCAAGAACTAGAGAGATGGCATAGAAAACACCAGCATGGTATCTAGGTCTTAAGAAAACACAGTGGGGGCTGCTATTATTTAGGCACTTCACAGTTTCCATGAGATATCAAAACACAGTTCTCAAGGAGCTAAAAGACACGACTTTTACACAGTATAAAGCAAATACATGTCAATGTGTTATTGATCTCATTGACAATAACAAGGAAACTAGTTTGAAAGTAAAGCTTATTTAAATAATATTTTAGGTGTTTATACAAAACAGAAAGGAAGGAAAGAAATGTTAAAATTAGGTTGCTGGCTTAGTCACAAAACTGGTTCACAGTGTATCATACGTGACGGCAACACAGCCAGAAGGCTTTCCCTTCTAGCAGGGGAATCTGGCCATTGGCATTTGTGCAGGACGAAAATCTGTGTGCTAACATGAATACTCAATATCTGGTGCTCTTCAACAGTGAGCAAGGAAGTTGAGTCCAGGTAAGTTCTCTTAGAGACATTGAAAGGACACTCAGTAAGCATGTGTAGGAACATCCCCTGAGGACCCTTGTAAGGACGTACAGCTAGCTACTGTTCGTCCACTAGGAAGAACAGCAAGGCACTCAGTCCTAGTCTTGTTTACTTCCAAGTGTTGGAAATTTTTCTTTAATAAAAGTAATCCAAGAGAAACTTGCTGATCCCCTCACTGTGACCTGCAGGAACACAAGACTGGTCCCCGCCCTCCAGGTTCTCACTCTCTGGGGACTATAGAGGCAGGGGAAGAGAAAGGAGAGTGACTTTACAGGTAAATGATAGCTTTTACTCTGTGTGTAGACCACTTTGTATTGCTTTAATGTAAAGCCTGAGGCTGGTGACTTAAAAGGTAGAAAAGGTTTATTTGCTTCTGAATTGTGGTGGCTGGAGGCTCTACACAGCTTAGCAAGGATATCTCAGCAAAGACTGCTTGATGTCAAAACCTGGCAGAAGTGGAACCCCCAACATCTATCTAATTGTCACCTCTCAAAGCATTTACACGTGAACATTCGGGAGACCGAGTTCACATGTCAACACCCTGGGGTCCAAGCTTCTAGCACAGGAGGAGCCTTTTGGAGATATATAATATCCGTACCATAGCACTGTGTGCATGGGGAGTTGGGCATCCAGCCCCCTCCCCTCCACACACACCAAAGATGCCCAGAGAAAGTGAAAGATAAGGAGTCGGGTACAAAAGGGACCATGATGTGGGAAAGAAAGACTACATTAACTGAGGGGTGAGACAGGGCCACTCAGGAAGCTGTGACCAGCCAGAGCCAGCCACTGCCTCTTGCTTTCGCTGTTTGCTAATGAACTTGCCCAAGACCCACTGGGTAGTGAGGAAGGAGCTGGGACTGAGCTGAGCGGTTTTTTCTGTTTCCCCACACCAACCTCCCTCTCCTTGCTTTTTAAAATTTGCCTTGCAGGGACAAAAGGTCTGCACTCAGTCATTTGTACTTATGTGTTAATCTAAACCAGCTGCCTTACATCTCCTGAGGTGTTTTGATTTTTTCAGACTTAGACTTTTGAAATGGAATAAAAGGTGCTGACCTGTATAAAGGAACCACTGGCTCCTGCCGCAGAGGGTTGGGGTGGGGTGTGATGCCCGGGGCACAGAGCTTCTTCAAAGATCCCTGAAATCTCCATCCCCCAACCCCAAAGAGACAGGCTGAAGCTACTTAGCAACCAACGAGCGCGTGCAAAGAGTCCAGAACAGGTAGAGAACACATCTGCTTTATCACCCAGATGGCGGTTTCTCTTACAAGACAGTTAGCTTTTATGAGAAAATGTTGGCCTCCGGGCCCAAAGATGGTGGTAATAGGATCCCCTGAAATACTTCAACCTACAAAATTGGATGTGGTTTAATTGCCTGAGAAGAAGTTATTTCAAGGCTTCCCTTGGCCTCGGTGGAGCCTGGGATTGTTGGTGATGCTGTGGGGTTCAGGGGATAACAAGTTAAATTCAATAGCTCTCGCCACGCCACACCTGAAAATCATTCATTAGGGAAATCTCTGATGCATATGGCCTAGAAGAAAACATGTCCCTTTCACCTGGCAACTGACTAATTCACAGTCAGAGGTGATCTGTCTGCTGCCCCACCCACCCCCGCCCTCCTTGATGCTAGCCTTGTTCACCAGCCAGGTTCCTGGCTTTCCAAGTGAGCCTGGCTCATGGCCTCTGCTCCTGTCTTCTGACCCCAGCAGCTCACACAGACTACTGCAGCCTTCTTGACCTCTCTGGTGATTGTCTCTCCTGCATCCCTTTCCTCTTCCATTCACTGAATAGATAGGCATCAGCGTTTACTTTGTTTTGTGTCAGGCACTGGGAAGATAGCGAAGCACCAAATGACCCCGGTTTCCTCTTGCCGGGAGGGAGCTTATTTTGTTGCAAACAGCCTACTCTTCCACTGCAGTCATGTTGCTAAGAAGCCATCATTCTGAAGAGCCTGCAGTGGACCGGGCACTGCCGTGGTACTGGAGAAACACAAGTGAGCATCTAAAAGACACAGAAAGGAAATGGGTCCAAACCCATCCTTTGGTCAGGAGCCCGCGCTCTCAAAAACAAAGTGAATCTGTTCACAACTGCAGAGGCCTTGTAGCCTGATCACTACTTCAAGAATCTGTTCAGTGCCACTGCAGTGTTAAGTGAACCTCATCTTGAGTTCTGGAGGGTATTTAAACCAAGGCAGTCATGAAAGGGACAATAGAGTGGGTGGCACTGACTTAGCAGCCAGGGACACTTCTCAAGAGGTGGCCTTTGGGGTCAGTGGATACATGCATGTTCAGCTTCCGAGGATCCAGTACCAGCCTTGGTATCAATCTTCACAAATAGAAACACTCATCCAAGGAAAAGAATCAAGCTGGGACATCTAGCTTGGAGCCCAGATCCTCCCATGGTTGAACCCCTGAGCTGTTTTGCAGTGCTCTCTGGTCTCAGTAGACCCAAAGTTACCAATGACACAGGATTTTGGAATCCCTTTTCCATCTTCCCTTCACACATAAATGGTATCCTGGTGAAGCCCCCAGAGCCCAGGCATTTACTCATGTGCACACCTCAAGTCTGTGGTCGGTAGCTGTGTGTGACTTTAAGTAAACACCTTAAACTCTCTCTCCTTTGTCTGTGTCATCTGTCTCCTCATTTATAAAATGGAGAGAGTTCTAAACCCCACTCGTGGGTTCAAGATGACTTGAAAGTGAGCGGTGGCCACACAAAGGAAAAGCCATGTCCCTAGCAATATATTACATTCTCTGTCATTCCATGCATTTAGTAACTGAACCAGTGGGGGAGATGGCCCACTGGTCCGTGTCCCCTTAAAAAGGTATCCTGAAATAGGAGCTTGAGGTTCCCATAAATGTGACCTTATTTGGAAATCAGGTCTTTGCAAGCAGAATCATGTTAAGATGAGGGAATATTTGGTTCAGGCAGACATCCATCAGACCGACTGCTATTCTTTTTTTTTTTTTTTTTTTTTGTTTTTTTTTTTTTTTGGTTTTGTTTTTTGTTTTGTTTTGTTTTGGTTTGTTTTTTTTTTTTTTTTTCGAGACAGGGTTTCTCTGTGTAGCCCTGGCTGTCCTGGAACTCACTCTGTAGACCAGGCTGGCCTCGAACTCAGAAATCCGACTGCCTCTGCCTCCCAAGTGCTGGGATTAAAGGCGTGCGCCACCACCGCCCGGCCCGACTGCTATTCTTAACAAGAAAAGAAACACAGTAAGAGACCAGAGAAGAGATTGGAGTGGTACAGCCATGAGCTGAGGATCAGTGAGGAGTCAGTCTTGCAACTCTAGCAGTGGAGGGGGGAGGAGGCACGAGCAGCTTCCTCCGAAGAGACTCAGAAAGAGTGCCATCTTCTCAGTAGCATGGCTTCACCAGGAGAGGGAGGGACGTGTTTCTGACACCCTAAACCTAGCCAGCAGTGAAACTCAGTTACAGTGGCTCAAAGATACAAGCATAAGTGACACAAATTAGCTTTCTAAAGATCTGGGTGTCCTCTGGGCCGAGATCAGTATGACTGACATTCTGGCATGACAGAGATCAGATGACATGAACTCTCCGAAATCCTCAGATCTTTTGAGACCTGACAGGGCCTATGGTTCGGAGTGTAGGTTCAGAGAACAGCCCCTGAGTTGGTCTGAGAGCAAAGAGAGAAAACTGAAGGAGTCCCGAGCTGAACCCCAAATGAATACCTCTTCAATCTCTATGACTTCGATCCTATAACTTCCTCGGGGGTGGGGGGTGCATTTGGAAGTTCAGCTGAGGTACATGGGATCCCATAGGCTTCCTGATTCAGACACAGTGAGATTTCGCCTGCCTGCCTGGATCTCACACCAACATTTATGAAGCTGCCCCAGCTAAGTGGAGATCGAATCAGAAATTCGATCTGTAACCGAAGCCCAGATTGTAACACATGAGGGACACAAAAAATTGTATAACTTCCTGGGCAGAATTCAGTCCAGCCTGCCTGAGGGGTGACTTAAGATGGAGCAGATTCCATAAGCCCTGCAATCTCCAAGCTCACAGTCAAAACTTAGGACAGGCAAAAAAGAAAGGGGGGGTGGGGGGTGGAACAGAGATTGCACAGGCCAACATAGTGTAGTTTTCCTGTGGATCATTCCAATGACCACATCCCATGGGAGAGAAAATACGCTTGGATCTTTGGGTCACTGAAAGCAGTGGCTTCGGAGGCTAACAGGTGTGGGGTCAAGTCTGGCTCACTGATGCTGGAGGAGGCTCTGTGACTCCGGCTTCAATCCTTCATAAAACAGGACAAGATCCCGATATCCTGTGCTCTAAATGTGCTTGTAAAGAAGGGAGCCCAGCGCATGACTCAGTCCAAATACAGGCGAAGTGATAGCTGTTAAGATTGTTACTTCACCTGCCTAGCAATCCTGGTTTTCTTATCACCAGGGAGCACATGTCTATTGATTAGTGTCAGAACCCCTGGTGAAGCAAAAATACTTCTCTTTAGAACACCTTTTGCCACAGGAAGATATCCCCTTATACGAAAGTTTCCCAGTGCTGAGATGTCCACTACATTTAGGGAAAGGAAGTCCTGCAAAATGGCTAGGGCCATGGTCTCCAGGCCTGCATTCCAATTCTTTAAGTCCATTAGCTAATTAGTCACCTTTCCCATTAATAAATGGCCACCATGATCACATTGTTCTACCCTACAGAGCCTCAGTCTCCTCTTGGATAGGACGATACTGAAGATAATCACGGCACCCACCTCATATAGTTGTTGTTAGACGATACGTATAAAGTGTTTAGAAGAAGAGTCTGATACACAGTCTGCTTAGTTGTGAACTATTAATGCATAGCTTTTGCCATTTGGCTACCCTGTCTCTCCCTGTGTTTGTTTTTAGCCTCCATAAACAGCATCCCATTCAGCCCAGGGACCCAGTCAATCATCAGCCATCATCCTGGGGTGGAGACAGGCTTCTCTGGACATGCAACCAAGGCTCTGTCTACTCAGGGGCCTCACTCTTGGTGTGTGTTCTGCAATATCCGCCATGTAAGTTTCGTGATTTTTTTTTTTTTTTTTTTTTGAGCAAAGGTCCTGTAATTTCATTATGTACTGGGCCCTTTTCAAGCACTGCTGGCCTCTTATCTTCATGTGCGAGCAGATGGGCAGGGCCGCCCTCCGGATCCTAGTCTCCATCCCTGTCGTCCATGACACCCAGCAGGGTGTGCATGTTTGAGCTACTGAGTAGGCGGCATCCTTCTGTCCTTTCCCTTTCAAGCCCCCTGGCCCAGTTCTCTTACTCTCCAACTCTTTGCACTTCTGCTCGGCAGCCAAGGCCATAACTATGTCGCCCACTCTATAGCCAATCATGGCCTGGTTAGGGTTAGGGACTCGCCACCTCCTTAAGGACATCTCTCTACCTCCCCCTGGTGGCGGTGGAAGGGCAGCTTTCTCTTGTTGACTTGGAATGATGAAAGTGTCTATGTTTCCATAGGATGGGAGTCTGTAAAGACTGTAGAGTACCAGTTCCAGCTTCCTGAGCCCGGGAGGGGGCTGAGCTGGTAGAAGTGGGGTTTGGCACAGTGTTCCTGACCTAGGATGCAGACCTGAGACTCCTGAGGATCATGCACCCAACTAGAGAATCTGCCCCCCCGCCCCCCCCCCCCCACTTCTCCGAGAAAGTCGTTGTTGCTCTTTTCTCTGAGAAAATAAAAGACTGATTTAGTTGTTAGCAAAGACAGTGGTTGCCAGGGATATTTTGGCTCTTTGAGTGATAGGTAACCTGTAGGTGAAAGGAGGTAACCTCACAATGAAATGAGGCAGCATGCCCCTTACGATGCCCGAAGGCAATAATACATCTGCATTGGAGACTAACCTACACACACACACACACACACACACACACACACACACACTCACACCAGAAACCAGTACCAGATAGGCAGTACCAGATAGGTGTAAACGTGACTACCATCTCTAAGATAGGACTACATTTGGGAAGGAAACACAGGAAGGAGGGCCACCCAACTGTGCAAGTCTTGAGATTTGGGGGGTCCGTGTAAAGAGCAGTATGACCTCAAGAGTCTCTTCACGCTGTCTTCTTGCAGGGGAGCCAGGTTCTTGCTGTAAGGCTGAGAGTTCAAGTCTCCTAAGGGGCACTGAGATAAGCCCCTCCTCTTTGGCACTGAGCAGGCTGGCGTTCACCTGGAAGACCTGCTTCAGAAGCACACTTTTCAGCTGGTTCCATGGATCTTAACAGGGCCAAAGTACCCTCCAAGTTAGCAAAGTACCCTCCAAGTTAGCAAAGTACCCTCTTTAAGCAGAGAGTGGAGGCTCAGATGAGGGTAACCACCCAGAAAAGAATGAAGGTCTCCAGTCTGTTTCATGGAACCACCTCCTATTGGTTCCATGAACAGAGGGATGGGGGTGGGGCTACTTTTATTTGTGGCAAGAGACAGTTTGTGAAGCCTAGCGCGCTGGCCACTATGGGTCCTGGCAACAGGAAGGCCTGCTGTTGAAAAGACTCCTCAATCACTGCAGACCCAGAAAGGCAGCTGTTATAAGTGCACCACGCCCGGAGATGTGAAACTGGGATGTGGTCCAGAAAGAGGCTGTGGTCAGATGGGCAGGGCATCAACAATCCCCAAGGCTGAGCCCTGGGTAGAGCCTTTCAGTTGTTATCTCCTCCAGGGGAGTGGGGTGGGGGGCTCAGGAGCATGCTCAGTCCTCACCCTGTAAGACCGATGGGTAGAAGGGGGAGAAACCCAGCTCCCAACAGGTACTAAGATGGTGGCAAGAAGAGGCCGCAAGGACCCAGCCCGAGTCTTTCCTTGCCACCCCGTCCTTGGTTGAGCTTGGACCAGTCAACTTTTCATCTTACTCAGGTTCCCCATTCCTAATTCGGATCTGCAGCAGCGTCCTAAGGGAACATCTAGTACTAGGTTTTGATGATTTGAGTTTACGGTGTCCTGAGATGTAGATAGCTTGTGGGGAATAGGGAAGCCGCGGAGCGCCAACGGGTGATTTCCCCTGAGAGTCTGGGGGGCCTTGGGGAAGATAGGCAGCTTGGGCCCGCATGTCAGCTGTCGGCAGAGAATTTACCAGAATTCTGTGAAGGAGGCAAGACAAGCTCATTAGACTGACCTGTGTAAATTGGTGCCTTTCACAGCTGAGTGTCCTGGGAATGGAGGGTTGAGTGGGAAACCCTGTGTCTGAAGGCCAACCTGATACCGAAATGAGGCTATTGGAGAATATTTAATGACACGGAAAAATGTTCCAAGAAAAGGTGAAAAAAGCAGTTACATAAAGCAGCATATGTGGAATGATCCTCTTACGGCAGGGGAAAAAAATATTCCCTCTAAAAGTAGGTGTGCGCACACACACACACACACACACACACACACACGGCCTTTTCCTCTACAAAGACACTACCCATGGCCCTGTTAAGGGGCCAGTTCTCATGCAGCCATGGTTCAATTTACACAAATCCATGGAGGCATCAATGTCAGGGTTGACGACCTGGGGTCTACTTATTTGGAAAGCAGAAAATAAAGTTATATTTGAGCCGGGCAGTGGTGGCGCACGCCTTTAATCCCAGCACTTGGGAGGCAGAGGCAGGTGGATTTCTGAGTTCGAGGCCAGCCTGGTCTACAGAGTGAGTTCCAGGACAGCCAGGGCTACACAGAGAAACCCTGTCTCCAAAAACCAAAAACCAAAAACCAAAAACCAAAAACCAAAAAAAAAAAAAAAGAGTTATATTTGAAATAAACTTGGAGCCATATCAATCATCTACATAAGACGTGAGGAGGGTCTCAAAAGGCCACTCATCTGTGGCATTCTTGTGATAGTTTCTTACCCAACACAAATGCAACCTGTTCAACAACAGGAGGTGATAAGCTGACCTGAGCACAGCCAATCCCTGGGTTTGGCCTGGACTGTCAAATTTCTCCCTGGTGGATTTGAACTGAGAAATTAGCAAAGAGTAAGGCAGCTGTGAATGGGAACATGGAAGGATGTGTAAAGACAGAGGAGTCACAGATGATGCACGTCGAGAAGGAGCCGGTACTACAATGAATAAGCAAAGGACTCCAAAAGGCAGCGTTTAAAGACTCAGAAAAGGCTACCAACTTCAGGGCAAAGAGTGTCCTGGGGTAAGGTACAAGATTGGCACTGCTGCAGATCACCCTCGAGTTCTATTAGAAGAAAGCCGTGTGACAATGATGGAATTCAAGTGACTTATTTGGGACGTGACCCCAGGAACCTCCAGAACTGGATCCGACTGGCAGGAGAGAGCACATTGCTGAGCCAACCACAGAAGTGCACAACTAAAACTCCACCCAGATAACCTACAGGTCTTCATCTCACTGTGATTTCTAGCCTAAGGGTCTTTGGCACAGGCACTCCCGAGGGTCACCAGTGGAGGACCGCTCCTGTAGCAATGGATTCCCTGACATGAGAACACTGTGCATTGGGGGGGGGGCGGGGGGGGAGTTGCCTTCAAGAGCTCTAGGAAAAAGTTCTGCAGGCCCAGAGATCCAGACCCCATGAGCTGCAATGCTGGGGATGATGACCCTTGGCATGGGATGAAGCCTGCTGAACAGTCTCTGGGCTGATGGAGAATCTAGAGTGTCTGTCTCATCAAGGCCACAGACAGAGACTCCCCTGCAGCCTGAGAGGTGGTGATTTCCCACAGCTTCCTTCTTATTTGGTTCATTCTAGAAAGCCGTGGGGGCCTGAGATAACTGGAAATAACCCAGCTGAACACTAGTGGGCACTGGAAGCTGAGGGGAGAGGAGGGAGTCATACCCCTTTCCAAGAATGGGTCTCCTTAACCTCCCACACGCTGGCCTACATTACAGAAGCTTTAGAAGCCAGAGAAGATTAACTATTCTTGGATGGATTCTTAAATTAACCTGAGTGTAGATTAGTTAACATGTTCCTTCATGCCCTCCTTAATTCTCAGTGATGTGCTGAGAAACTCCGGAGCTCTCCCCGAGTTGGGGATTGAGAAGCCCTGAAAAGCTTCTACACCTGTTCATGATCAACTGCCCTCAACAGCACTGTTGGATGGACACCATCATGTCAACTAGAAGCCAGGCACTGCACTTAACAGACAGCACAGGCCCTTATAGTCTAAGGCAGGTTTGTGTTTAGGAGAACTCAAAAAAACTTCACAGAGGCTTTAGGCGTGGGGCTTGTGACTATATGGAGACCTTTGCCAGGAGGGGCTTAGAGGAGTCAGGACTGGTTGAAACAAAGAGTAAGGTGAAGCAAGGGTCCTGAGCTCAGCTGGATGTAGTGGTACACACATGTATTCCCAGCACCCAGGAAGTAGAAGCAAGAGGATCAAGAATTCAATACCAGCCTTGGCTACATAGCAAGTTTGATACCATTTGGGTCTACACAAAACCCTACCTCAAAAATAAATAAATAAACAAACAAATAAATAAATAAATAAACCCTCCCCCCCCCAAAAAAAAACCGAACCCACTGAGCCAGGAATGAGTCTAGTTGATTTTAAGAATGGACACGGACTTCCAAGCCCAAATAGGAGATGAAAAGAGTGAAGCCCCGCCCCTCACCCCTATCAAGGGCCTCACATGTTTTGTGGGTTTGAGTTTCACAGAAAATTGGGAACTCCCAGAAGGTTGTTGATGGAGCTCTTGGAGGGGAACTGCCATCAGTTCTAAGAGAGAAAGCATCCATCAGCGAGTGAGTTTCCCCTACACAGTACCAAGGGAAGCAGAGGATCGACCAAACCATAACGAGTTTGCCTTCTAATCTTCACTTAGCACTGTGTGTCGCACTGAATCAGGAACTGTGGGAATACAAACCGTAATCACATGCCACTCGCTGTGACCCCGTGTCACAAGTGACTTCATGTGAAACAAGCCTGAGAGGTGAATAATTCAAGAGTTCTTGTGAGGAGATGCCCTCTTGACAGTACGGGGCTGTGGGTTGAGCAGGTTTGGGAAGGGAAGGACATGCCTAGGATCATGATGGGCTCGGGAACAGGAGGAAGAGTTTGAGGTAGCAGCTCAGAATACTTCAGATAGACACCATAAAGGAGAGGGAAAAAACCCCAATTGCTTAGGTTCATAGTGTCAGAAGTACCTGTCCACAGTCACTTTGACTCCGTTGGGTCTGTGGAGAGACATAGAGTCATGTTAAGGTACATGTATGTGGTACAGCAAACTATTCCTTATGATGGTAGAAAAGGAGAGGGTGTGTGTGGAAAAAGAGGGTAGGGACAAGCTGCAGCCTTCAAAGCTACACCTCCAGGGACCCACTTACTTCAGCTGAGTCTCACCTCTTAAGTCCCCATCACTTCCCAATAATACATCAAATTACAAACCCATCCAAAAATCCAGAGACTTCGTGACTCACTCACTTCCCCAAAGCCTCACCTGTAAACCTCAGTGGGGAACCAAACCTTCCATCCGTGAGCTTTTGGAGGACATTTAGATTCAACTCATAATCACAGCCAAGCTTGGGTTAACTGAACAAAGATCCTGTGTATCTCGGGCCTGAAGTCAGGTAGGACATTGGAAGAGGTCTACATCAGAGATGTGTGAGTTGCTTTTCTTGTCACTGTGACCAAAGACACAGCAAAAACATCTTAAGGAAAGAAGGGTTTATGTTTGGCTCATACTTCAGAGGAATGGAGTCCATCAAACCAGAGATAGCACAACAACCGGGCTGCATGGCCTATGCCACCAACCAGCAACCAGAGAAAGGCAAATGCCGTTGCTTAGCTGGCTCTCTCCTTCCCTTCTTATTCATTCTGAGCCCCCCACCCCCACCCCCACTCCCAGCATGTAGGATAGTGACACAGATTTTGTAGGTGGCCCTTTCCACTTCAGTTATGTCTTTTTGTATGTTTCCTTACAAAACGCACACCTGAAGGTGTATCTCACTAAGATCTCAATGTTTCTTAGTCAGATCAAGTTGAAAATGGATTTAGCCATCATAAAAAAATAAGCCTGTCTCCTACCAGGGACTTTGGACAGTGTTGAGAAAGACTTTAGCATTTTGTTCTGTGCCAAAGTTGACCACAGGCAAATAAAGTTGTTGGCAGTACCTTGGCCATCTTTGTTGTCAGTACCTTGGCCATCTGGCCTCATCACCCTATAAGGAATTGCTGTGCATTTCTTAGCACTAACCACCAATGGGGACGTTATGATCCCAGCTGGAGGCCTGACCTTCAAGGTAGTGTACAAATGAGAGTTGGGTCTAAGGGTTCACACCTCCTCTGTATCCCACACCCCATTACTTCCCTGCACTGTCCCTGTACCCATGTAACCTTAAACAATGGCTTCCAGGGCAGGAAACAAACCGTCTCCTTTCCCACAGAGTCTAAAAGTGATGGCCAACAACAACTCTAATGTTACTTCAAGGCACATAAGCTGACTCGTTTGTATTCTTTAGCTAAACACATTCGGACAAAGAGAAGCAACTTGCCTGGGGCACAGGATGAGAAAGTGAGACTTGAACTTAGATCCAAGATTCCTGGCTGCAGTATCTATCCTCAAAGAGGCATTGGACCCTGAAAACAGCAGAGTTACATCACATGAGTGTTTTCAAATCCGAGGAAGGAGGCAAGCGGAGACAGGAGACAGACAGTGCGTTTGTCTGCCATCCTCAGCATCACTCCTCTGGTGTTTCTTGGTGCTGATGGTTCAACATCTCAGTGTGCTGAATTTCACCCTAGTTTGAAGGCATGCATCTTTTCATGTAGGACAAATTGCTCAGTGCAAGCCAAATGCTTCATCCTGTGCTCAACCAGGGAAACAGTTATCCGTTCCAATGCTGGAAGCACAACTGGTGCACGGGGCTTCCTGAGACAAGCTCGTGGCTCCACCACACTGCCATTTCTACTGTCGTTCTTTGTAATGTGCAACATTTCAAGTCCATATTAGATTGTGTGGGCTAGCCTCGACACCTGCTCATCACAATGCACATTTTACCCCATTCCTTTGCCTCTCCAGTAATTGCTTTGTCCTTGCTGGCCTCTCAGCTTGTCCTGAATTATTCGTTTTGTCTGTCCAGTCCAGGCAGCCATCAACCACCGGTGAGCATGTTTCTTTTTTTGTTTTTGTTTTTGTTTTGTTTGTTTGTTTGTTTGTTTTTTGTTTTTTTTTTTTTTTTGGCTTACTTTAGCTGAATTTTGAGTGCAGAGCACTTCACACCAATAACATCTAGTGCTCTGATGGTCAAAGTCTGTTAATTTGTCTGGGTCCTTCATTATTAGGTCAATGAGTTAAGCAGAGTGCTGATTTCCGACTCTATAATCCCAGAGTTTAATAATATCTAGTTCCTGGTTGGCTTTAAACCATGTTTATCAGGTAGAATATAGACACCATTTGTGCATTGAAATGTCCTCTATATTAGACTCCCTGCATTTTGTTTGTATACATGCACGCGTATGCGCTCTCTGTTTATCTCCCCCTCCCCACTTCTCTGTTCTTTCTCTCAGCCTCCATCTTTCCGCAACACAAATCACACTCCTGCCAGTATTCAACTCAAGTCTCCACTTCTGGGTTCGCCCACTCTGCATGCCTGTGGACCACACCAGCCATCTCATTAGCATACAGGACACTTCAGAGATTCTTAGGAATTATATGCCAGGAAACTGGGACAGTGTTTAAATATATAAACACCTTGTTATAAATCACAGTATGACAACTCACTAAGTAAAAAGCTGGAAGTTAATGCCTCAAATAGTAAAACCGCAGGCAAGGCAGGAGCCCAAGGTGCGGGCTGAAACTCTTGTTTTCTCTCTTTGGCAAATCCCTCTCCCCATCGCATCTCAGAACAGCTTGCTGCACGCAGCAGGAGACAAAGCTGCCTGTAATCTTTATACTCAGATACTTGTACCTCACCAGCCAGAGCCTTTGACAGCTTCGGGGTGGGAGTCCTGGAGAAAGGATATAATTGGCTTGGTTCAGATCACCTGATCCTGACTAGGACCAATCACTGGGAGCCAATAGCTAAAGCGCTGTTGTTATTGGGCCTGGGGTCCATTTTTAGAAAGGGCAGGCATAGCGGAGATCCCGGCCTCAGGGGGCTCTTAGGGCTAACCTAGGAAGCCACCAGAATTGGCTGCTATTATGTTCCTCAAACAACAACAACAGAAGCCCCATCAGAACTCTGGTCTTGTGGTGTGACCTCCTAGTAGCATTTTTGGCTGGTGTCTTTAAGTAACTTTGTTCAGATTGAAAGTACCTCTAATGATCCCAAGATCCTCCCTCCTCTAGAGCAGTGGTTCTCAACCTGTGGTTGAGATCCCTTCAGTCAGTAGTATATCAGCTATCCTGCACATCAGATATTTACATCATAATTCATAACATAATGAAACTTGGCACCGGAAGTGCCTCCCAGCCTGGAGCTCTGTGACACTAGTTATTTTAAATCGGGGGGGGGGGGGGGGGTGGTTCTCCCCCAGGAAACATATGACAATGTCTGATGACACTTTTGTTGTCTCCAGTGGGAGGTGGGACTAGGTGTGTTGCTGGCATCTGGTGGGTGGAGACTCAATATTCTACCATGCACAGGGCAGTCCCCCAAAAACCACCCAGCTCAAATGGTCATTGTACCCAAGTCAAGAAGGCCAGCTCTCCAGGAAATGCTGATAGTGCTTGTGTTGGTTAATTTCATGCATCATTTGACTGGACTACAGAGCCAGAATTTGGCCACTTATTTTCTGACCGTGTCTGTACCTGTGACTCTGGATGAGATGAAGATTTGATTGATAGATGGGGCAAAGCACGTTGCCCTCCCACAGTGGGTGGGCTTTGTCTGATGTGAACAAAAGACCAGCTAATGTGGGTGCCTCCAGCTGCTTGCTCAGCTGGGACACTGAGGTCTTTGCCTGGGTTTGCAGCCTGCATGCGCTCTCCAGCCTGTACACTGTTGGCTCTCAGCCTTCAGACTTGGACTGCAGTTCTACTAGCTGTTCTCCTGGGCCTCTGGCTTGCCAGCTGCAGATTTTGAGATTTCTCAGACTTAATTATATCAGCCAATTTCCTACAATCTCTTTCCCTGTCTCTTCATATATGTATATTATCATATACACATATAGTTCACATTATAATATACATATGTATAATATATGCACATAATGCACATAAACTATACAATATACATATGTTATCACATATAATAATATATATGGTATATATAAGTATAATATATCTACATAATGTATACATGCTATACATATATTATATATGTGTGTAATGTATACCATATGTATATTTTCTTATATAATATACATATATTGTTATATATGTATGCTATATTATGTATAACATATGGATATATACACATTATACAATATATTGTTTTAAATTTATATGATATACGTATGCATATATGCAACATATACATAAAATGTATATAATATATAGTATATAATAATATAATATATCTATGCATTATGTGATGATATATTATATATGTATATATAAATGTGTATATACACAAAATATACATTAGATATATATGTATTAGATACATGCATGTACATTATATACTAGAATATTCATATATTATCATATATTATATATGTATCTAATGTACATTCTGTGTATATTATATGTACATATGTACATGTTTGTATATCATACACACATGCATATTATATACATACGTATGAAACGGGAGATATTTAGAAAAGCCAAGGTGCGGGCCTGCTATCTAATCAGCAGGGTGGCTCTGCTTAGCTCTGGCCGCCATGTTCCGCACTAGAAGCAGCCAGAAGCCAAGCGTGCCACAGCTAGAAGTGGCCAGAGGCCACAAGTGCCACAACTAGTCCCATGAGACATCAGCCAGTGGATTGGCTGGCTCTGCCAATCCACCACACTGTCCACAATGCTTGGCTGAGCCCAGACCATTCCCGCTACAGTAGAATGAAGACTCTTAATGCTTAAAGATTATCTAAAGGATTTATATATTTGGAAATGCTCAATTAACAAGATGCCCACACAATTAGACTTGTTACCCAATACCTAACTTTTGATAGGAGTTGCTACCCAGGACTGCTTTCAACCCATCTGTCTTCCTCCATGGACGATCGCCTCCTTCCTTCTCCTCCCCTTCCTCTTCTTCTCCCTCCCAACTCCTCCTTCTGACTAATTACGGAGCTTTCTTGCAAATATTGGGGGGGGGGATATCCTCCTACATATGTTATATTGTATATGTGTGTGCATGTGTGTGTGTGTGTACTTTTTTCTGTTCCTCTGGAGAACCTTGAGTAATATAATGCAATGCAGGTAGAATTCTCTTGAGAAGATGGCTTCCTAGCACTCATTCCTCTGCCTCACGGAGCCTTCAATGTATGAAGATATACCACGGCTTCCCCAGGACCCCATGTTTTGAGCACCATCTTTTACCAATTTTACCTTTCAATACAGGGTGCTAAGACTGCCCCATTGGTCAAGAAGGGGCTTGGATATTGTCAAGTTCTGTGGAGCCTCTTTACTCCCAGAATGCCTGTTCTGAATAACTCAGGGAGCAAAGGAGTCTGGGAAGGAAACTGAGAATGGAAGCAGGGAAGAGAAGCCTCTGGTAGGCTGTTAGAGAGGTCCAGAAAGATGTGGTATAGTGTAGGCGTTCTCAACAGTGCTCTAGGCTCTGTGCAAAGTGAGCTGTCTTGGCTTGTTTGTTTGTTCTTTTTTTTGGGGGGGGGGGGTTCAAGACAGGGTTTCTCTGTGTAGCCCTGGCTGTCCTGGAACTCACTCTGTAGACCAGGCTGGCCTCGAACTCAGAAATCCACCTGCCTCTGCCTCCCAAGTGCTGGGATTAAAGGCGTGTGCCACCACTGCCCGTCGTTTGTTTGTTCTAAGATACAACAGGGTCTTTTTTTTCCTTTTCTTTCCTTTTTTGTGGTACTTGGGATTAAACCTAGGGCCTTGGATATACTAGGCAAACTTTCTACTATCAAGTGTCATCCCCAGACTTCTTTTTAATTTTGAGAGTCTCAACCAAGTTGCTTAACTCTGAAGCTCAAGCTGACCTTGAACCTGCAATCTTCCTACCCCAGTCCCAGAGATAACTGGATTTACCAGGCTTCTGTGGCCACGCTTGAGAGCAACAGGCTTTGAAGAGAGATTTGGATCAGACAGATGCTCTCACTTTCTTTCTTTATATTATCATGTGTTCAGAGTATTTGTGGATTGATTAAGAAAACTAAAGCCCCTGCCCCAGAGAGGATCAGACTGTCCGCCTAAGCTGGAGTTGGGAGAGGTGAAAGTTGCAGTCTGGTTCGGTTGCAGTGATAAATATACAGCAGACTAGGGGCTTCGCTAGACACTTACTTCTCATAGATGTAAAG